>NC_067144.1:37009909-37325534 GCF_903995435.1 Acomys russatus | reverse complement strand
ATCTAGTAAATTTTTATCAATTTATTTTGCTCTTACCTTTATTTTTCATCTGTGTAGGTTCACTGATAAGAAATTCTCAAGTCCTCATAGTGACTGTGTCATTACTCTTATTTTTAAGACAAGAAAATTGAGGACTGAAGATGTGAAGAAAGAAGTTCTGTAGTTTTAAAAACAGAGAAAATATATTTTCAGGTTTCTGCTATTGTCTGAAGTCTTGCCTAGAGTTGACATTGCCAATGTGGTAGACTTTGTCCATCCTCTCATCACCCACACTGCTTCTTAGCTCCATAAAGAGAGTAGGGATTTGAAAGAAGGACTCAGATCAACTGAAGATCACTTTATTTCACTTTAGAGGGCCCAAACTAATTTCTCCTTTACAACTACGAGAAGGATGAAGGATGATGATAAATTCTAATTTGTAGTTTCTTCATAGACTGGGAGCAAAAATTAGATGATTAACATCATTCTTCTCCACTATTGAAATATTTTTATTGTTTTACATTTCAATTGCTTTGTATGTTCATGGATATTTATTCAATTTTATAGATCAAAAACAAGCCACAAAAACACATCTGAAATAAGCTTTTATGTTTAACAAAATAAAAAGAATCATGTTTCAAATTAGGAAGCCAAAATCAGTGGGTGTAGGTAGAGTCTCCCAATGTCTTTAGGAAACACGGAGCCCACGGCCAGCAGACACCTGAGGATCCTTGAGCACCTCCCAAGAGGATATCTGTAGCAATTGTATGCACATGGCTGGTTCAGATTTACCAAACTAGAAACTGTAACCAGAAGTCAGAATGAAATTTCTGAATCACATGAATACTTGCTATGTTATAGCCTTCTGAATGCTTTTCCTAAGGTATATATGATACTCAGTGATCATCCAAGGCAATACCCCTAGGAAAATGACCTCATACTATCTACTTCTCTCCTTTCTACCTAATTCCACTTAGTCATTCTGCATCAAGAGACTGAAATGAAAAAAATTCCTCAGGGTTATCTAAAGCAATGCAAGTGTATATTGATTTTATAGTTCACGTATGACAACAAGAAAGGAACTGTTATGAAATTCCTTGTGATTCTAAATAGTTGCTAGTTAAAAATTAACTACCAGCTTACACACTTCTGGGTCAACTAGTCCAACTAGCAAAATAGTTGTCATGTGTCCCAGGGGAGAAAATTGAAAGTTTTAAGTTACATTCTTACGTTTCCACCAAGTACATTGCTCAGCCCAGTTTGTCACCATGACCATGGGGCAGTTATAGCACAGTGCTTTGAGAAACCATCATAAACATCTCTTCATGTTAAAATCACTTGGAAAAGTCAAGTGACGTGTGACTACAAGTTCTAGTCCAAACATTACTCATGCTAAACATCCTAATAGGAACTTTACAGTGGAGAATATTGACAAAATGGTAAACAAAATATATTTTCATGTCAGAAATGGACTTTATACTTGTCCATAGTTAAGTGACAATGATTAATAAGTATGTGGACAAAAATAACATTACGTATTTGAATTTTTAAAAAATGCAATTACTTTCAAATGTGCTGACCCTTAATTTCAACTACATTTTTAAAAAATTCCAGGGGATTGTCCAGTGAAAAGACAATGAAGTGAGTGAAATTTGCCTAAACATAAAATTTTACCTTTCCTTGATTCTCTAGTTTATTTTCTTTAGGAAGTTGGGACGAAGCATTCCAATGAATCATTTTGATTCTTTTCTTGGAAGGATCACCTCCAGTGCCTGGCAGTCAGAGGTCTTGATTTAGTATCTGGATGTAATTTCAGTGGCTATATCCTAGTATTCATAACGTCTTCTTCTCTTTTCAAACTGCACTTGGTATAGATATATATTTGCAGTTTCTAAATGAAGATAATTTTATGTTTTACCATGTATCTTTAATTGATTAATTTTTGACTTCTCACATTTTATCTTAGCAAATGAATAAGGTTTTCCTTTTCTAATTGTACTTGGTCGTATTTGCTGCTTTTTGTGCAAGATTATTTTTCAAAACCTTGTTAGTTATATGATATGCATTTTAAAGAAAAATAGCTCCAAGCTAAACATAGTGCTGGATGCCTGTGATTCCCACACATGTATGGCAGAGACATGATGAGCAGTTCAAGGCCACTCTCAGCTCTATGGTGAGTTTGAGCTCAGCCTGACCTACACGAGACACTGCCATAACAAACAACCAAAACGTGTTTATAGGCACTTGGGATTGAAGAAAGCCCTTGGTCATTGATGACACATTAATAAAGTGATTAAGTTATATTTTAAAGGAAGAAATACAATAACAAAGTAAATGTAGATAAAAATAAAGGAGCCATTGGGCAAATATAGCATGTAAGTTGAAGAAATAAACATTAGGTTTTAAATGTCATTCTGTCTTCTCAAGTGATGATTAAGGTCACATTATTGTGTATGAGGAGTGAGAAACTTGGGGAAAATGTTCTTTAATTAATGCTTTATTTCAAAGTTGCAGATAAGGTAAGCATGCCGATGAAATACCACGAGACTGTCCTACCTGAATGTTGCTATAGTACCCACTGTGACTTTACTGCAATCTCTTAGTCTTCACAAGGCATGTTTTTCTGATTTTGCCACGAGCCCTGACATGCTCACAATTGTTAGCACATATGCTTGTTTCTATAAATAGAATCAATGCATTGTGAAAAATTATAAAAGGCAGGGCTGGTACATAGCTCTGTTGGGAAAGTGAGTTGTAAGCTGAAGCACCCGAACTTGAGCTCCTCTATTCACAAACAAAGCAGGGTATGATGACGTGTACTTGTAGTCCCAGTGCTGTGGAGACACACACGGGAGGATTGCCGAAGCTCACTGGGCAGCTGGTCTAGTCTAATTCCCGAGTTCCAGATCAATGAGATACACCACCTCAAATTAGGTGGATGCCTTTCCTGAGGATGACACTCAGCATTGTCCTCTGGCCTTCACATACATGTGCACACCTGCATACAAATACACCCACATAATATGAATATGTACACACATACATATGAATTAAGATATAATATTACATATAGTGACAATTATTATTTCATCCAAATTTTTAAAAAATCTGTAAAATATAACCATTGAAATGTGTTGTTTGAGACTATTGCTTAAGATAATATAAAAGAAACTGATATCCTGAAATTGGTTGTTTGTCCCCCCCACTGGCTACATGGATGTTTCCACTTCAATTGGTTCTAACCTATGCTTGCTTTTTACTTTTGTAGAATACATGTGTTAAGATCACATAAAATATATCTGTGACTTGCTTTCTATTTTGAGTAATTTCTATTCTTTGCTATGTTGTAACTATTAACACTTCTTCTGAGAGTGTGTTCAAGAAAATCTATCTTATTTTTGTTTCATTTAAGTGATTGTTAATCATAATATGAGTTATGAATGTATTGCTTTAGATAGAGTCTCACTATGGAGCCCAGGCTGGGTTCATATTATGGCAATTTTTTTTTTTTTTTTTTTTTTGCCTCAAGGGCTAAGATTGTTGGCTTGAGCCACTATGCTCACCTCATAAATCCTTAAATAAACCAAATCATGCCATGAATTAAGGTTGCAGAGTTTACTAATACAACAATGAAGCAGTATAAAATTATATAGTTGAGTAGAATTTAGCAATTTAATAATACCTGGCCGTTTCAAATTTAACATACTTACCAGTAGCTAGCATTCATTAAATGGTTCTTAAAGGTGGGATGTTTTAACTCTAACCACCATACTATGAGGCAAGTAATTAGTTCAAGACTTTGCTGACAGAGCTTTAGAGAGATAATGACCTGACCATATTACTCAGATAACGAGTAGGAATTATTTCTCTTCTACCTACTCTGGACCTCAGACACTCCAGACATAGAATTCTGCTAGCGTTTAGGGGAGCTTCTAGCTTTATATCATGCATTTCTGTTGGAAGATGCAAAGGGGATGCTTTCTTGGTGAGGTGTCCAGGAGAAATGATTTACAACCAGCCAGGTGAAACGGTGGTATCTGAGGTTTGTGAAGCACAGCAAGATGGATGAGTCAACATGCCATGCTTAATCTCCTGTATGTCTGATTTCAAATGGAAATGTCACCTTACCAACAGCACAATGCTCCTGTGCTGAAAGCAGCAGCACATAGGTGCCAGACAGACACTCGAAGAGAAGTGCATAAAAGGGGGTCTTTTTGTCCAATCAGAACCCATGCTGCCCCGGAGAGACAAAGCCAAAGCCCACTAAATGGAGGAAACACAGCAACACGGACTGTCCTCACCATTATCAAGGCCATTAACAAGATGCAAAAAGCACAACTTCTAACCACATTTATAAATAGTAAACTAGCCTCTGAGAAGGTCATAGAAATGCAGCCTCCTGAGTAACTTGGTGTTTGTTAATTTAATTTGATTGGAAGGAGAAGTATGCAAACATCAAACATTAACCACCATTTCCAGGATGATCTATGTCTCAGATGAGGATTTTTTTTTTTTTTTCACTTTGGTTGTCTTTTGATACTTGCTTCCTTCTTGATCTTTAAGGAAGATGGGTCCATATGCCTTCCACATGTCAAGAGTAATTAATCCTGATATGGTAACTTATATTTGTACAGCTTGAATCCGTGGGCATTCTTGTTCATGGGTTGGTGCATCTGGAATTTGTGATAAAGTTCATTGAGAACCAGTCCTTTGAGTCAAATAGTCTTATCCAAGGACTGTGTCAGGTGCCCAAGTTATAAGCCTCCTCCAAATGGTATATGAATGGGATTTTTAATACAAATAAATTCTTTTATTAGAAGGATTAGAAAACAGTAAACAGTTTGTAAAATAAAAGGCTGAAACAGTATGTGATTACTGGTCATCAGAATGGGATTTGAGTCATATCAGTGACTTTTGGGTATTGTGACATCCTTGGTTTCCTGAAAGGCCAAAGGAAAATGACATAAACTTGTCTCCAGGAGACTTAAGCCTAATAAGATTATTTCATAGCCATGTCTCCTGGATGGGAGGCCTGGTGGCACTCAGAGGAAGGATAACAGGCTACCAAGAAGAGATTTGATACCCTATGAGCATATGCAGAGGGAAGAAGTCCCCCTCAGTCACAGTCATAGGGGAGAGGAGTAAGGGGAAAATGGGAGGGAGGGAGGAATGGGAGGATACAAGGGTTGGGACAACAATTGAGATGTAATATGAGTAAATTAATAAAATATATTTAAAAAGGTTATTGCATAGCAGGAGGCTTTAATAATAAGCAAAGACATACCAGTCTGTAATACATATTGCTGGGCTTTCTCCTAGATGATCAGGCCAAATATGCTGTCAATCACCTAGACAGAACAAAATCCTTCAGGAAAAGTTGCCTGTTTCAGAGCTTTTAGAAAATGGTATACAGCCTGTCTGATTATAGGCATGATTAGCTGTCTGTTTGCCCATCTTCTGCTCTCATCCATTGAGAGGGCATCCCAGTTCGCAATAAAATTTGTCTTCTATTGTATACATTGTGTCTCCTCTGAAACCTTATGATGGCTATAGCAACCACTGCGGAAGGGAAATCTAGACTGGGACCTTGGTGACAGCATTGACAATCAAAATTTCCTGACTGACAAGTTAGCACTCATACTGTGTTCTAGTGGAGGGAATAATTTCCCACAAAAAGTGACGGAAGTCCTGTTCTAACATATTGAGAACACATGGCTTTGGTAGAAAGCTCAATTTTTGAATAATCTATGGGCTTCAGCATTTTGGGGAAGTAAAACCTCAAACTAGAAGCAATCTATTCAGGGAATAACACTTCTATCTATGTGTTCAATGTACATATCAATAACATGAGCTGAAAATCAGGAAACATAATAGAGAGGAGAGAAAAGCTCAAGTGGTCACTGGTTTCATTAAAAAACAATTATCAAAAAATATCTCACCACTAACTCTAACAGAGAAACAAACGGCAAAGACATTAAATAAAGCTATCAAAAAATAAAGCTATCATATAAAAACAATTGTTTGGGCATAATTTCTAAAATAACTAACTCCAAAAATATATTTTCTCATTTCAACTCTGCTGAAAGGCATGTTTCCGATGGAAACATCCAAATCCATGTGTTCTGGAAGCATATTGCTAAGCCTGTACAAAATGAGTCTTACCTCTTAAAACATATGGGTAGACTGTGAACGCACTGTGTGTACCCTCTGGTTTCTCCAGTTGCAGCCACTGGATCAGGCATGCCTTTTTGAGATTTCCTCCTGTAATCTTCTGTAGAGATTTCTCCTGCTATGATGAGCTTGTTCTTTTCAAAAAAGAGGTTCTGAAACAGACCTAATAGGCAAAATGGAGCTGTTGGATAGTTGGCAACATATAATTTATTTGATGAATCTGGTGCTTTGATAATTAATAAACTAGCTCTGAAAAAAACTCCAGAATGGATTTTTAATCAAGTTTTGAGTTACAGCAACATTGTCCGAATAAGTAGTTTTATGGATCTTTTGAAAGACAGTATTCACCAAGAACCGTATGTCATCCATTTTGTTAAACTTCACTTACCTGAAAATTATTCAATATAGCAGGAAACCAATAGTAATTGAGCTGAGAGTGTCAAATTTGTGCTTCCAACCTCCCCTTATTCTAGAACTAGTGATTTCTCAGTCAAGGCTGAAGCCCAACCCCTGCATTATTGTACATTACCCAAGAGACAAGCATTGGAATGCAACATCTTGCATGCTTGTGGCTACTAAACCAGAATCTGAATCAAAGGAAGTATTTATCAGAATGTCAGGTTGGTGCTCAGTGGGGAATCACTCATGATGGTAAACTTCGTGTTCCATAAGAAAAACTATTGAACATTTTTTACTTCTCAGGAAACCAGGCTTACTCTCTGTTGAAAATCAGTGAGAAAAATATTGCTGCTTCAAAATAATAGGTAGGAAGTGAAACACTATAACAACACACTTAAAATATTTATGCATTAAAATCTAAAGTGGTCTATAAAAAGAAATACAATTAAAATATTCTAAACCACACATACTGAATGGTAGTAGTCTCAAAGTGACAGGCACATTACAGCATTTTTACATCAATACGCTCAAATGACTACCATGTAGAAAGTCTAGAACTGCTGATTTGTACACCAATATATTGAGTTTCCAAAGGAGGATGCTCATGTGCCTCCGAGAACTGGTGTGTTTCAGGACCTGTGGTACCTGCTATGGCTTCCTGCCAAGTTCTGGACCACTTACTGTCTCTGTGGCACCCATTTCTCTGAGAATTGCCTGACACCGAAATGGCTGACACTCTGAAATTTTTGATGGCTCAACCCCAGGAATAGGGTAAAAGCCTTACTTCATGATCTTCCTTTTAATATATATTCTCCATTCTACGGTTAGGCAGGAGCATGGGACTGGGCTGAGGAGAACTTCCAAACCCTTCACAAACCTCTCTCATACTAATACTGAACTAAGTAAAAACGAAACGACAACAGAACTACAAACTAATATTCCTGATGAACACAGATGCAAAAATTCTCAGGAAAATAATTGCAAACCAAATACAGCTCTAATAGACTCCAGAATTATACCTTAAACCTTACAGAATTAATCAACAAGTTGAACAAAGTGACAGGATATAAACTCAGCTTACAAAAATTAATAACCTTTCAATACAAAAGCCATAATGAGAATAAATATCACGGGAACACTCACATTTACAACATCCTCAAAGGAAAAAACAAAAACAAAAACAAAAAGCCCAGGAATTAACCTAACCAAAAAAGCCAAAGACCTCTACAATGAAGACTAAATCTCCAGAGAAAGAAGTTAAGGAAGACACTAGAAGATAGAAAGCTCTCCCATGCTCATGGATTGGCAGAATTAATATTGTAAAAATGATCATTCGGCCAAAATCAGTGTACACATTTAGTGCAATCAAGTCTCAGGACCTTCTTCACACACAAATGTTCAACGGGGTATTTTTCATGGCCTTGCTATCACCCCTGTCTAAAGTTTGTGGGCACAGTTCTCTTTTTATAACTATGTGCTACCTTTTACCCTTGAAAATACCTTTCTCTTTCATGGGCCGGTAAATAACATTTGATTCTCACTTTCTATCAGGGATCCAGAGCATAATGCCTAAAATAGCCAGTACTGCTGAGACAGAAATTTGCATTTTAAAAACTGGCATGCTTTAAATTATTTGTTAATTTAATTAAATTATTTATTTATTTATTGGTTTTTCAAGACAAGGTTTCTCTGTGTAGCCTTGGCTGTATTTATTTTAAATCCTGACACCAGTTGTATTTATTTTAAATCCTGACACCAGTTCCTCCCGGCTCTATCTTCCTCCCATTCCCCCAACCCTATGCCCAAAATACTCTTCCTCTTCCTCTGTTTTTCTTCAGAAAAGGCCTACTTCCATGGATATGAAACAGCCACGGCATATCAAGTTGCAGGAGGACTAAGAATCTTCTGTTGTACTAAGGTTAGACAAGGCAATCCAGTAGAGGGAAAGAGTCACAAAGGCAGAGAACAGAGTCAGAGACAGCCCCTGCTCTCACTGTTAGGAGTCCCCGCACGAAGACCAAACTAAACATATGTGCGGGGGGGTGGGGGGTGGGGAGGGGTGGGGCTGACCGGGCCTAATTCAGTCCCATGTAGGCTCCCTGGTTCTTACATAAACTCACATCTTTTCTTCCCTATAAATACGGTGATTTACGAGTAAAAATTTAGTTTGTTAAATGTGAAAGTACAAAGAAAAATATTAAAATTAAAGCAATTCTAATAAAGTGGCTATAGCTGTTGTTTTATGTATTTTTATATTCTTCTTGGTATATGTGCAACTTTGAAAGAAAGTTATGTCATACTATATACATAATTTTTATATCTGTTCATTATACCTAATTTTATCATGATTTATTTATTTTTTTATATCCAAATTGTATTCTGTGATGCCAAGGATGTAAGCTAGAGCCACAAACAAGCCCCCTGTCCTCCTGTGTAGGCCTTGGAACATTTATGCCATGGTCTCTTGTGGTTTCCACCCCAACCAATAATGGATACAAGTATCAGAAATTATTAATAAAATTGTAATTCTACTATCACACTTTTAAAGTTCTACCATTCATTTTGCATAGTCCTGTATTGTGTGTCAGATCAATCTGCTAATTTAATCTTCATAACTATTAAATGTGCCATTTCCTCCCTCATTTTACCAATGAAGACACTGGACAAGCAGATACTATGTGTCTTGCCATGGTCATGCTAACTTGATTGAGAATCTCAGCCTCTGATGACTAGCAATAAAGGAAAAGAGGAGGAGGGCTCTATTCAGGTAGCAAACTGTCTTTGTCATCTTCTCATTTGGAAAGCCACTAACCTGCACTCCTGGTATACGCAGGTAATCAATTTTATTCCTTCTCCACTTTTTGATGGGGTTGAAGACCAGATAGTTTAGTTTTACAATTAAGCTTAGTTGTTTAGGGGTTAAGATGTTTTTAGGTCTAGATAGATGTTTTAAGTTGATAGAGATGAGATATGATAGATATTGATTTACATTCAGAATTTCGCATACACCAAGATAAGAAAGATGTTTTCCTCAAGTCTGCCAAATATAAATAGGCAAAAAATTTATACAATTCCTGATTGTGTCATGGTTCTTCTTGCTATAGGTAGTTTATTGTATATATGTGTAATAGTGTAAATGCATTTGTAAAAAATTTTAAATGTAATAAAAAATGAAAGTAAAAGAAAGGGTAAAGGAGTGAACATCTGCTGTCCAGACATTTTGTCCTTTGCTCTTGCTTCAGGAGCAGATATGTGTGGTTTAAGACCATTTCTCTGTTTTTACAGTGACAATCTGCATCTGTTTTCTTTCTGGAACCCAAGGCACCTTTCCTAATACAAAACATACACTGAATGCATAGTTATGGGACCAATGAAAGATCTCACTAGCTTTAATGGTTTCTTGGTCTTCATTACTTTTCTTGTATTCACTACTTATTCACCTTTTATTTTCAACTGCTTTGGAGAATTACTAAAAAGTGTCTGGAGTTCTTTCACTGTAGGGAGAAATGTCAGGACCAATATGCTGACAAATAGAAAAGGGGAGAGTATGTATTTGACCAGCTGGGACGGTGAACACAGGGTACCATTCCCATTACATCCTCACTGGGGTGGTGAACACAGAGTACCATTCCCATTACATCCTCACTGGGAGTATCAGGGAGCAAGATACAGGAGTATGTGCTACTTTGCATGGATAGAAGGGAAAGAAACGCACTTCAAAGCTAAGACTTCATTGAACTTTCTCACTGTATGTGGAAAGTTCCAGAATATTCTATTTGTAATTTGTTAAAAGAAAACATACAGTGAAAAAAAATTAAGTGTTTCTTGTCAAAACCTCACATAGATTTTTGTTGTCTATAACAGTTATAAAATTGGACTGGTAGGGAGGAAAATCAATATACAGAGTTTATCCTCAAGTTATCTCTGGGTTTAGGTATGCATATTAGAATATGGAATTCTTAACTTTCATTTGTGAGTGTGTGTGTGTGTGTGTGTGTGTGTGTGCGCGCATGTGTGTGTGTTTGTAGGCTAGAAGACAGTGCTGTGGAGTCAGTTTTCTCCTACTGCTTTTAGTTAGGTTCTGAGGATAGAATTTGAGTTGCCAGGACTGTGGGGCAGGCGCCTTTATCCTCTGAGTTGCCTTTCTGATCCTCACTCTTTCTTAAGATGCTGCTTCTATAAGATCCCATGAAAACTACATGAATTACTCCTAGAAGCAAGAATAATTTCAAAAAAGAGTCTCTGGCTGCATGCTACCCAAGGTGAGAACACTGATGGAGTGGTGCAAATCAATATGAAGTACATTGTTCAAGTGACTTGAAAGGCTACTACTGCACATGGAGAATAGTGCACGCGGAGGTCATTCAGGCTACTTTACAGCTCCTGAACCAAACTATGGGCCGATGTTAGGACTGTAGTTTAGTTATAGTCTTTGTAGTTACTGAAAGTTGAATTGATTGTTAATTTTATGATTACTTACCTGTTTTTTTTTTTTCATTTTCCATTTCTTGGCTTCTGAGATGCCTTCTTAACAACCATCAACAATCAAATTTCCCATATTTTTCAAATGTTTTTAAAAGAGTAAAACTCTAGAATTTGTAAATATCTACACATACATTTTTTTTTATCATTTGACTTCATCAATTCACTTAAACTCAGTGTGCCCTCTTCTCCATTTGCAAATGAAAAAATAGTCTTGACTCAATTTTCAGAGCAGTCAATAAAAATGATCAACTGAGCCTTATAGGGAGCTTTACACACACACACACACACACACACACACACACACACACACACATTCTCTAGAGATAATATAAACCAACAATAAATTCTAAAAAAAGACTATAGCTGGTTGGAAAAATTTGAAAGCAAACAGGGATTTGCCAACACTGAACAAGGCTGAGCAAACATTTTTGGCAGGAAGAGTTTATTAGCTTAAGTGAAGCCCGTCTAATTATAAAGATCTATTGAATTAATGATGCGGCCATTTCATTTTGGCCTCTGTCTAATCATGGTGGGGGCGGGGCAGGGGAGGCTTTTCTGAACAATAATGGCTTTTTTGTGTTGTGCTTAACCCCAGCCCCAGACTGCCTTTAGTGAAATGTGATGATAGAGAGTTCCCTTGATGAACCACTTAAATAAATAAATAAATAAATAAAAGATTTTACTAGTGAGGGTAGGAGCTAGAAATCTGTGAGAACTGTCTTATCATTTAGAAGGGGTTTGCAGGTTAAAGCGTGCTTCTCTGGTTATAATAACTTATAATACTTGCGTTTTGTTCAGCAGCGTAAGCTGAGATTGCATGTCAGCGTCGTTAGTAGCCTATCGTCCTCCTTACAGTAACTTTCCCATCATGTAAGGGATCACAAGGTTTATGTGAATATGCTTCCTTTTCTGTTTTTAGAAAGACTTAGAGCCAGAAAGCTGGAGAAGTTTCATTAGGTGGGCATCTGTATTCCCTGAGTATCTTACCCACTCACAACATTTCAGATTTATTTATTATGTTTAATCCTACATACTCATTTTAACTGTTTCTGCACAAACATCCCAACTTTTGGCTTTTGAGCATATCTTCAGCACCACAGAGATAATGGTCAAAGATTTCCCTCCTGTCAAAATTTGAGGGAATGTTTCTGGGCTCAGATGATCTGATTTCCGGGAGTGACAGCCAGGGAAGAGCATTTCCTCCTCTCTTGCAGCTAAAGGTGTTTGTCAACTTTCCCAGGCTGAGTTGCTGGGTGAGGAGAGCATCACTTCAGCAGGAGCACAGATGCAACGTTTGTGAATACTGTCATCTTTCCTTTGTCCTTTGTCTTTTTACGCATGTTTTCCAGGGCAGGGTGGGCATTGGCTCCGTGAGCCTGTGTCTACTGTAATCACAACCTGGTGAAACATCCTTCATCACGTCTGTGGAGGTAACTAAAGTGTCTATAGAGAGGGAGATGTTATTGTACTGAATTTCAATATGGGCTTTGTGCTGAAAAAACATGGCTTGAAACTTTAGCTTGATATTCATGGGCAATTACCTTTAATTCTCTTGGAAATTTTATTATACCCATTTGAAAGTGTTTCCCGTTTGTAAAGTGGGGGTAATAATACAAATCTCGTAGGGCTGCTGTTGAGTATTAATTATGCTATATACACAGGCTTCGTGCTCTTGGTAAATATGTGATTGCTACTGCTCCTCCAAATCCAGCTGTTAAGTTCAGTGGATGTTCTTTGCTCTGCAGAAGCTCCATGTATTAATTGTTGTTCTTAGTGCTTGTGCTGTCAGTGTTCTGTTCAGAGAACCCTTCTCTGTGCCACCGAGTTCAAGCCTATTCCTCACATTCTTCTCTATCAGATTCAGGGTATCCAGTCTTATGTCGAGATCTTTGATTCCCTCTGCAGTTACGTTTTATGCAGGGCAATAAGTATGGATCTATTTAGATTCTTCGAAATACAGCTATCAGGTTTGACCAGCACTATTTTTGTAGATGCTGTCTTTTTTCCCACGTTATGTTTATGACTTCTATATTAAACACAAGGTGTCCATAGGTATGTAGGTTCATGTCTGGTTCTTCAATTAAATTCTACCGATCAATGCTTCTCATTCGTTTTTATGGCAATACCATGCTGCTTTTATTACTACAGTTCTGTAGTACAACTCGAGGCAGGGAATGGTGATACCTCTAGCATATTTTTTAAAGTTCAGGCTGTTTTAGATTTTCTTGGATTTTTGTGTTTCCATATGAAGCTGAAGATTGTCCTTTTGTGAAAAATTTTGTTGGAAATTTGATGAGGGGTTGCATTGACTCTGTAGACTGCTTTTGGTAAGATAGTCATTTTTTTTTTTTTTTTTTTGCTATTCTAATCCTACTAATCTATGAGCATTTGTATCTTTCTGATATATTCTATGAGATATGTATATCAGAATATATCTGATATATTCTGATATATCCTAGAGATTGGGAGGTATATTCTGATATCTTCATCAACGTCTTAGAGTTTTCTTTTTATCATGTTTTCAGTTGCTTGGCTGGAGTTACTCTCAATATATTTTATGGGGTTTTTTTTTTTTTTTTGAATCTTTTGTAAAAGGAATTGTTTCTCTGATTTCCTTTCCAGTCTGTTTGTCATGTGTATATAGGAGAGCTACTGATTTGTGAGTATTAATTTTCTATCTTCCCAGATAGAAACACTTTGCTTAAAGTGTTTATGAGGTTTAAGAGATTCCTAGTGAGATTTTCAGAGTTACTTATGTATACAATTATATCATCTGTAAGTAAAGATTCCTTGACTTATTCCTTTTCTATTTGTATCCCCTTGATCTCCTTTGGTTGTTTTATTGCTCTAGCTAGGACTTCAAGTACTATGCTGAATAGAAATGGAGAGAGTAGACAGCCTTGTCTGGATCCTGTTTTAGTAGAAGTATTTTGATTTTCTCTTCATTTAGGCTGACAATGGCTGTGGGCTTGCTTTAAATTGCATTTATTATATTGAAGTATGTCCCCAGATTCCCCAGACTTGGAAGAAGAGAATAGACTCCTAAAATTTGTTCCCTGACTTCCATATAAGTGCCAATGCATATACATCTCATAAACAACAATGAATGAATAAATGTAAAAATATTACAGACTGAAAAGCCAGTTAGATATTTATACAGTGAAATGCCACATTTCCATTTTTCATATTTTTTTTTGTGGACCACCATTATTAACAAAACCCTCAACCCTCAAAAAAAACAAAACAAAACAAAACAAAAAAAAAAAAAAACAAAAAAACAAAACAAAACAAAACAAAAAAAAACCCAAAAACAAAAAAAACCAAAAAAAACCCCTTTAAACCAAACAAGCTGTTCTTGATGAGTTCTGAATTTTCTGTCTTCCCTCCCTCCTATTATTCCCAGCCATACCTCATACTCCCATTCCAACAGTCCAGGATGGTTCCTGCCTTCAAACCGTGATGCTAGAGCTTCTCTCTGTGTTGAGAATCATTTCCTCTAGAAGTCCTGTCTAGTTAGAGGGTGTCCTGTTCAGTCTCCACGGTCGCTGCTACTAAGAGTCTCAGCTAGAGTTACCACCACCCTATCTTCCCAGAAGCCTACCCTGTCTTAGGTCTCCAGCTTGTCGCAGAGATGCCCCTGCCCATGGATTCTCATCTCTCTGCAGGCCCTCTGTCCTCCACCCCTGCTCTCCCCATGTCGGATCTCCACCCTCATTTCTCTCTCTGCTTCCTCTCCTACCTTGATCCCTCTCTTCAACCACTTCTGCTGTCTGTCCTAGTGGAGGGAGGGAAACACCAACCCACACACAAGAACTGTGACCCAAAATTTACCCTGCCTACAAGATATGCAGGAATAAAATTGGAGCAGAGATTGAGAAATGTCTAACCAATGTTTAGTCCATCCTGAGACTCACCCCATGGGAGGAAGCCAACCTCTAGCACTATTAGGGATACTCTGATATGCTTACACATGGGAGCATAGTGGTCCCCTGAGAGACTTCATCCAGCAACAGATTGAAAAAATGTTGAGGCTCACAGCAAAGCATTGGGCAAAGAAGAAGGAATCTTGTGGAAAATGGGAGGGATTGAAGGACCTGGGAGTGACAGGAGGTCCACAAGAAGACCAACAGAGCCAACTAACAGAGGGGCTTGCAAAGACTGAAGCACCAACTGAGTACCATGCATAGGCTGGACCCTTACACAGATGGACTGCTCAGGCTTCATGTGGGTCCTCTTAGGGCTGTCTCTGACATGATGGACTCTGTTGTTGCCTGCTTTTTGATCACTCCCCACTCCACCTCACCAGGCCATAGGAAAGAGGATGATGGGGAGAGGAGGGGAGAATAGGAAGGGAGGCGGGGCCAGGAGGAGAGGGGGTTGCTAGGATCAGGAGATCAGGATGTAAAGTGAGTAGATAAATAAAAATTTAAAAATACACACACACACACACACACACACACACACACAGAGAGAGAGAGAGAGAGAGAGAGAGAGAGAGAGAGAGAGAGAGAGAGAGAGAGAGAGAGAGAGAGAACCATTTCCTCTCATGTTTTCAAGGCATTACATCACATTTTCTGGAGTCATCTACTAATGGTAAATGTTTTATTGATCATTTTTCTTCATCTACAGATACATTTTAGGTGTTATGCTCCTTTCTTCAGGCAAGAAATTAAGAATTAGTAAGTCTGTAATGCTAGCATCTTGGAGGTAGAGAAAAGAGGGTTAGCAGTTCAAGGTCATCGTCAAATGCATAATGAGCTGAAGGCCAGTTAAGCATTTATAAGTTATTCCTTTGTCAATAATTCAGTGATATTTCCTAGGAGCAGAGATGGTCAACACCTATGGTTGACCTGTCATTTTAACCCAGAGTTCTTCCTAGCACTAAGAGTATAAAAGAAATAGTTTTCTTTTTGTGTGTGTGTGTGTGGGTGGATTTATTCCTATTACTTCCATTGGTCTCTTTGAAAATACTAAATAAACACAGGCTTTAATTAAACCATGTGATTTCTATTCACAAGCAACCTTAAGCCACAATTCAAATGTTATATTTTCTATTTTAAAAATGTTTCACTGTAGGAGCCCTGAATCATCCAGAAGGCAGTCATTCTGCCTTTGTTTTATGGTACCATGAAAGCATACTTCATGTTTCATCTCATTTGTACCTTAGATATAAATTTAAGTCTGAATATTGAGACATAACTCAGAGGAAGTGGTGTTGTGTGGTTCTAGGTTAATGTGATTCATTTATATAGCTTTCTGGTCCTGTAACTTCATTCAAGTATGGGACTGAGTTATAATATATGATCCAAGGATCAAATGGGCAGAGTATTCTTATATGGTCACTTTTAATATCATTTTCCTTGCCAGCCTGTTAGATAATGCAACAGAGTGTTAACGATTATAATCTTAGGTAAAATCCTCAATGTGGTCATTTTCTGATGCTGACTGAAGGTATGGTGACAGAGAGGTATTTACTGTGAATCAGCGATCACAGATGGAGTACAGTAAAGTGGACATTGATAAAAGGTCATGTTAGTTCAGGCTATGAAAAGGCTCTGATGGTATATTTTGCCAATCAGGCCAGGAGGAATATTTAACCTGTCATGTTGTCCTTGTGATATTGGGAAGTTTATCAGATTTCAGAGTTTTTCCCCCAAAGTATGATGTGATAGAGACAGGAAATGTATGTCTTTGATATTCAAATGTAACTTTTACCAACTACCTAAAATAAATGTATCACCCATAAGGCCACGGTTTTTTTTTTTTTTTTTTGTGCAATGATAATTTTAAGGTTGAGCATGTAGCTGCACGAGAACAACATGATTTTACTTACTGTAAGCAACTTCAAAGTGTCCAGCCAACTTCTACCCCAAAATTAACTTCGACCCTTAAATCACTTCTCGTATTAAATGTGTGTTAATATAATCACGTCATCAATGGATGTATAAGAACACCATATGTTCACCCATCTCTATACTCACATTCTGCTGAGAAATGTGAGCTTTAAAATCACCAATAGCACGTGCTAAGATTTTTAGAGCAAAGAGTAGATTTTTTTTTTTTCATTTAATGATCTAATATGACGCTGGTGCATCTGTGAAGGATGCCAGCTGCTCCCTCATTACGGAGAAGAGCCAATCATGTCAGATGACACGAAGCACATGGTTACACATCATGGGTTTCCCAGACGAATCCACGTCTCTACCCATTTAATAAAGTCACAGTGGTTGTAGTGGGGCCACAGACATTAGTACACCAGAGCTTGTCCCCTCTCGATCCACTGCTTAGCTGACAACTACTCATGGCTGTGTGTTTAGATCAACACTCCAAATACAAGTGATTATTGGAATGTTGCAATTGGAAGCAATTGAAAGGTGATTTTGGACTCGTGTGTGTGTGTGTGTGTGTGTTTCACAACTTTAATAGAATATTCTAACTATTCTGTTCAAATTGAAACCACTGTATTCAGTTACAAATGTGTTATCGGGTAAGGCTGAGCACACTCTACATGGCTGGTCACTGAGGACAAGGCAGTCCTGGCTATCAGAGACCCCAACCACACACTTGGATATCCCACACGCCAACTGGTCAGTAAACCCAGGTGTGGGCCTGGTATGCACAGTGCAAGCTGAAGCTGTGCTCTACAGGCCAGAGATTGCTAGTGAGGGAGGACTTCTGCACCCATGGCTTCAGCCGGCACCCTCCAGCAGCGACAAAAACATGTGGTCTGCATGACACAGAACAGGGCTTCCTCCACAGGCCTCACTACACTTGATGTTACATCCTTCTCATCAAGTCAGCAACATGGTCTCATTAAGTGGGAGGAGGACAGTGAAGTTCAAAGCCCACCCCCAAGAACGACTGAATAAATAAGTACAAGGGTGAACCCGACAGCTCTGGCCTCAGAGGTGTGTGCCACAACCCACCCACCCCTAAAACCAAAACGCAAGGAAAAAAAGCTCTAAAGGTGAGCCCAGCCTCCTCTACAGTGCTGGGGAGATGACTAGGGCACAGCAGCTGTTGCAGCTTCCCACACAGTTCAGTAGCTGGAAACCATGGGGCCTCTTCAGTAGGGGAGGGCCTCGTGCACAGAAGTGCCAAGCCCGGGCACAATCCTAACACAGACCAGGCCACGTGGTATACAGGGACTAAGGCTGCAGGGTGCTACAACTAAATCTCCTATTCTCAACTGCAGGCCAGTCTCCACTGTACAAGTTAAGCAAAGTAAGAAGGGAAGGGGGAGAGGAATTATGCACTTGGAAATTGTTAGATGTCATAGCACTGTCAACAAAATTCTGTTTTGGCAGGGACTGAGGCCCCCCGCCTGCGGCCTGGGGTCCTGACAGCCCTCCACAAGGCATCCCCATAGGCTTGCTGCTTCTCACTGGTGCTTCCGCTCCCCTTGTTGGCTGGGTTTTTCTAGAAATGCATGAACGATTAACACAAAAAATTACACCTTGGGGACAATATCAGCATCATCCTCATCTTCTCCCTCCTCATTACCTTCCAATTCTTCTTCGCCTTCTTCAAAATCATCATCATCATCCTCTATGGCCTCTCCAGTAAAGTAGAGGGCAGCCCATGGCATGATGCGCTCACGGAAAAAGTGCCCAATTTCAAAGTCAGAGGCTAAGGTGAACTCGGAATCTTCATCCAGAGATTTCTCCATCTCCAGAAACTTTCAGGGGCCTGAAGAAGTTGGAGAAAGACTCATTGGGCACTTGCTTGGTGATGGTTCGCATGATACCCCAGCCCTTGTGCTTCTGATTTTCTTGATGGTTTTGACTGTGACATTTTTTCCCTTTCTTCCAGTCTATTGTATACCCATCACAGCCCACAAGTTCAGGACCTTCAAACGAAAACGGGTCGGCCTCTGACTTCATCTTGTATGTTTTCGTCAGGACAGGATTGGTGAAGAAGTCGTTGGGTTCAAAGTGAAACCCCAGCAGGAAAGACACAGGCTGTCCAGGGTCTGAAAACTTCACTTTGATATCCTGCAGCGGTTTCCAGATCGGCTCATCGTACTCCTGCGCCGGCTTACTAAGCACGCCCACGTTTCTGACGATGGGAAGCCAGAACTCCGGGACGCCTTCGGGGCTTAGCTCTTCCACTGTTGCTGCTTCTTTCTCAGCGATGACTACTTTGTTCTTCATTATCTCCAGCCAGCTTGCCATCTTCCTCGTTCTCACTGTGCCACGGTGCCTCTGCATCTGTGGGCTCCACGTCACCAATGATAAATTCTCTTTTCTTGTCAAATAGAGGCTGGTACAGGGCTGCATGCTTCCTCTCCAGGGCATGAACTTCCTCATAGAACTTAGCTTCTATATGCGCACACCTCACCTGCAGCTGCTTCGGAGGGTTGATTCTCCTGTTGACAGCTTTGGGTTAAGTTTCTACGTAGCTAGAAGGAGTGTGAGAGATGTTGTCCTGCAAAGTTGCCGGTCCTTGTGGGTTCTGCATTACCGGGTCTGTGAGTTTTTCTGTATTACTGGCATGTTTAGTAGCTTCCACAGGATCTGCAGGGCCTCCATCTGAAAGACTGTTTTCTGCCATCTGAACGCCTTTGTCCCCTCGTGCCTCCTGCGGCAGTGGCTCGCTCCAGGCCTGCAGAGTTTGGACTCTTAAAATGGGTAGGCATCGCAGATAATAAGATAATAATATATGCCAGAACTATACTAAAATCCCGTCCCCCCAAACAAAATGCACAAAAACGTTCTTTTCCTTTTGAGAAGAAAGGGTCCGTGTAACACATGCTTTTGGTATGCTGATAGGTATCTACTTCCCTAGCTCATTTTAAATAGGCCGAAGAGCTCAAATTTTACTAGAGTTGTGTGTGTATGTCTGTTTGTGTACCTGTGTATCTATATATCTGTGTATGTCAGTATGTATGTATGTCAGTATGTATGTATGTATGTATGTATGCCCATGTTTGTGTCTATACATTATTCATTTATGCTTCTGTATGTGTATGAGAAAATTAGGGGGTTTACTTTCAAATCTTGAATCCTATAGCTAAAAACATGAATTTATACTATACACTATACTTGCTGGAAGTTTTATGAAGTATTTCAAAGGGTTAAGTCGAGGCTACATGGGTTTATTTTCTTTTCTGACCCTTATGAAAACCTTCCTCACTCCAAAAGCAGAGAGGAAATATTTTACAGGTATTGAGGGTCTATGGTTTAATTTCTTTTCACTTTTATGTTATATCCAAACAGCCGCAATAGTGTCATCCACTTCCTACTCCCTCCTTTGATATTTCTCTCACCAAGATGTAGAACAGCTATGTTCCTTTGCTTGGAAACCGATAACATTTGTGAGTATAGCAGAATGATGTGAAGTGACTTGAGGCTTGTATGAAATATACTAAGGCTTCTGCTCTGTCTTGTGGAAACTCACACTCAAAACATGGTGGTGTTCTGAAAAACAAGCTGAGATTCCAGAAAGCTGAGAACACAGCAAAACTGCTGTGTATGAGCAGCAGCCAGTGCCTTGTTACCAGCTCTGGGAGTGCACCATTTTGGAGGGTGCCTTTCTAGCTCCAGATGAGCTTGTGGCTGTATGAACCAACATTGGGCTGGTTCACACATTTGTGAACAAAATGCATGATTGATTTTGTGCTTTTAAATTTTGGAGAACTTGCTCAAGTTTCAAAGGTTAATAGTATTGGGAGGGGGGTCAGATGTAAGCTTATATGGATTTAAATTTGACAGTGTTTTCCTTTCCTTTGCAATTGGAGTAGAAGAAACTATGATCTGTAGGTTAAGCTCACCATAGGGTTAGGCTGATGCCTGTGTGTGAGGCTGCACATACATGTGTGTGAGGGTACTCATGTGTGGACTGTGTGCGCCTGTGTGCAGAGTCCCCAGACCAACCTTGAGCACTGTTTCCCAGGGGCCATCCACCTTGTTTTTTGAGAGAGCCCCTCTCGGGACTGGATGTTGACAAGTAGGCTAGGCTAGGCTAGCCATCAGTCCTCAGTGAGCTCTGTCTTTCTTCTTTCTCAGCAATGGGATTGCAACCATATTCACATGCCTGACTTTTTTTTTTTTTAAACAGAGTTAATTCACTTCATTTTTCTTGTATAAAATCCCTTATGTGGTAGCCACATTTGGAGCCTGGGTCTTCTGAACAGAGACTCCGGTGTGGGTTTTCACAAGATGATCAGTGAGTTCCTGATGAGGAGACTTGGTGAACACAGTTTCTTTCCAGAGGTAGGGTGTTAGGTAGCTGTAGGTCTTGGAGATGGCATCAAAAGTGGCCTTGGCAAAGTTGCCCAGGGTGACAGTACAGCCCCTGGCTGATGTGTAGTAGTCATCACTACTGGTCATCATCAGTAGCTTCTTGGGCACAGGATCAGAGATAATACCAGTGCCTCTGGGAGCAGGGATGAGACACACCGAAAGAAACAGAGCCACAGTGGCCTGTTACCTTGCATGGAACAGTGTGTGGCTTGCCAATCTTGTTCCCTCAGTAGCCTCTCTGCACAGGGATGATGGAAAGCTTGGCCAAGATGATGACCCCTCAGATAGTAGTGGCTACCTCCTTGAAGCACTTGACACCAAGACCAATGTGACCATTGTAGTCCCCAATAGCAACAAAAGCCTTGAACCTGGTTCGCTGGTGAGCCCGTGTCTGCTTCTGCACTGACATGACCTTGAGAACCTCATACTTTAGGGATGTGCCCAGGAAAAAGTCAATAATCTCGGATTCCTTAGTGGACAGGGAGAACAGATAAGTCTCCTCCAGGCGGCCCAGCTTCATGATGGGATCCACTCCTTGTCTTCGGCTTTACCTCCACAAGTCCATGGCCTCTGCCTCAGTCCCTTTGCCCCTAAGACCATTGCCAAATCCTGTGCAGAAGCCACAGCAGCCTCCTAATACTGGGTCTCTCCTCCGAGTCCTCCTGATGCACCAGCATCATCCACCACTTGCAGCTTTCGAGAGGAAGAAGAAGCCACATGCCTGACTTTTAAATGCTGGGTTCTAGGGATCAAACGTTTGTGAGGCCAGGACTTTACGGACTGAGTTATTTCATCAGCTATATTTGTTATTATTATTTTTAACTTTTGATAAACCACTAGTGTTTGAAAGCTAGACTTTCAATTCTGTAAACAATATAATTAGAACTGTTTTTTTCCCACTTAGTCTATCATCCACTTTGTAACAATGGAAAATCATAAATATCAGAGAAAAGAAATTATGGTCGTAATTGGCGTGCCTTGCAGTACGACCATTTACTGCAGTTATTAGCGACAACAGCATGGTGTAGGCTTTGTAAAGCTACATTTAAGCTGTTGGTAGGTAGGTTGGAAATTGCTGCGGAGCCTTAATTGTTGAAATAAGGTTTCAGAGTCAGGTGGAGTTGATGTAATGACATAAAGAAGTAAAACAAGTAACAACCTTCCAACGGGTCGACGTAATTGTTACAAGTTGAAGAACCCTTTCGAGCTCCCGTACGGTCTGTAAGAACTGTGTTGTTTCCCATTATGTTTTTATAGAGCTTCTGTAATGTTGGTTCATAAAAATGTGTGTCTGCAGAAATTATCTGCGGAAGTTAGAGGTAGGAAAGACCTGCGAGGGCGTCTAGTTGACTTACAAACCATCAATAACTGATGTAAGGCATGCCTATAATGCAGCACTAAGGTTACACGTTTAAACACAGAAGTCAGGAAATGAGAAAAAAACCCAAGGATCTCACAATAATATCAAATACTCATGGTGCACAGATAAAATGTTTTTGATAGCTAATTACACTGCTGAGTGTTGTACTTCAGAACAAAGCACATGAAATATGAGCAAGCTATTATTCGCCTGAAACACTCCCATTTCCTGGCTTATTTTGTTTAAATTGGTAACTTTAAAAATTTCATCGACACAGATTTTTATTTTCATTTCCTTCCTAAAATGCTGCGTCTTTACCACCGATGTTATTAACAGTGTCAGGGGCCGCCCTTGGGCACTGGTATAGCTTTCTGTAGAAGTTATTTCAAGACAGGACTGGTAAAATTGGCCTAAATCATACCCTGGTCCTCAGGACGTGATCACCTAGGTCTCTGAGCATGGCTTGCTGATGTGATTAAACCCTTTCACTGAAACACAGTGTTATCTTCTTTAAATAGTCTCTATGTTTCTAAATCTTACAAAATAGAAATGGGATGGTGTAGTGACAGGACCACAACAGATGAGTGTTTTACTTGAGAAAGATTGCTGGGAGAATAGATTTCTTTCCTTTTTAAAAATCGCTTTTGGTAAGTACAGTAGGAAAGACAGGGCTTGAGAGACCATAATGAGTGTAGGTTCCCCCACAGCCAGCCTGAAAGCATTCCCAAACAAAAAGCCTTGGCTCCCTTTCTGCCAAACTGTGATGGTGGATGACGTGACACACTGGCCAATTAGAATTGACTGAAAACGGGGAAGGGGCGAGGTGCAGGCTATCCTGATGAGACCTGATAGGTTGTGGTCAGATAGTGGGGAAGGAGGGTCCTCTCTGTCAAAGGTCTAGGGGAGGAGGGAGGGATTCATTTTGGCTGTTTGCATGCCCAGTTGGGGCAATAATTAGGATGTAATGTGAATAAAGTATAATAATGATGATAATAATAATAATAATTAAAAAATAATAAAATAATAATAAAGACAGCACACACATACACAAAAAGGTTTACCTAGGCATGACATATAAATAAAATCATATCACATGATAGTGGTTTTCACTTAAAAAAAAAAAAAGAATTGGTCTTAGTAAAAGGCAAAAGACTTATCCAATCTGAAGACCATGTCTCCTTGATGGGGAGGCCCGGTGGCACTCAGGGGAGGGATAGCAGGCTACCAAGAAGAGACTTTATACCCTATGATCATATACAGGGGGAGGAGATCCCCCTCAGTCACAGTCATAGGGGAGGGGAATAGGGTGAAAGTGGAAGGGAGGGAGGAATGGGAGGATAGAAGGGATGGGATAACAATTGAGATGTAATATGAATGAATTAATAAATAAATTAAAAAATAATTAACTGTAACTTAGTACCTCAGGGGGTGTTATCCTGTTAATCTAACCCAAACCAAACCAATCGGGATGACTTCCATTTGCATGGTGGGAATTGCAAAATAGAAAGCTGCATGCAGAATGGCTCATCTTACCCAATTGTCATAAATTGGAGATCATCATAGCCCATGATTTTACACAGACACTTCTTCTCCAATACCAGGCCCACTTGTACTTTATAGTCTATTATGGCCTGCAGTGTGACCTCTTTGACCAACCCCTACACAATGAGGATATTTAGGAAGGAGAGCATAGAAAAAAAATTAAATAAAAAAACAGAAAAGTCATGAATGGTCTAGTGAACAGACCATTTCACCAGAATGGTCTAGTGAACAGTTAAATTTGAATTTAAATCCTTTTGTCCTTTCCTTTCTTTCCTTTCTCCCTCCCTCTCTCCCTCTCTCCCTCCCTACCTCCTTCTTTCTTTAGGGATTGAACTCAGAGCGTCATGCATGGTAAGCATGTGCCCCACCACTAAACTGCACCTAGACCATGAGTTTTCTCTAGTCAAGTCATCTTTCTATCTACGGATACTTCAGTTAGCCCTATACATGATCAGTTTTACAACAAAGGTAAGCATATAAAAATCCCCTGTGAATAATGATTTAACTTGTTTCAGATTAAGGATTTTGCCAATCCTGTCTCGTTTCTAGATTATATGAGAGGGGAGATCTATACTTGATCTTAGCAAAAGCCTGGGAATGAGCTTTGCTAATATTTTGAGAATTCCTCTACTGTTTGACATAATGGCTCTGCTAACTTGGACTCCTCCCTACCTAAAGAATGCATTTCTGCTGACAGCTTCACTCTAGCCTTATTAGCTTGTGTTGTTTTCAGCCACCAAATTTGGGCTAGTCTGTTAAAATAACAATGTCACATTACTTTGTCTATGATGACACCATCTATTGTAAGACATAGAGATCGCTTCTTAAGGCATTTCTGTTACAAAATGCAAATATTTGCTTCAGAAATTAACAACAGTTTATGTTAAAGCAATTCTATGTGCCCATCTCATTTCCAACTGTATTCAAACCCGAGGCCTGCTTTCTTAACGGTCTGAGTCCAGCGATTCCTCAGATAGTCCTCAGAATACCAGAAATTAGAGTTGATTCTTGACATCTTTTTAATAATATATGCTCATGACTTCCTTACAGGTAGATATCACTAGTTGTTTTGTTTGCACTTCCTACTTGTTAATTCATAGCTCCATTCTCTTAATTGAATTACATGTTGCTGGAAGTTTAATAGCTTCTCTTGAAAACCTAGTAGAGGCATTTGTCAGGCAGCTGTTGGAGCCTGGTGGCAGTCTTTCATGATGCCTGAATCAGCCATGCTATGCTTCAGTACCTTTAAAAGTCTGATGATTTATTGTGAAACATTGGCAACATCTTCTGCTGCTAATTGCATTACCTGGACATGGCAGTCTTCTGAATATGCAGTCTCCCTCATAAGCCTCAGAGTGTAATCTGTTTTGAAGACATTTAAGCGACAATTAGAGATCCATATTTCAGAGTAAATTAAATTGTATGTGATGCTACCAGTGCAAAGAACTCAAATGGGTTAGAAAACAACACACTTTTTATGCAGAATAATTCTCTAACCATGGGACCAAAGGAATAATAATGACAAAAAATGCAAGCAGGATAAAACTGGACAGTACCTTCTCCTATGCATGTCAGATTAAAAGACAGCTTGATATTGATGGAAAAACATATTGATTTTGAGAGACACAAACAGTGAAAAGATTTATCATTGATGTGAAGAAATTACAATAATAATATGAATAGAAGCTAATACAGCACAGTTCTGTTGAGACACAGAGTCTGAGAGAAGGTAATAAACTCCTCTGGAACTACAGCAGTGTAGCGTGTGGGAGATACTGAATTCAGAGATAGTGGTGCTGACTGAAGCATGTATTTCTCACCACTGCATCCTCTCCATGCTTCCCACCACTGCATCCCCTCCATGCCTCCCACCACTGCATCCCCTCCATGCTTCCCACCACTGCATCCCCTCCATGCCTCCCACCACTGCATCCCCTCCATGCTTCTCACCACTGCATCCCCTCCATGCTTCCCACCACTGCATCCCCTCCATGCCTCCCATCACTGCATCCCCTCCATACTTCCCACCACTGCATCCCCTCCATACTTCCCACCACTGTATCCCCTCCATAATTCCCACCACTGCATCCCCTCCATGCTTCCCACCACTGCATCCCCTCCATGCTTCCTACCACTGCATCCCCTCCATGCCTCCCACCACTGCATCCCCTCCATGCTTCCCACCACTGCATCCCCTCCATACTTCCCACCACTGCATCCCCTCCATACTTCCCACCACTGCATCCCCTCCATACTTCCCACCACTGCATCCCCTCCATACTTTCCACCACTGTATCCCCTCCATAATTCCCACCACTGCATCTCCTCCATGCTTCTCACCACTGCATCTCCTCCATGCTTCCCACCACTGCATCCCCTCCATGCCTCCCACCACTGCATCCCCTCCATGCTTCTCACCACTGCATCCTCTCCATGTTTCCCACCACTGCATCCCCTCCATGTTTCCCACCACTGCATCCCCTCCATGCCTCCCACCACTGCATCCCCTCCATGTTTCCCACCACTGCATCTCCTTCATGCCTCCCACCACTGCATCCCCTCCATGTTTCCCACCACTGCATCTCTTTCATGCCTCCCACCACTGCATCCCCTCCATGCTTCCCACCACTGCATCCCCTCCATGCTTCCCACCACTGCATCCCCTCCATGCTTCCCACCGCTGCATCCCCTCCATGCCTCCCACCACTGCATCCCTTCCATACTTCCCACCACTGCATCCCCTCCATATTTCCCACCACTCTCTTCCCTCCATACCTCCCACTACTGCATCCCCTCCATGCCTACCACCACTGCATCCCCTCCATACTTCCCACCACTGCATCCCCTCCATGCCTACCACCACTGCATCCCCTCCATACTTCCCACCACTGTATCCCCTCCATACCTCCCACTACTGAATCCCCTCCATACCTCCTACCACTGCATCCCCTCCATTCCTCCCACTACTGCATCCCCTCCATGCCTCCCACCACTGCATCCCCTCTTTCTCACCACTGCATCCCCTCATAATTCTCTCATCATTGCAACACCTCTGTTACTTATACTCACCTTTCTGTGGTCCTCTAGCTTGGCACTGTCTTTCAAGTCTCTGTTTCTATGCCTGCCAAGTTTTCTAAGCACAGCAGGTAAGAGAATGAGCTCTAAGTTACCCCTAATTAGTGCTGAGTATGATGCTTCCAAGTGAAAACATTTATTTGCCCTTAATTGGGGTAAAGTGAGTAATGATTG
This sequence comes from Acomys russatus, assembly GCF_903995435.1. Taxonomy (NCBI): domain Eukaryota; kingdom Metazoa; phylum Chordata; class Mammalia; order Rodentia; family Muridae; genus Acomys; species Acomys russatus. The sequence continues at coordinate 37,298,105 of NC_067144.1, read as the reverse complement.
CTCTTTAGAAATGTTTCCTGCACCATTGAGTTAATGCAAAAGATCACATTCACAGTCAAGGAGGATGTGTTTATTTGAATATACCCACATATATTTTATACACACATACATGTGCAGATTCAGCAGCAGCAGCAGCAGAAAGGTTTAATTCCATTTAAATAGCAGCTTTGATTTTTAAAAAGTTGAAAATTAGTAAAAATAAATCTCAAAGGGGAAGAAAAAAATCCCAGAACTTTGGGGAGTCACTATTTTCTCTATTCTCTGACCTTTGGTATATTATTTAGCTAGTGGGTTTCAGAGAGCTTTAATATTTGAAAAAGGTCATGTGAACTGCTGGATTCACGTATTGTATTTGAATAATGTCAGCAGAAGAAGCCTAGAGAATTAGTCTGCTTAGACTAGGAAGTTTGATTTGCAGCCCGGCCTCATTTCTCCCTTTGATTTGTTGTTTGACCCGAGGTGAGCCCTCTCTTCCATGTCTGTCAATGGTGATAATGAGATCTCTTCTTTTTCTGTGTAATATAAACACTGGGAAGAACACAATAATCTCCAAGCTAGCTTTTTTTCCTTCATATGTTACCTCAGTATACATCTACTTAAAATTGTCTTTAGGACTGTAGAGTGAACTTAGGGTCTCGTGTAGTTTGAGCTGCCTCCTATTGAAATACTTTCAAAGATACATCTTCATGAAACATGACCTTACACCCTGTCTTCTTTGTGTAAAACTCCCCAAATCTTCCTTGTGAAAATGTCAAGCCATTGGTGATTCTTCAATATGCTGGACACTATCCTGTGAGCTTTTAATATGAACTGTTTATCTTTATCCCACCCTAAGCACAGTTACTAGCAATCACAAGCATATGGCAAAAATAAAATCCTTAAAAACACAAATTTGAATGGCTGGTCTAGATTTATGGTGTTTTTTTCTCAGTTTTGCTGCCACACACATGCATACCTACACACACACTTCAATTTAGAACTTTATATTTATACTTTATCTTCTTTGAGGAATACATGATAGGACAATAAAACTAGAATATATGACACAGCCAGCATTTTGTCTCCAGAATGTTTTCACGAAGTAATTTACTTTACCACATTTCAAAAAATTACTTCTTTTTTAATGAGTGTTCTGTCTGCCTGCATGTCTGTCTATCATGTGTGCTTGGTGCCTACAGAAATCTGTGGAGGGCATCAGATCCCCTGGAGATGGAATAATTGATGGTCGTGAACTACAGTGAGGGTACTGGGACTTGAACCTGAGTCCTCTGGAAGAGCAGCCAGTGCTCTCAGGTACTGTGTCAGCTCTCTAGCTCTGACATTTACTGTTATTTGTATTTTTAATTTAATTTTTCATATGCTATACTTTGATTATGCTTTCCCTTTTCTGCAGCTCCTCCAAGGCCTGACACCGTTGCTACCACCATGTTAAATCTATTTCTTGCCTTGCTGCAGTGACAATTGATCTTGTATGGCTGTTTCACTGTTATTCTTATGTAGTTCTTGTCCCTTAAGGAAAACTGGAAGCAGAGGTTGTCACGTTTGTTTAGAATACTGCTCTGGTTCTCCTAATACTTAGTACACAAGGATAAAGCTCTACCATGACCTTCAGAGCTTTTAGATATAATTGGGTCTATGTGCAGTTTTTTATTCTTTTTGGTTTTGGTAGGGTTTCATTGTATAATATGGGCTGTCTCAAACTTCTGACTGTCCCATGCCTTAACTTCCTGGTTGCTGGGATGACAGCGATACCACACTCAACAGTTCCTAGTTCCTCATCTCCCACCCCAGCTCCTCATCCATTTCACTTCCTTCATTGGTGACCTTGTGTTCTTTTGGTACACACAGCCTGGAATATGTGTGCTTGTTTTCACTGAGCACTTTCTACCACTAGATCTTCACATTCATGGCCGTTTCCCCTCATTTATGTAGCAGATGTTGGTGTATTAGCTACAGGTGAGAATATGTGTTTTCATGTCTGGAATGTATTTATCATATAGGCGAACTAGAGAAAGTTAATATGTATTTTGCCAACAGGTATTTAGTGACTGCTTGTTCTCTTGCAAAGACAACAACAACAACAACAACAAACAACAAATGGAAAGCAGCAATCTGCAACATAAATGATCACTCACATATTAATATGTTTAAGGGTAGTTTCAAATAGTAGTGACTCCTTGAACTGAAATTACTAGATCAAGGAACATGGAACAATTTATTTTTGGTACACACTCTTAGTCCAGAAAGTTGAGTTTTTTATTGATTACTTTTGTTATTCAACAATAGCATCCATACACACACACACACACACATACGTGCGCGCACACACACACACACACATTCTCATTATCTCCCCCCCCCCACTGTAGAAAGCTGCAATTTGGAAAATGATTTAATAAAATAATCTTTTCAGAGTCTATGCTAAGGTAACACAATGTATTGTTTTACGGAGGCTGGAAATACTTGAAAAGTGGTTGTCTTAAATTGCTTTCCTTGATGCTCTTTTTTTCAGCAGGGTTTTAGATAGGAAATTTTATTCTGAACATAGCTACTCACGTTTCCTGTTTCAACCAAAGGATGAGTCATACACTTAGCAGAACTGGGATAAACAGCATTTGACTCCCATGCACGTAGGAGTGCCTTGGGTCTGTTTTCACTGGCACAGAAAGGTCTTAGGGTCCTCCTACAGAATACAGCTCTCTGCCTTTTTCATCTTCAGGTGTGTTAGCTCCCAGGTCACCCTTTCTAGAAGGTTCTTCTGAATTCACCCCAAAGGCTCTTCTTTCCTTTTTCCCCCCCTTTTTATTTACTTCCTGGCTGCACTACTTATTTGGTCCTTAAAATATGATGTGTTTTATCATTTGTCATATATGCCTATCATGTGTCCAATTGCCCTCCTTTGGATTGTGTGAATGAAAGGGAGATTTCTCTTACTCTTCCTCCCATTTCATGATCTAATACATTAGCTCACAGGTACAAATTAGTGAAAACAGTGAAAGTTGGCATGCCAGTGAGTTTCCATTTCTGCTGAGAGGATTTGGATTTTTTGTTAATCTTCAAACTATTCTCTTTTACGTACAAGATTCCAGTATGAAGCTAGTGAACTGAAGTAAGGGCTGATATTTATCCCACATAAATTTCATACTCCTATGAGCCTGTGACCTTGGATTCCTTGCATGCTTTCTACCAACTGAACTCAAGACTAAATATTTTTAGGACAAAATTTTCATTACAACTCACTGTTAAGCTGACTAGAAGAAGAAAACAAACTATAGCCCTCGAGGAAAAAGCACACAAAAAATTGCCAGTGAGAGAAAATTGAGGTTATATGGCCAGTCTCTTTGGCATCTTAGCTACAGCATGCTTCCTCTGTAATGAGCTGTGTGTGTGTATATATATACACCCTTTGAAATCACATTCCTAGATGCAGTCTTTATAGAGATGTTCAAATCCTGCAAAAAACAAAACAACAACAACAACAACAAAAAAACAAAAAACAAAAAAACAAAAACAACAACAACAACAACAAAAAAAACACTTGACAAGCATACAATTGTGTGAAGGGTGCTTTTATTCTGATAATCTTCTGAATGTTTTGAAAATTATAGGCATGTAATTCATTTAACTGACAGGTTATCTCCACAAGACATCTGAGAAGACTGCATGGACATTGATGTGTCTAACTGTCTTTGAAATGGGGGATTGGAGACTTAGGTATCATGAAAATGACAGGAGTAAAACAAGATGATTTTGCTTAAATCTTACATTAGATTTGGCCTTCGATGCTAACAATGGTTGCCTTCTCCTTTTGCTATGAAAAGAAGACCATCAAGGAGAGTGCTTAGTACAAATTTGGCCTTCCTATGTCATTGTTATGAGTGGTTAGGATTATTTGAATTTTCTTTTTTTTTTTTTTTTTTTTTTTTGTTTACCCATTCTTTTTTTTTTTTTTTTTTTTTTTTTTTTTTATTAATTTATTCTTGTTACATCTCAATGTTTATCCCATCCCTTGTATCCTCCCATTCCTCCCCCCCCCCTTTTCCCATTATTCCCCTCCCCTATGACTGTTCCTGAGGGGGATTACGTCCCCCTATATATTCTCATAGGGTATCAAGTCTCTTCTTGGCTACTTGCTGTCCTTCCTCTGAGTGCCACCAGGCCTCCCCCTCCAGGGGACATGGTCAAATGTGAGGCACCAGAGTATGTGAGGAAGTCGTATCACACTCTCCACTCAACTGTGGAGAATATTCTGACCATTGGCTAGATCTGGGAAGGGGTTTAAAGTTTACCTCCTGTATTGTCCTTGGCTGGTGCCTTAGTTTGAGCGGGACCCCTGGGCCCAAATCTGCCTATCATATTTTTCTACTTGTAGATTTCTAGGACCCTCTGGATCCTTTTATTTTGCTGTTCTCCCATGCGTCTCTCATTTAGAGTCCCAATAGGATGCCTTCCCCTCTGTCCCAGTTTCCTGGTAAGTGAAGGCTTTCGTGGGACATGCCCCTTGGGCTAGTATGCAGATATAAGTGAGTATATACCATTTGATTCTTTCTGCTTCTGGGTTAACTCACTCATTATGATCATTTCTAGCTCAATCCATTTATCCACAAATTTCGGGAATTCCTTGTTTTTAATAGCTGAGTAGTATTCCATAGTGTATATGTACCACAGTTTCTTTATCCACTCTTCTACTGAGGGACACTTAGGCTGTTTCCATGTTCTGGCTATTATGAATAAGGCTGCTATGAACATGGTTGAGCAAATTTTCTTGTTGTGTGCTGGAGCATCTTCTGGGTATATTCCAAGGAGTGGAATAGCTGGGTCTTGAGGAAGCCCTATTCCCATTTTTCTGAGATAGCACCAGATAGATTTCCAAAGTGGCTGTACTAGTTTGCATTCCCACCAGCAATGAAGGAGTGTTCCTCTCTCCCCACATCCTCGCCAGCATGTGGTGTCGCTTGAATTTTTGATCTTAGCCATTCTGATGGGTGTAAGATGGAATCTCAGAGTTGTTTTGATTTGCATTTCCCTGATGACTAAGGAGGTTGAGCATTTCTTTAAGTGTTTCTCAGCCATTTGATACTCCTCTGTTGAGAATTCTCTGTTTAGTTCCAAGCCCCATTTCTCAATTGGGTTATTCGGTTTGGTGGTGTTTAATTTCTTGAGTTCTTTATATATTTTGGATATTAGACCTTTGTCAGATGTAGGGTTGGTGAAGATTTTTTCCCAGTCTGTAGGCTGTCGCTTTGTTCTCTTGACAGTGTCTCCTGCCTTACAGAAGCTTCTCAGCCTCATGAGGTCCCATTTATTAATGGTTGACATTAAGGCCTGGGCCGTTGGTGTTCTGTTCAGGAAGTTGTCTCCTGTGCCAATATGTTCCAGGCTCTTTCCCACTTTTTCTTCTAAGTGAGTTAGTGTCTCTGGTTTTATGTTGAGATCTTTAATCCACTTGGATTTGAGTTTTGTGCAAGGTGACAAATATGGGTCCAGTTTCATTTTTTTACACATAGACCTCCAGTTAGACCAGCACCATTTGTTGAAGATGCTATCCTTTTTCCATTGAATGGATTTGGCTTCTTTGTCAAAAATCAAGTGACCATATGTGTGTGGATTCATATCTGGGTCTTCGATTCGATTCCACTGATCAACCAGCCTGTTGCTGTGCCAGTACCATGCTGTTTTAAGTACTATTGCTTTATAGTACAGTTTGAGATCAGGTATGGAGATTCCTCCGGAGCATCTTTTATTGTACAAGATTGTTTTAGCTATTCTGGGTTTTTTGTTTTTCCATATGAAGTTCAGAATTGAACTTTCAATGTCTTTAAAAAATTGTGTAGGTATTTTGATAGGGATTGCATTGAATCTGTAGATTGCTTTTGGTAGGATGGCCATTTTTACTATGTTAATTCTCCCGATCCATGAGCAAGGAAGATCACGCCATCTTCTCAGGTCATCTTCAATCTCTTTCTTCAGAGTTTTGAAATTTTTTTCATACAAGTCCTTCACTTGCTTAGTTAGGGTAACTCCTAGATATTTTATATTGCTTGTGGCTAATATGAAGGGTGTGGTTTTCCTAATTTCTTCCTCTGTAAGCTTGTCATTTGTGTATAGGAAGGCTACAGACTTTTTTGAGTTAATTTTGTATCCAGCCAATTTGCTGAAGGTGTTTATCAGCTTTAGGAGTTCTCTGGTGGAGTTTTGAGGGTCACTTATGTACACTATCATATCATCTGCAAAGAGGGATAATTTGACTTCCTCCTTTCCCATTTGGATCCCCTTGATCTCCTTTTGTTGTCTTATTGCTCTGGCTAGAACTTCGAGTACTATATTGAAGAGATATGGAGAGAGTGGGCAGCCTTGCCTTGTTCCCGATTTGAGAGGAATTTCCTTGAGTATCTCACCATTTACTTTGATTTTGGCTATTGGCTTGCTGTATATAGCCTTTATTATGTTGAGGAAAGTGCCTTGTATCCCCGATCTCTCTAAAACTTTAAACATGAATGGGTGTTGAATTTTATCAAATGCTTTCTCTGCATCCAAGGAGATAATCATGTGGTTTTTTATTTTCAGTTTGTTTATATGATGGATTACATTGATGGATTTCCGTATATTAAACCATCCCTGCATGCCTGGAATGAAGCCTACTTGGTCATGATGAATGATATCTTTGATGTGCTCCTGTATTCGTTTTGCAAGTATTTTATTTAGTATTTTTGCATCTATGTTCATAAGAGAAATTGGTCTGAAATTCTCTTTCTTTGTTGAGTCTTTGTGAGGTTTAGGTATCAATGAGACTATGGCCTCATAGAATGAATTTGGTAATTTTCCATCCATTTCTATCTTTTGGAGTAGCTTGAAGAGTATCGGTATTAGCTCGCCCTTAAAGGTCTGGTAGAATTCTGCACTGAAACCATCTGGCCCTGGGCTTTTTTTGGTTGGGAGACCATCGATGATTGCTTCTATTTCTGTAGGGGAAATGGGACTATTTAACTTGTTTATCTGTTCTTCACTCAACTTTGGCAAGTGAACTTGATCAAGAAAATCATCCATTTCCCTTAGATTTTCAAATTTTGTGGCGTATATGCCTTCAAAGTAGGATCTTATGATTCTTTGAATTTCTTCAGTGTCTGTTGTTATGTCTCCCTTTTCATTTCTGATTTTGTTCATTTCAATACTGTCTCTCTGCCTTTTAGTTAGTTTGGCTAATGGTCTGTCTATCTTGTTGATTTTCTCAAAGAACCAACTTTTGGTTTTGTTGATTCTTTGGACTGTTTTCTTAGTTTCTAATTTGTTAATTTCAGCCCTGAGTTTGATAATTTCCAGGCGTCTACTCCTCTTGGGTGTTTCTGCTTCTTTTTTTTCTAGGGCTTCCAGTTGTGTTGTTAAGATGCTTATGTGCGATGTTTCCAATTTCTTTTTAAAGGCACTTAGTGCTATGAATTTTCCTCTTAGCACTGCTTTCAATGTATCCCACAAATTTGGGTATGTTGTTTCTTCATTTTCATTGAATTTCAGAAACTCCTTGATTTCTTTCTTTATTTCTTCCCTGACCCAGGTGTCATTTAGCAGAGAGTTGTTTAGTTTCCACGTACGTGTAGGCTTTTTGTTATTTCTGTTGTTGTTGAATTGCAGCCTAAGAGCTATTTGAATTTTCAAGCTCTTAGTGCTTAGTATTTGGCACAGGAGATGTGGTGCAGAAGAGATAGAAAGTGAAGAGGAGATTAAAAACAAGAATTTAGCTAATGTAGCCTTCACAGCCTTTTTTTTTTGGTCTCATTTTAGGTTTGAAAGTTTAGGTCTTTCAAAGACCAATTCTTTCCATAGTCAAATGTTACAAACTGGAGTCACATGGCTGTTTTAAATGTGTTGTAAGCAAAGACATCTTTTCCCAGAGATCTGATTTAAGCCAACATCTCATTCTAGCATACACACACACACACACACACACACACACACACACACACACACACACAATTTATAAATATCTTGAAATCTCAATATGCCGTGAAACTTATAGACCTTTCATAACTGTTTTTTTAAAAAATAACCCTAAGTATGAAGCCTTTGAAGATACATCTGTTTTGTAAGCAGTTATTGCTTTTTAAAAACATTTTTATTTTATATTTGTCTATTAGAAAGTTCTTCTGATCATTTAACTATTTCTTTTGTTCATGATTTTTGAGCACTAACACTCCGTCGTGCCATATGAAACATTCGTTCTGATTACTTTCTTTTTCATGTGGGTTAGGAGCAAATTTTTAAAGCTCTGCAAGCATTCTTAGAAAGACTTTGGGTTTGACACACAAGTGTTTTAGCTCAGTTATTTGCAATAGTAAGTGGAGTATTTCTTAACCTAGGAAATGGTAGATTATACCAAAGTTTAGTCAGTAATGAGAGGACCAGGCAGGCCTTGTTCAGATGGTGTGATGTAAAGGAAGCCCACCCTATGCAGGGTTATTTGGTTTCACTGATTTTTTTTGAGGCAGTTGCATAATATTTGATGCCTGGGCAGGCTTCTTTAATTTTCCTTCTTTATGCAAATAAAGATTCAGACATTAAACAGTGTCAAGCCATTCCTTCCGGTAGGGCTATATGAATGAAATGTTTTCAGTCTGCACTGTTAAATGTCAAAGATACAAGTGGATTTTAATCATGAGTCACACAGAAATCAGAACTGTGGCTGTGGCGTGATGGTACAACCAAAGCAATTGGCTTTTTAAAAACCACTTTATTATGAGGAGCTTAATAACTGTGACATGTAAATAACATAGCATGACGAGCTCTCTGCATGCTTACTGTCCAGCTTCAGAAATGACCAAGATTCTTACATTACTGTTCCAGCTTTTAATCTACCAACTTCCTTCCCTATTCCATTATTGATGTTTACATTTCTATTTTGAGATATAATTTACAGGAAATGCAAATTTTAGTTGTACAACTTTGATAAATTTCAACGTGATGTGTAGTGGAATTTGTATTGCTGTGCACAGTATGTACTCTGTGAGTACCGACTTAGAAGAAAGGGAAGAACTCCCTCTGATGGTTAGGTTGCTGGGTCTCATAGATGGGCTTGAAGGTCATCAAATGGATGTGGGCTTGCTTTCAAGCTATTAGCAAAAATTCTAATATCCATCTCACCTATAGCTCCTGTGAACAATCATTTTTGTGTGTTCCTTCAAGGTATTAAAATAGAGACATATTTCATTATGAGTTGGAGGAAAAGAAAACAGAGGAAGACAAAATTTGATGCCAACCCTCAGGGCCTTTCCTTTGCTAAAAAGCTGCCTCAAATAAGAAGGAAAGTTTTATGTTGGTATTTTTCTTAAGTGAGGAGAAAATATTTATCCTGTTATCTCAAGTAATTCCGTTTTGAGCCCTAACTTAGGGACTTACTAAGACCATTAGCATCCAATCATGTCACCATGATGACCATGTCCTAGTCTATCTAACTTATCCTGTTGTATCTTAGCAGGTATTGTTAAAGATACTTTGGTCGGGGGTGACTGGAGATGCATGTTGGTGGCTGTGAGCAGCAGGCAGTATGGCTTAACAACAGACGGTTTTCCCTATGTGTCTTTATATTGGATTTCCTCAGCCTAAGTACTTCCTAATACAGATCACTACTGAATAGCAAGACCTTAATGCACAAGATTTCTTTCTAGTGATGGCATGGGATATTGCAATCCAGCACACATACATACATAAAAACTAAAGCCAGTGCACTTTTCTTGTTGCCAGTATATTATTACTTATTCATAGTCAGTGGTAATTTGTGAGGGTGATCATTATAAATCTGAGGAAAACTGTCTGCATTCCTGTGTTGCTCTTGAATAATCAAAATCCAGAGCTTCAGTAAGGGTGCCCCTCATTTAGAAGGTTAATTCCTCCAATAACAGCAGCTATACTCTCACACAAATTTCAGAGCTGAGAATTTATTGCACAGGCCAGAAACTCATTGGCTATGCAGTGTAAATAACCTTATCAAGACTGCAGAAAGAGGATCTGCATTGCAGTTCTGTCGGGTCAGAAGGGTAAACACAACAGGAAAATGAGGCATTTGCCACTAAGTACTTCAGCTGATTTATTTTAGTGCCGTTTTCATTTCGAGCCTTTTCACGTGCAAATGTTTGGATGTTCTGTCCTCACCTACCCATTGGGTTAGAAATTTTGAATTCTAGTGTGGGAACTGTCCCAGAGGATAGTTACAGTGGCTGTGCCTGTGTGTGAACCTGCTAAACTGAGAAGAACATTTCAGGTAAAAGTGAGTTGAGACTAATTCTGCTTTGCATCTTTGCTCTGAGAGTTTTGTTCAGTTTCAATACAGTGTGAGATGAGGAATGCCTCCTTAACAGTATGAAGAAAAATCAGCTGATGTAAGTCTAAGCTGTGGCAGTTGGTCAGAAGCATGTTTGGGCAGGTTATTCTAACTCTTTAGCACTATGCTCTTGTTGGCATTTCCTATGTAGTTTTAAGTGCATCAATAGAAGAAAGTTGTTTTCTACAAATACTAGTTCCCCATTGGCCACTTGTTACCTTTTTGTAATTACAGTGCTTGGATGTGGTGATCATGGAGCACTACTTTAGGGATTGGCTTCTAAGAATGAACTTCTTGATTACATGCAAATAATGAAGCCAGGTAGCCACCTCTAGCTTTGGGTGCCAGGAATTAATTTTGTTCTCAACTTGAGGCCACTGACCTTTCTGTATGCCACCTGTAAGCCTGGCTTCTTCTGTTCCTCCACCTGTCTTCTTGCACTTTCTATGTCACCGTCTTCTTCTAAGAGGACCTTACTGACATGCCATAGCAAGTTAGAACTTGAATGTCATAAAAAAAGATATGTTTTCAGGGTAATTTCAAGAGCATACATTCTACCTTTAGATTTTATAGACTCTCTCCCTCCCTCCCTTCTTCCCTTCCTCCCTCCCTCCCTCCCTCCCTCCCTTCCTCTCTCTCTATCTCTCTCTGTCTCTGTCTCTCTCTCTCTCTGTGTCTATGATAGTCTGTGTGTACACAAGTGTTTTTTTGGGGCATTAACCTATGCCTGTGGGTGTGAGGTCAGAGACTGTCATCAGGAGTCTTCCTCTATTTTTCTCTACCATATTATTAGGTGAGGATATATCTTTTCATTTCCATTATTTATTTTTGTTCTATAATAGATAGTTGAACCAGGACAAATAATTCTTAGGGGAAATAGTCATATTTTCCATACATTAATGATTGTAATTCCCAGGCATATGATTAATTTGGATTTAAGTAGGTCTTTTCTTTCTTTTATTTAGTTTTCAAATTTTTTACAGTTACATTTATATTATTACACCTATGTAACATAAAGTACATACAGCAAGAAGAATCACAGAACAATCAGGAATTACATTCATGTTACATTCATCGTGTTTTGGCTGTTTGTATTTGGAAACCTTGAAGAAAATATTTTCCTATCTTGGTGAGTCTAAAATTCTGAATGTAACTCCATATCATAGCTCATATCTATCAACTTAAAACATCTATCTAGACTTGAAAAGGAATAAACTTGATTACCTGAGTATGCCAGGAGTGCAGGTTAGTAGCTTTCCAAATGAGAAGATAACAGAGACAGTATGCTACCTGAATAGTCACCTATAGCTCTCTAAAACATTGCAGAATTATCTTCAGCTTTCTGGCCCAGTATATCTGACAGACATATTTATGAGACAGAAACTATTGAGGACTTTTTACCTTGTTTTTGCAGAGTGTGGCCATTGACCCTGCCGGCATCCAAGCTTGCCACGTTTGAGGTAGAATTCTGTCAGTGGTAGAAACAAGGACATTTTAGCCGTTGGCTGGTTTGCCACATTTGAAGCCATCTCCATGAGGACGTTCACTGATGCCCATCATCATCTTTGAGGTAGGCTGGGTGTTGCCAGGAATTAATCTGTCTTGTTGTCAATATAAACATCTTTAAATGCCATATTCTGTAGGCCTCTGAGGTTTTTGAAGACCTTATCTAACTATTTTACCTTATCTGTCTATAGAATCATACCTATCTGTTACATCTAGGATGTATAGTCTTGTGATATAAATAGACTAGTAATCGAAATGACCATGATTTGATCAGTTAACAATTATCCTAGTCTAACTTACTTATCCTAAACAGCCTGCGGTAGCATTTTCAAAGTATTGGGGGGTAAACCTTGTATTCTACTTGAGTGGTATGGATCTAATACCGCATAGTAGAGTAGAAACATATATAATGTGTGAGGAATAATATTAAATTTGAATTCTAAACCAAAGTATCAAAAGTAAACTTATTTTGCTTCAATATACAAATTTGTATACCAATGAATTAAAAATAACCTTGTGAGCACAGTTAAGGCCTTGTTGAGGGGTTGACTCAACAATCCTCTTTTTGTCCTATCTTCCTCATACACCACTACATCCTCCTTCTCTCTTTTAAGGCCCCATCTCCAAACCCAAGAAAGAATGATAAAGGAAAAGAGAGACATTCCTGAGCCCAACCTCATTTTCTCTCTGGGTAAGACCAGTAGTAACTTATAACCAACTTCCAGTGAAAATAACATCTAAAGCCCAAGAAAGCAACCAAAAACCTACCCAACCCCCTTAAGGGAAATGGGGTGTCATTCTCTTAGGATTTCTTCTGGCTGATTTGGGAAGAATAATACCTTTGTAGGGGCCCAAATAAAATTGGGAAAAAAATGGCTAAACAAGGTAGGAATATCATTTGTGGTCCAGTTTCTAAATGCTGAGAACTTCCAGACTTAGTAAAAGTCCTGTGTGTGACAGTCTGAAATGCTGGACCAATTGGGTACAGAAGCTTTCTTCAAAGCTGTCTTGTTTTGATGGAGAACAGCAACTGATGCACTTGGTGCTGGAGCATGAAGGATGTAGGAAGTTCAGAGTCCAGCATGCTGAAAGGAATGTATCCTGTCAGGTTTGATCCAGCTTCAAAGTCCTGTTCTTTTGTTCTAAAAACATATAATTTCTCACAAGTATTATACCATCCCAAAATTGTATGAGGTGTGCAAGGTGCACATAGCAATTGAGACTAGTTCTCTGCTCTTTGTATGAGCAGAAGAAAGACATCTGTAAATCTTATTCATTCCATATGAAGAATGGCATCTATTTTTAAGTCACATGTATTCTGTAACCAATAAGAAGCATCAACTATGCATAGACATTCATGTTTCAGCCTGTCTCAGAGCTATTCCCTTGTAGTTGGATTAGGAATATAAGTTACCTGCTTGTTCTACAGTTTAAAATTTTTTACATACTGATTGTAATCCCCTCCCTCATCACCCCATCCCTCCCTCCCTCTTGCATGTTCTCTCTCTTCCTCCCTCAACCCATCTCCCTCCCTCCCCTAGCCCTCCAAAAAGGGGACCCTCCTCTCCTAATATCTGATTTCAGCTCATCAAGTTTCATCTTTACTATCTGTATCCTCTTCCTCTCTGGTCTGAGAACTCCACCCAGCCCAGGGGCAAGTGATCCACATTGGGAGACCAGAGTCCTTGTCAGAAGTAGTCTCTACTCCCCATATTGTGGGATGCACAAGGAAACTGTGCTGCCTATGTACTACAGCTGAGCTGAATGTCTAGGTCCTCACTGTACATAGGTCCTTGGTTGGTCATCAATCTCAGCAGCAACCTCCTCCTCTGTTCAGATTTTGAAAGTGTATATTTTATTTATTATAATTTGTTAACTTTACCTCTTGATTCTTATCCCCTCCCACTTATCTTCCCTTTGATATCCTCCCTCCCTCTTCTTCTTATTTCCCTTCTATAGACCTCTGGGAATAGCCTATCATCAGGGTAGACTGCATCCCCTTCCACTGTGTGCCCACTAGTGTTTCTTGGCAAGGAACAGTGACCAAGTAGTGGGCCCCTAAGTGCATGTCAGAGGTTCAACAGTAGTCCCCCCTTACCTGCATGTAGAGAATCCACAGATCTTTGGCTACATCTGAGAAAGGGGTCTTGGTTCTCTCCATGCATTGTCCTTGACTGGAGCATCAGTTTGTGGAGACCCCCTGTGCCTTGATCCACAGGCCTTCATGGTCTTCCTGTGGAGCTCCTGTTCCCTCCCAGACCTCCCATGAGCCCACTCTTACCTGCAACACTTAGCACTCTGCCCAGAGTCCATCTTTGAGTCTCAGTAACTGTCTCTATGTCCCTCTGGGTGGAGTCTCTCAGAGTACATCTATGTTGGGCTAAAATCCACTGATAAGTGAGTATATACTATGCATTCTTTTTTGGGTCTGGGTTATCTTAATTAGGATGATCATTTCTAGTTCTGTCCACTTGCCTGCAAATTTCAAGATTTCCTTGTTTTTAATAGCTGAGTAGTATTTCATTGTATAAATGTTCCATAATTTCTTCATCCATTCTGTAGTTGAGGGATATCTAGGTTGTTTCTAGATTTTGGCTATTACAAATAAAACTTCTATGAACATAGTTGAGCAAATGTCCCTGTTGTATGGTGGAGCATCTTTTGTGTATATTCCCAGGAGTGGTATGGCTGGGTCTTGAGGTAGAAGTAGTCCCAATTTCCTGAGAAAGCGCCAGATTGATTTCCAAAGTGGCTGTACAAGTTTGCACTCCCACCACCAATGGAGGAGTGTTTCCATTTCTCCACATCCTTGCCAGTATGTGTTGTCACTTGTGTTATTGATCTTCACTATTCAGATAGGTGTAAGATGGAATCTCTCGGGGTCATTTTGATTTGCATTATGCTGATGTCTAGTGATGGTAAGCATTTCTCTAAGTGTTTCTCAGCCATTGGATATTCCCTTGTTGACAATTTTCTGTTTAGCTCCGTACCTCATTTTTTAATTGGATTATTTGGTTAGGTGGTGTTTAATTTCTTGTGTTCTTTATATATTGTAGATATTAGAGCTTTTGAAGATGTAAGGTTGGTAAAGATCTTTTCTCAATCTGTAGGCTGTTGCTTTTCTCTGTTGACCATGTCTTTCACCTGACAGAAGCATTTCAGTTTCATAAGGTCACATCTATTAATTGTTGGTCTTAGAGCCTGAGCTGTTTGTGTTCTGTTCAGGAAGTTGTCTCTGGTGCCAATGAATTCTAGGCTCTTTCCCACTTTTTCTTCTAACAGATTTAGTGTCTCTGGTTTTGTGTTGAGGTCTTTAATCAACTTGGACTTTAGTTTTGTACAGGGTGATAAATATGGATCTATTTGCATTCTTTTACAAGTAGACCTCCAGTTAGACCATCATCATTTGTTGAAGATGCTATCTTTCTTCCACTGTATGGTTTTGGCTTCTTTGTCAAAAATCAAATGACCATAGGTGTGTGGATTTATTTCTGGGTCTTCAATTCAATTCCATTGGCCAACTGGCCTATTTCTATGCCACTACCATGCCGTTTTTATTACTGTTGCTCTATAGTACAATTTGAGATCAGGGATGGAGATTACTCTGGTAGATCTTTTATTGTACAGGATTGTTTTAGTTATCCTGAGTTTTTGTTTTTCCATTTGAACTTGGGAATTAATCTTTCCAGTTCTGTAAAATATTGTGTCGGTATTTTGATAGGGATTGCACTGAATCTGTAGATTACTTTTGGTAAGATGGCCATTTTTACTATGTTGATTCTCCAAATCCATGAGCATGGGAGATCTTTCCATTTTCTGGGGTCTTCTTCAATTTCATTCTGCAGAGACTTGAAGTTTTTCCATGTAAGTCTTTTACTTGCTTGGTTAGATTTACACCAAGATACTTTATATTATTTGAGGCTATTGTGAAGGGTGTGTTTCCCTAATTTCTTTCTCAACCTGTTTGTCATCTGTATACAGTATGGCTATTCATATTTTAGTGTTAATTTTGTATCCTGTCACTTTGCTGAAGTTGTTTATCAGATGTAGGAGTTCTTTGGTAGAATTTTGAGGGTCTTTTATGGATACTATCATATCATCTGTGAATAGTGGGGCTTTCACTTCTTTCTTTCCTCTTTATATCCCCTTTAGTTACTTTATTACTCTAGCTAGGACTTCAAGTACTATATTGAAGAGAAATAGAGAGAGTGGACAGACTTGTCATGTCCCTGATTTCAGTGGAATTGATTTAGGTTTCTTTTCATTTAGTTTGATGTTGGCTATAGGTTTGCTGTATATTGATTTTACTATGTTTAGGTATGTGCCTTGTATCCCAGAGCTCTCTAAGATTTTTAAAATGAAAGGGTGCTGGATTTTGCCAAATGCTTTTTCAGCATCAAAAGAGATGATCATGTGTTTTTTCTTCAGTTTGTTTATATGGTTGATTATATTGATATATTTTTGTATATTGATCCACTCGTGCATGCCTGGTATGAAGCCTACTTGGTTGTGATGGATAAGATTTTTTTCATGTGATCTTGGATTTGGTTTGCCAGAATTCTATTGAGTATTTTTGCATCTATGTTCATAAGAGAGATTGGTCTGAAATTCTCTTTCTTTGTTGGGTCTTTGTGTGGCTTAGGTATTAAGGTGACTGAGGCTTCATAGAATGAGTTTGGTAGTCATTCTTCTGTTTATATTTTGTGGAAGTTTGAGGAGAACTGGTATTAGTTCTATTAGTTCTTTTTTGAACGATTGGTAGAATTCTGCACTGAATCCATCTGGCCTGGGGCATTTTTTAAGGGAGGCTTTTGATAACTGCTTCTATTTCCTTAGGGGATATAAGACTATTTAATTTATTTGCCTGATCTTGATTCAACTTTGATAAGTGGAATTTATCAAGAAAATTGTCCATATCATTTAGATATTTCAAATTTTGTGGCATATAGGCTTTTGAAGTAGGATCCAATGATTCTTTAGATTTCCTCAGTGTCCATTGTTATATCTCCCTTTTCATTTCTGATTGTGTTAATTTGGGTACTCTCCATTTGTCTTCTTGTTAGTTTGACTAAGGGTTTGTCTATCTTGTTGATTTTCTCAAAGAACCAGCTCTTGCTTTTGTTGAATGTTTGAATTGTTTTGTTTCTAATTTAGTGAATTCAGTCCTGAGTTTGATTATTTTCAGCTGTCTACTTCTCTTGAGTGTGTCTGCTTCTTTTTTTTTCCCCTAGGGTTTTCAGGTGTTCTGTTAAGTCGCTTGTATGCGATGTCTCCAATTTCTTTTTGAAGGCACTTAGTGTTATGAATTTTCCTATTAGTACTGCTTTCATTGTGTCCCAAAGGTTTTGATATGTTGTGTCTTCATTTTCATTTAATTCTAGGAAGTCTTTAATTTCTTTCTTTATTTCATCCTTTACCCAGTTAGTATTAAACAAAACATTGTTAAGTTACCATGTGTTTATAGACTTTTTGTTAATTCTATTGTTGTTGATGTTCAGCTTTAATCCACGGTGGTCTGATAAAATACAGAGGATTATTTCAATTATTTTGTATCTTCTGAGGCTTGTTTTTTGACCAATTATATGGTCAGTTTTGGAGAAGGTTCCATGTGGTGTGGAGAGGAAGGTATATTCTTTTCTCTTTGGGTGAAAAATTCTGTGGATATCTGTTAGGTCTATTTGATTCATGACCTCTGTTAGCTTGATTATTTCTCTATTTAGTTTCTGCCTTGAACATCTGTCCATTGGTGAGAGTGGGGTGCTAAGGTCTTCCTGTATTATTGTGTTGGGATAGATGTGTGATTTAAACTTTAAAAGTATTTCTTTTATGAATGTACGTTCCCTAGTATTTGGGGCAAGATGTTCAGAATAGTAATGTCCTCTTGGTGGATTTTTCCTTTGATGTGAATGAAGTGTCCTTCTTCATCTTTCTTGATCAATTTTACTTTATCAGCTGTTAGAATGGCTACTCCAGCTTGCTTCTTGGATTGGTTTTCTTGGAAAATCTTTTTTTAGCCCTTTACTCTCAGATGATATCTATCTTTGTTGTTGAGATGCAGCAGAATGGTGGATCTTGTTTCCACATCCATTTTGTTATCCTCTGTCTTTATACTGGGGAGTTGAAGCCATTGATGCTGAGAGATATTAGTGACCAATGATTGTTGGATCCTTTTATTGTAGAGTTGGTGTTGATTGTGTGTGGCTGTGACTATTTTGGTTTTGGTTTTGTGAGATTATCTATATACTGTGTTTTCTTAGGTGTGGTTGACCTCATTGTGGTGGAGTTTTCCTTCTACTATTTTCTGTAGAGCTGGGTTGGTATGTACATATTATTTAAATTTGGTTTTGTCATGGAATATCTTGTTTTCTCCATCTATGATAATTGAGAGTTTTGCTGTATATCGTTGCCTGGGTTAGCATCTGTGATCTCTTAGTGTCTGGATGACCTCAGTCCAGGCCCTTCTGGCTTTCATGGTCTCCTCTGAGAAACAGGTGTAATTCTGTTGGGTCTGCCTTTATATGTCACCTGGCCTTTCCCCACTTGCTGCTTTTAATGTCTTTTCTTTGTTCTGCAGATTTAGTGTTTTTTTTGTTTTTTTGTTTTTTTTTTAGTAATTTATTCTTGTTATATCTCAATGGTTATCCCATCCCTTGTATCCTCCCATTCTTCCCTCCCACCCATTTTCCCCTTATTCCCCTCCCCTATGACTGTTCCTGAGGGGGATTTCCTCCCCCTGTATATGCTCATAGGGTATCAAGTCTCTTCTTGGTAACCTGCTGTCCTTCCTCTGAGTGCCACCAGGTCTCTCCCTCCAGGGGACATGGTCAAATGTGAGGCACCAGAGTATGTGAGAAAGTCATATCCCACTCTCCACTCAACTGTGGAGAATGTTCTGATCATTGGCTAGATCTGGGTAGGGGTTTAAAGTTTACCTCCTGTATTGTCCTTGGCTGGTGCCTTAGTTTGAGCGGGACCCCTGGGCCCAAATCTGCCTATCATAATGTTCTACTTGTAGGTTTCTAGGACCCTCTGGATTCTTCTACTTTGCTATTCTTCCATGCTTCTCTCATCTAGAGTCCCAGTAGGATGTCCTCCCCTCTGTCCCAGTTTCCTGGTAAGTGAAGGCTTTCGTGGGACATGCCCCTTGGGCTAGTTTTGATTATTATGTTGAAGGAAGAATTTCTTTTCTGGTCTAGCCTTTTTGGTGTTCTGTAGGCCTCTTGTATGTTCAAGGATATCTCTTTCTTTAGGTTGGGGAAATGTTCTTCTATGATTTCTTGAAAACATTTTCTGGTCCTTGGGACTTTGCATCTTCCTTTTGATCTACTCCTATAATCCTGAGGTTACACCTTTTCATGGTGTCCTTGATTTCTTGGATGCTTTGCATCACAGATTTCTGTTTTAATATTTTCTTTGAGAGATATATCAATTTCTTCTATTGTATCTTCCGCACCTGAGATTCTCTCCTCCGTATGTTTGATTCTGTTGGCTATACTTGTCTGTTGGAGTCCTGCCCTCCTCTCTAATTGTTCCATTTTGAGTGTTTTCTCAATTTGTTTTTTTTTTTTTTTTTTAATGGATTCTAATTCCCACTTTATCTCTTGAAGTGCTTTACTCACTTCCTTCACCTGTTTTATTGTGGCTTCCTGCTTTTCCTCAATGGCCTCTATTTGTTTATTTGTATTTTCCTGAAATTCTTGGATCTATTCATTTACCCTTTATAATTCTCAAATAACTGTATAAGTATGGCTTTAAGGTGATTTTCCTGAGATTCAGCTTCATTAGGGTATCTGTTGAAGTCTGGGCTTTCTGGTAGAGCCATGCTGTCCTGGTTTTTGTTGTTTGTCTTCTTATACCTTTTTCTTTAGGCATCTGCTGAGAGGGCTTGGGATTTCTTAGCTGGTAGTCACAGGGGTGAGTATCTTTGAAAGGCAGCTGATTCCTGTACTGGATTGGATTGGGAGACACTGTCCTGAAGCTAGATTTGTCTGAGCTCTGCCACCTAGGATCCGTGATTTCATAGAGTTCCTCTGGCTACTTGTTGTCCTCAGAGCGTTCAGCCACAATGTAGAACAGTGGCTTGGATGCCAGAATGCTCTATTGTTTCCATTGTGTTGATGATGCTTTGTTCCCCAGATGGCCTACCTTGGTCCAGTACTCATAAGAGTGCAGAGTGCTTGGAGCTTTTTGTTCCCATCCCTGGCGGAAGTCCAGCCATGGTATGAACATGAGTGGGGGGTGGGGGTTTGGGGTCTGGGCTTGTGGCTTCTTCTTATCCCCCCTACTTGTTTAGTCTGAGAAGTCCCCAAGACTGTGGTTTGAATCAGCAGCTGTTTCAGTCAGGGTATTGTTGAGCCTCAGAACCTCTGTTCTCCAGGGAAGTCCTCCCTTCAGTATTCAGAGGAGTGCAAGGTCCTCAAGGTTTGTGACTCCTAAACCCAGGGGTACAGCAGCTGCAATGGGGAAGGGGGAGAGGCTTCTTGTGAAATTTCCCAATAAATAATTCAGTCTCAGAAGTCTCCAAGACTGTGTTTTGGGTGTTAGCTTGTTTGCTCACTTCTTTTGTTGTCTAGTGCTGCTGCCCACCACCACCGCTGCAGCCTCAGCCACAGCAGCTGCTTCAGCAGACCCTCTGTTCCCCAGAGGGTCAGTGCCCTCTACCATACTCGGAGGAGTGCAGGGTGTGCAAAGTTTGTGCCTCCTGAACTGGAAGTTGTCCATCTGCAATGAGAGGGGAGCTTGGTGCTCTTGGTTTGTTCCCTTCTGTCTGTTTTCCAGCCTCTGCTCTTCTGCCCTCTAGACAAGGCACATACTATGAGCCGCCATCTTGTCCTGAGTGAAGATATTTCAATGAACCTAGTTCATGTTATTTTTGCTATAATGGCTGTCTGGTAAGCCTCAGGATATTCTTATCTTCCACTCATGCCCCAATTCCCCACCTCAATACTGGGATTATAGACTTGTACCACAGGGCTCAGCGTTGACATGGGCTGTGGCCATGCAACCTCAAATCTTCATGCTTTGACACTAAGTACCATCTCCTCAGGCTCAGTCTCACGAATTTTGAATTTGTAGTCTGAATTGACAGCTGGTTGATAATGCTGATAGTGGGAGATTAGTACATTTTCTTCAAAAATTAGATATTTTGGGAAATTTGGTGATTTTAAGAAAAATCAGACAAAAAATATTTAGCTAACCTTTAGGAACATCGCTAATAGATTGCTCTACAATTTTTCTTATAATGTGAATTTACTAACAAAGGAGGCTAGAGGACCTTACATGTTAAGTAGAGCAACTTGTTCAGTCAAGTATGCTAGACATACAAAAATATAATTCACCATTCTTAATTCAGTGCATAATTATAACATGTAATTCTCCACTTGACCCCATTTTTTTAATGCCCAGGTTTTGGTCTTCTGAAGACATGGGTAGGGGATTGTGGCCTTCCTGGGGCTATATTATGTCTTCTCTCAGTCATATTTATTATATATTTCTCTTTCTTATGAGTCTCAGTCCATATGCTGTTTTTTTCAGTATCAATATATCTGTATATAATAACCTAAGAGATGGATGTATCCTTAAACCCAAATATGTTGGATTTGGTTACTTTACTTTTAGAAGTTTATCTATATATTGTTTACTTTGCCCTTATACTACATGCAATTTAGATTTTTATGATTTTCAAAACTGTCTACTATATTCACTCATTCTTAAGTGTAAATGATTTTGTATTGTCATCATAATTTAAAAATACCATTTAAAATATGGCTACTTACTCTAGCTGTTCTTTAACTCACCATCACACTTCAGAGCCTGTCTGGCTGGATGGGTGTCCTGTCCCTTGATTTCTGTCACCTTCTCTGGATCTTAGGAGGGTGTGCTAGCTGTGTATTACTTGGGAGAATATTCTTCTGGGAATCTAGTAGATGTGACCACTGGGCTTCCTAGTAATTTTGTTTCTAGGGATGATGCTGGGGAATTGGATTTAGAGGAGAGGAAGGAGAGGTAAAGATCTGCAGTTTGCCTACCTGCTTTTCTGACCAGAGTGATAGTTTATGTTTTATGCTCAGATAGTTATTTACTTGCTTGGTGTGAAGGTGAACATCTGTGTTGGGGAAATGCGTGCATTGATTTGCCTTTGTTTTTCCTTTTATTCAGCATTATGAAGTATTCTACAACTACAGTTTTATATTTCTCACCAAAGCTTTAAATGAGTAACTACACCCAAACATCATTTTCAAAGTAATTTGAGAGTTTCTAAAAACATGCATGTCTTTAAGAGATTTCTAGCTATTCCTATCATCCATCTACTAAAAACCCAGGAATGTTACATCACCCACTTTCTAAAGCTCTCGGGCTGCTGATGGCACAAGAGAAATTATCTTTCAGCAACCTAACACTGGGATTCAGAAATGGCGAAGTCAAGAAGCCACTTAAAATTTAATTCCCTCTTTATTAAGAGTTCTTTTGAAAAAACAAAAAATTGGTTCTTGGCACCTAAAAGCATGCGAGAAACCTGTTGACTGGAAATTGGACCAGGGACTTTAGCCCTCAATGGATTCTTTGTTCATTAAAAGGGTTCTATAAATGTCTAGTTCAAAAAGGGGCTGGGATGAGAAGAATGGGCAGACAAGGCCCAACAGACTTCCATCATGGTTTAAAATATAGTAGCATTAAATTTCTACAATATTTACTAGATAATGTAAAAAAAAATCAATGTTTTGTTATAACTGCTTATATACATCTAAAAAAACCTTCAGTATATAATTTTCAAAAGACTCTAGTTGCTGAGGTTTCCAGATGATTTCAAAACTTTCTTTCAAAGCTCTTAGAATCTTTTTTTTATAATCATCATAAAAAACCAAATGCGTTGAGTTCGAAACAACAAAGTATAAAAATTCTTTAATAAAGACAAAGAAACTCTAGGCTGGAAAAGTGGGAGCTAGAGGCAAGTAACATTCAATGTCTTTAAAGGTGAGAATATCTAGAAGAAAGCCTTTGCACTTCAAGATTAGCAGATGGTCTAATTCCCTTTGGAGTACACAGGCTCAATTTAATAATGACTTATTCGAAGAGGTTGGCTTCATCTGATGATTTAATAAGTTATGTAACAATAAACTGTGTCATTCAATTTGAGCCTTAGAATTTGTCTAATATGAATCAAAAGAGCTATTTATGCTTGGACAATACAGTTAACCACACTCACATCTGACTATTGCTCAGAGGTCAATTCTTAGACAAATTTAACTTTTAAAACTGGGCTTGCTGAGACGAATATGAATTTATGCTCTGTCCTTGAGCTGAAGCAAAGCAGACAGTGACTATATGAAGGGCTAGATAATTATTACAAGGAATTTTCAGCCAAGGATAATAATTTGGCTCAAATAAAATAATTCCTCCAATTTGAGCTCAGAAAATTGAAAATTTGAAATTGTCTGTAAAATTATAGGAGAGAAGATAGTAACAGTATTTAGAAAATTAGCTTGCTCTATAACTATAGCCATAAAGACAGACTGTACATTATTCATTCTATCTATTATATATATTTTACCACTATCATCTACTGAGAGAATGAAAAAAATGCCTTATTCAACTGTGAAGAACAGGAAATTCAAAGCCAAGAACTATAACTCTGTAATGTAGTGAAATTAATACTTAAAATTAACCATCATCCTTGTTTTACAAGTCTGCTTAAAGAGACATTGATTTTAGTAGTGATACCTTCTGACCGTGTGTTTATTAGATCCTCACCAGCAGTAAAGTGATACTGAAGAGAATTTGAGCTTAGCATAAGAAGGACTGTTGACGGAGCACAAGGAAAACTTCAGAGATGAGGCAATGAGTGTATTTATTTTGCCATGTTGATTTATAGAGTATGCCGCTGTGTGTGTGTGTGTGTGTGTGTGTGTGTGTGTGTGTGTGTGTGTGTGTGTGTAGGGTGGGTATGGTCAGGGGAGACTTAAGTGATTAGATGGGACATATTGTTATTAAAAAAGTTTTCAAGGCAATTCTATGGATTTCACAACTAACGAATTTGAAGACTACGCAAATAAGTATTGCTTAGCTAACAAGATGCAGTGCTCAGTGTAGAAACCTGTCTGACCTTTGCTAAAGTAACAGCAAAATTTTATGTCCTTCCATGAGTATTACATTTAGATTTTAGCAAGGGTAAGTAAGTTATTAACTGACTAAATGAATAGAATACTCTTGTTCTGGTGTTTATTATAAGCCGTAAAAGTAAAATGAAAAGGCAGGTTTACATATTCCCCCCCTCCCTTTTAACTGTAAAATTTCTGAGTGTCTTTATTTGTAGGCTTGGTTAGTAACCAGAAAAGTCTTATAATATTCATCGACTCTCACTTCAAAGAAAGTAAATTGGAGATATAATAATTTGTTGTTCAGAGGTACATTATATGAATTCAACTGCTTCATTGAAACTTACACATCTACAGTGGGTTGTTTTCTGTTAATAATTTTCTTCATAAAGCAAATATGTTCTAAAAAAGCTCTTTTATAGATAATCGTCTCTGTAAACTGTTTAAAATAAATGACTATGCTGAAACAAAAACTATATAGCATTTTTCATATATGTATACACACATACACAAACACACAAACACATTATTATCATTGCTATAAACTTGGCTCCCTGGAAAGAGGCTAAAAGAAAGAGGAAAAATTGTAAAGATGACAAAGAACATTAAATAGCATTATTCCTATCACGAAAAACGTTTCAGAGATTGAGTTCTTTTATATTTTCATCAATATGTTCTGTAGATCAAATGATGCTTCAAATTCTAGAAACTCGAAGCTGATTAATTTTGCTTTTCATCTTTTATCCTCTGTTCTGTTAATAGTTTCAACTTAATGCTCTTCTAAATGTATAAAAAGTTGCTTTGATATTATGACCAACCCATGATACAACTGAAATCATGAGAAAAGTTGGCACGATAGAAACTCAAAGGCCGACATCAGGCTGACTATGCGCACACGTCTAAACATCATGAGGCAGCAGTATAAAATGTGATGTGTTCAAACACAAGCCAGGATCTGCTTCTTCTTGGATAGCTGGATTTCTGGAAATGTTGGGTGACACACTCTTCCATAACAACTCTGTGCAGGAGTGTAGCTACTGCAGCCCTCAGGCAAGCTGCCTGCCATTAGCGAAGCTCTGTGCTCTCCACTGGGACATGTTTTTTACTCTGCATGAGATGTGTCTGTATACAGGTTAGCTGGGTAGCTCACATTGCCCGCTTATTATTTGCCAGCCCTTGTAGTATTTGATGATCCCTCTCCTAAGGAAGAAACGACACACAATTTAGCTGTCGGGTTCAGGATAAATGTCTATATTTCCAACATAAAATATGGTAAGATCCTGTTTTTTGCTTAGAAGTTGCTTAGATTCTTTGGTTTAAAGTATATGGTGCCTTATTATGACAACAGACATACGATTAGAACATGTTTTCCTAACATAATCTAGTTTGTGGCTTTCAACAGAGAGTCACTGGAAATACAAACCACAATTCCAGCGCTTTTATTGGCAAATAGTGCAATGTTCCTGAGTGGATACAGTAATTGCTCTATTATAGCCATCAGCACTTCAATTTACAATTATTTTAAGTCTAATGGTTTTAATCAGGAGTTTCCAGAAATAAGTATGCTGAAGTAATCCAAGAAAGAAGGAAATGCCTTACAAATATGAGGATGATTTAAAAGCTTTCTTCAAGTTATTCAATACCAGTTACCTAGGAAAGCTAGTTCTCGGAATTGGCCATATGTAAGTACACAACTGCCAAGAGAGATAATAGTACTAAAAATATTGTAGTCACCACAGATTCTTCATAAGTGGTGTGTAGCACGTCTCAGTAAATCACCTGGTGTCTAAAAACACCCCTAAGAGTAAACAGTAGTTGAAGTGTCAGATTAAAAAAAAAAAAAAAAAAAGCAACAACACATCAGTATTAACACTAGTGCTTTATAGTGATGAATTCAACAGCTTTAAATAACATTTCCCTTTTTGTGATTAAAAAAAATACAATAAGATTTCAGTTTTAAAAAACTCTGTTTCTTAACTAAATTACAGGTTTGCACTCTTAGGATGACCTAGGAGAAAGCTGGCTAAGAGGGGCACATTTGTACTCTGAGAACTCAGTAGGATAGCTGCAAGTTCTAAGGTAGCCTGAATTACATAGTGACACTCTGCTTCAAACAAAACAAAAAACAAAAACAAAACAAAACAAAACAAAAAACAAAAAACAAAAAAACTGAAAACAAAACAAACAAACAAACAAACAAAGCAAATTTGGGCTAACTTACTCTGCTTTTAGATTCCTTAAATTGGAGTGCTTGTTGAGCTGAGAAATCCTTTGTCCTTGTGCATGAAGCATATTTAGACACTTAGGTACATTTTCAACTATAGCTAGATGTGTTTTTATGATTTGTCTATAACGCACAGCCTAAAATCCTCTGATACACATAGCTTATTTGGGAGCTCATATGCTCCCAACTTTGTGAGTATTTGAAAAAAAAAGTATATTTCTTCCATTACTGAACTCTACATATAGTAAAAACACTATTAGGTCACGCTTGTTAGACACCCATATACCAGGTGAAGATAAAAAGAAATAAAGGAAAATCTGGGTACGGTGGCACACATCTGTAATACCTGCAGAGGCAGGAGGATCTCTCTGAGTTCCAGGCCACCCTGGTATACAAAGTGAGTCCAGGACAGTCCAGGCTACACAAAGAAACCTTGTTTCTAAACAAAAACAAAAGCAAAAGCAAAAGAACACAACAACAACAACAACAACAAGAAACACCAAAAACAAGCAAACAAAAAAACCCAAAACAACACCAACAACAAAAAACCCCAACCAAACAAAAGAGAGAATTGGGCCTGTGTGGGTTGTAGGGTGGGGCCTTTGATGATCATGGGGATTAATGAAAAGGAGAAGGAGAAAAAGAATGATGGAGGGTACATTCTATGTAAAGCTATATTACTATGAAAAATATACTTACATAGCACTGTATAATATACAATGACTACATGTGATAAAATGAAAAATACACCTTTTGGCTGTTGGACTGAATATTTTATCTTAAATGGAAAACTAAGCAGTGTGTATTTACGAATTACCACATGTGATTGAGTTTGGGCCAACTTTAAAGCACAAAGGAATTCTGAACATGATGCTATGCATTTCCTCACACCAAGATATCAAGCTGCAAGTTGGTGAATTTTTTTGTATACAGTGGTTTATGATAGAGCTAAAACCTTGCTTTACAGACAAAAATCTTGCTCAGTTCTTCACATTGGAAAGACATTTATTCTAAATTCTAATGTAAGTCCGACCTTAGAGCTCTAACTCATATAACCCAATTCCTATCGTGTACTGTGTCACGGATGGGCTTTGGACTTTCTTTTCTAGCTGAAGTAACTCACTCATTGAAGGTGTGGCTAAAGGGTTTTTAAAGCATGCCATGGGAGAGCCAGCTAGTTGGTGGAGTCCTGCTAACCAGAGTGCCCTCTTGCTCTAAAGTCCAACTCTTGTAAGAACTGAGGTGTGCCATCACCTTCTGATTATGAATAAGTCTTTTTCTGGACAGGATAACTGCTCAGCTTTCCGGCTCAGGTGCTATCAGATGCGGATGAATATTAGACATGAGTAAAATTACTCTTTTCTAGAAGTATATGTGTATTATCAGAAAGCACAATTCCTCAGACATTTAGCTCAGAAACACAGCTTGTAAGAGAGCAAATATCCTTAATTAGTGCTTAGGGTTTACGTATAACTGACGATTTTTCTTCTATAATTTTATAGAATGTGTGACATGGTTGTGAACCACATTTTCAAAGGAAAAAAGTAATAAATAATGTCAGCTACTGTATCTCAACTGCTTTATCTTTTCCTTGCTGAAAGCCTCTAATGGAATTATTGTCTTTTTAGCTAACCAACTTGTATAGTATGTGGGTAGTGGCATTCAATATTTATGAAATGCTTGTTTCTCATAGAACTAAAGCCACCAATTCTCTTTCTAGAGATGACAGGAGTTATCAATTGCTACATGAACCTGTTGCATTTTCATGTTAAGACTTAAAATGGTAGAGGTTATGGCTGGTATATGTTCAAAGTAAAACCTGAAACATCTCTTGAAAAAGCCTGGTTCAAAAGCCTCTCTGTACAGAGACTTGCTAGAGCCCCAGAAGTGAACAAAGCTGCTTCTCCTGTCAATGTGATTCCAACTACACCAGATTGTCATTATTGTTTCTAATACATTACAAAAGTACAGCAAAGCTTATGTATATAGCATTGGTTTGTTTGTTTTGCAATGCTGACGACTGAATTCTGACCTTTGTGTGTATTAAGCAAGCCCTCTACCACTGAGCTATATCTTTAGCCCTTCAAGGAAGTTTAAATTAATAGAATTTGAAAAATCAATACATTTCTATACATTTTGTTGACTCATGTAGAAGAATATTAAGCTTGTTTAGAGATCAGACATCTCTTTGTAAAACAGAGCCTGGACTTGCTTAGTGTGGAAAATAGCAAACTCTCAACATTAAACAAGAGGTAGAAGGCAGCATGAGTAGCCTTGGGCTATTATTTTTCATTGGTCACATTAGCTTTAAAATCACTTACTGTTTAGGAAAAGTGTTTGATTGCGAGGATTGCCTAGAAATCTTAAAGAGGCTGAACTCTTGAGTTTCAATCCCAATTCACAATAGCCATAGGCAACTCGCCTACAACATGGAGGTAACCGAGACCTTAAATGTTGTTAATGTTCTCAGAGTCAGTTGAATAAAATGAAGAGTTATACACATATAGGCCAGTGGCATTACTGGCTGAGCATTGTGCCGTTTCAGGAGAGGCATTATTAAGTATAGATGGAATGCTATAAATCAACACAGTGGACTTCATCCTCCTGTGCGGTTATGCCTGAGAAGAAAAGGCACACAAAGTAAAGCTTTTCCATGGCTTCTTTGAAGTGACTTGAAAAGCATCCCCAAGGCATGAATCCCAGCCTCCCACTTTGCTTTCCAATGAGAAATCACAGTAGTTATTTGAATGGAATGCTTATTTGACTTCTAGCTGGGTGCGAGGCTCCCAAGGCTGGTGGGGCTAGGAGTTGTTTGGAGGCCCCTAAACAAAAGCAGAGATTATACTGTCTGGCTTCTTCTTCTTCTTCACAATTGAGTCCTGTTTGATTTGTTTGCATTGACATTCTTTTAGTCATTACTACCCCAATCAAGCCAGTTTTCACAAAGATATTCCATATCCCATTTTCATCACTACATAAAATGTAGCATTGAAAGGGCCAGGCGTCTTTCATGAAGCACAACAGGACATTGACAGTCAAGCAGATTAGCTCCTGATTCAATCCCAGGGCTTACTTCTTACTTTATGTTGTGTGTGTGTGTGTGTGTGTGTGTGTGTGTGTGTTTCTTCTTCTTCTTCTAGACCCACAGGCTTTCCTTCATCAGGCTGACCAAGGCTCTCTTCGCACATAGCACTCAAGACTTCTGTACAGTATAAAAGAGAAGATCAAAAGCAGGGATGGGAAAACGGAGCACAGGAATGGAATGAATCCTGAAAGGAGCTCTGGTTTCATGTTGGTGATGATTAGTTTTGCAGAATCTCAGACCCATGGCAGCATTTTTTATTTTTTTTTAACTTGTCTAAAACCCTAGCCTTTTCTTTTCTTTCCTTTTTTTTTTTTTTTTTTTTTTTTTTTTGAAAAGACTTTTCATAATGAGCAACTCTTCTCTCATTTGAAGGTTGGAATCTTTTCTGAAAAAGTTTGGTAGGCATTTGAACACTGTCACATGCAGTGAACCAGGCACATGGAGGACAGCTGACTCTACAGAACCAGGGGCTTGGGTAAGTGCCCAGCACTGAAGCCACTCAGTGTGGCTGCTCATGCCGCCACTGAGCATGGAAGCCTCACTTTAATTTAATAATGTTTTCTTTACCCACACAAGGCAAACATTTGTAAAACTCTTGAAAGTGTTTTGGGTCCTAGTGATAGGTAAAGGTTTTGACTAGGAAATGTAAAAAGGATAAAGTTGTTCGACATTTCACTTCAGGAAGGTAGATGCAAAATTAGATTTTTTTTTTTTTTTTTTTTTTTTTTTTTTTGTGTACCGCGCTCCTTTGTGATTAATTTTTATGAGATTTGAGGAAAAGACCAACTTTTTCAGAAGCTTCTTCAATATTGAGGAGGGGAGTTTGAAGTCCTAAGTTGTGTCGGATTTCCATACTCTTGTATTTTTGGTATAAGTTCCAGTCTCCGATCACTTCCAGTCTGATGGAGCCCACAAACATTCTGGTAGTGAAAGTGGACAGTCAATTTATGGTAGAGGTTTCTTATCAAGGCTCCATTGCACCAGAGAACCTGGCAGGATATGGGTGGCATCATCTCTAGTTACAGAGATGATATGATAATTGAAAATAATTGTGGCTTGATTTTCTTTTAAATGAAAATAATTTTAAGCAACAGCTTCACATTGTTAAGTATTGACCTGGAATCTCATATGACCTGTGAGAACTCATCCATTACTGATTGGGTACCTTTGATTTCCATTTCTTAGGAAATTCCTTCCTTTCCAGTGGCTCTTTCCATTTTACACTTGCCAGACCTAGTTAGTTTCTGGTGATAAAGTGGAGGTCTTTCTTATTTCTTGGGTCCATATACTTGAGACAATAATCCTTTTGGTTCTTGATGAGTTTCATATAATTCACTTTACAGGTTAAAGCAAAAACACTTTTTAATGGCAATGAAAACAAGGAAATTGTATTATTTAAACTCTAGGATTTCTCTTTATACATATGGAAAAATCTGTCTTAATTTTCTATTCAACTACAGGCCTTTCCTACTGCGAGACACTTCAAAATTCTTACCTGAGTCACAGCTTCTAGTTATGTCTTTAATGTCCCTAAGTAATTTTGAAATTTTTATTTCCAATTACAAGACAGTAAAATATAAACATTTGGAAATATGTTACGTTGTAATTTTGTTTTTGTTTTTGTTTTTTATTTATTTATTTATTTTTTTATTAATTTATTCTTGTTACATCTCAATGTTTATCCCAGCCCTTGTATCCTCCCATTCCTCCCCCCCTCATTTTCCCATTATTCCCCTCCCCTATGACTGTTCCTGAGGGGGATTACGTCCCCCTATATATTCTCATAGGGTATCAAGTCTCTTCTTGGCTACTTGCTGTCCTTCCTCTGAGTGCCACCAGGTCTCCCCCTCCAGGGGACATGGTCAAATGTGAGGCACCAGAGTATGTGAGAAAGTCGTATCACACTCTCCACTCAACTGTGGAGAATATTCTGACCATTGGCTAGATCTGGGAAGGGGTTTAAAGTTTACCTCCTGTATTGTCCTTGGCTGGTGCCTTAGTTTGAGCGGGACCCCTGGGCCCAAATCTGCCTATCATATTGTTCTACTTGTAGATTTCTAGGACCCTCTGGATCCTTTTATTTTGCTGTTCTCCCATGCGTCTCTCATTTAGAGTCCCAATAGGATGCCTTCCCCTCTGTCCCAGTTTCCTGGTAAGTGAAGGCTTTTGTGGGACATGCCCCTTGGGCTAGTATGCAGATATAAGTGAGTATATACCATTTGATTCTTTCTGCTTCTGGGTTAACTCACTCATTATTGTTTTAGAATTTTTTTTTTCAAAAATGTCCGTGAAATATAGCCATCGCTCTTAATAGGTGCCCTATACAGTAACAAGATCAGACTAGATAGTCTGGTAAATTATACACTTGAAGACATTTAAAGCTTGTTCTTTCCCTCTTACATAGGGTTTCTGATACAAAGATAATAACTGGATTTCACTGCTATAAATTCGCATTTTAAAGGTAGTTTCTTTTTTTCTTTTTTTTCTTTTTTTTTTTAACCAGTTATCAAGGGCAGATTCTTGGACTATAATCTATTCAGCTATGGCAGCTGTTTTTGTGATCCTTTTAATTACCCAGGCACTCTTAGTTTCTTTAGGGGAGACCAATAATACTTTGTATCATGTAAAACCTGTTAGGAATACATGCTTGCAAGAAATGGCCGTTGTTGACTAATTTACCAAATTTATGCATTGTTTTTCTGGATTTAAGCTGGATGTAAAACTAGCTCAAGATCATAAATTAGGGTTGATTTGTTTGTTGTGTTTTGTTCTTACTGCAAAATGGTTTAGCTGGGAAGTAGATATTGTAACATTGCCAAGACACGGCAAAGGAAAGCCTTAAGCTGAATTTTTACAAACTTAAGAATAGTTATTCTTTACTGTTATTAGCTGTTCTAAGATGCTTTCAAGTGGAAAATTATATAGCATCCCAACTCCTATTTCTTCAATGGTGAGGAAAAGAGGTACCTTATACAATGGCCCATCAAACTCACTAGTTGAACACTGCTGCTTCAAATGCTGAATGAAAGTCATGTTGAGGCTAATTACCAGGCTCAAAAAAATTAATAACAAACAAATAAAAATCATTTATTACATGAAATTTTCTTAGAAATATATCACATCCTAAACTCTGTATTTAAAAATTAAGTGTATATTGTCACATCCTACTAATTTTTTTTGTCATCTTAGTAAAATCCTACATATGAGGCCAGATAGGGATTGTTTTAATTTTTATAAATATGTCTCTATTACTCTTATCTGTCACTGTAGTTCAAGGATGGCCACAGACAATAGTGTATGTAAACAAGCATGTTCCAGTAATACTGTATTAACAGATATATCACATTAGAATTTCATTTAGCTTTTATATTTTTAAATGAAATCGTATTGTTTTACTTTCTTTTAAATACTTAAAACTATGGAAATTTCTCAGATCATGGGCCATACAAAAAGTAGGTTCATAGTTTAATGATTCTTTGGTTGAAAACATTAATTGTCTACAACTCACAAATGATATACTGATATCCAAAAATATAAAATTATGTGTGTACGTCTTCAGAACATTTTAGAAAGTAACACTTAAAGACAGAACCCAATAAAAGAACCCGAAGCTGCTAAGCCCTAGAACAGCGAAGCCAAAACTAGATGTCTGTGCTAGGTCAGTGATTTTATCATATGTGTGTAAAAGCCCAGACTCTAAAAATCTAATATCTAAGAGATATTTTTATTTTTACTTTCTCTAAATGAGGGCTGAGAGAAAAAAAAATCAGTGGCTTTGTTGTTGGCAAAGTTAAGAGTCTATAAAATAAGGCTTTCTTAGTGCTTTCTCAGACATTACCCTCATTAAACATAAAATTGCTTCATTCAGCAGAGTGGGAAAGAACAAACACCCCTTGTTATTTTATATTAGAATGTAAGGTTTGTCAAATGTGCATATCTTAGAAGCATCCAGGCATATCCCCACCTGTTTCTAAGCTAAGCATGTCATCATTATGCTGCAGGACAGAAATATTTACATTTCAGAAACTGTACTTTCATGTTAATTCATCTTTTATTAGATAAGATATGTTATGGGGTTGGAAAAATTTTACCACCAATGTTTTTATTTCACATGCAAATTATGAAAATTTACATATGGTATGTTATAACAATTTTGCAACTTTCAGGGATTCTAATCTTTTATAGAGTTTTAAAATCATTCTTGGAGTTTATTTATCTTTAAAACCCATATGTATTTGTGCTCATGGATTTAAAATCTGACACAAAATACTCTAAACAATAATCTATTTTTAATAAACCTTAAAACTGCAGTGCAATTATATATTTCTGGTTTCTAAAAATCCTTGGATTATCATGTTCACCAAAATGACTATCATCACAATTACTAATGAGAATGAAGACTTAATAAAAAAAACAGTGCTATTTGCATTTGAGGGTTCTTTCAGCTGATAAATCCTGATAATGTTTATGAGGCACAAAAATACTAGCTGAAGAATTTAAGTGAATCAATTAATCAAAGTATAGAAGATAAATATACTAGTTGAATATTTTTTAAAAACTGGATTAATTTATCAACTAAATTTAAGTAGCTTTAATTCATGAATTTTACATAGATATAATTTAAATCAATTTGCATACCACAAATCCCATTTATTTTTCCATTTTTGTATTAAAGGCATATTAACCCAATATAAATTACTTCTAGTTATTGGTGAGCTGATTAGATTTTAATTTGATTAATGTTTATATAAAATTGAAAATTTTAATTCCATTAGTGAGGGAATAGCTAAACACTAAAGTACTGTCTGGAGACGGACTAAATGGTGATTCATTTAATTTTCTACCTTTCCCTTGGTTACATGATAATCATCCATTAACAAACAGTTTGAGAGTTTGTAGCTTATCTTGTCTTCTGCTGGATTCTAATTACCAAAGATCAAAGCACATTTTTATTATTCAGAAACGTATGGATTTATTAGAAGAGAAAACATGGGCCAGAAAAGGTGATTTTTGTCAGTAGTAGATGGCTGACAGTGTCTTGAGAGATTTTGAGGGTCACAGCTTGAGTAAGGGAGCGAACCTGGCAGACCATGGCTAAACACCAAGGATGCTGTTAAACATCCTGCAACAAAGAATTGCTTGCACCAAACTACCAATAATACCGACTTCAAGAAATTCTAAATCCAATGCAGTACAATTTTAGGACTACTATTATAGAACAGGACACAGAATTTTTCAGAAATACAGAAAAACCACTATCAGCCTTAGAATGAGAGGGGGTGCATTGATGGACAAATGTCTTGAAAGAAGTGTTAGCTGTAAAAAGAATCTTAAAAAGCAGAATACTGAGAGTCATTCTAGCGGAGCAGGGCTGGTGGTATCTATTTTCCAAACTCCATAAAAAGGAAGCAAAATAAGTCAGGATAAAGATATGCAAAATAATGTCTAATCTGTGGCTGCTTAAGGAAGCCTGGAGTAGATAGGATGGGTGGAGGGAAACGGACACCTGGGTCTGAACAGATAAGGATTTACTTTATTAGCTATATCACAGAGTTGGGACTTCCTTCTGCAAGATGTTGGAAAGGAGGAAGGGTGTGAGTGACAGACGTGACATGATCAGGCCGACTATAGGAGGATTTATGAACCTTGGTGTGATTGTTAGGGGTCTGAAGGAAAGAAACTAATTTAAGATTTATGGTAGAAAAGAACCTCAGGTGAAAAGACTCTCTCCTTGTTTCCCTATAAATATGATTTTGACTCAACAGCTTTTACTTTTTGTCAGAATTATACCAAACATATAAGAATTTACTCCTAGTTGGTCCATAAGTGTGCTGATTGGTTCATTGGTTGATTCTGGCAGGGCTGAGCTGTTGAGTTCTGGTGATAAGGAGCACTGTCTTCTCTTGAAATTGCTGCTGTCAAAATCTGACTGTGTGGGTAAAAATAAATAAAGTTTATTTACCAATAATACGAATCAGAACAAATGAAACACTAGAGGCAGGAAAGAAGGCTCAGCAGTTAAGAGCACAGGCTCCTCTTAGAACCCACATGGTGGTCACTGTTCCAGGGATCCAATGCCCTCTTCTCATCTCTTTGGGCACTCATACAAAATGTGCAGGAAAAACATGAATGTGCATAAAAATAAAAAGTAATCTTAAAAAAAAAAAAAAAAAAGAAATCCTAAAACAACAATGTGAAACAGAGAAAGAGAATTCAATTATAGGGAAAACTTGTTCCTCTATCTCAGTAACAACTAGGAGAGAGATATGGAAATCTGTAGTTCTTAAATTTAGTCAGGGATTTAAAAATCACTGTGTGTGTGTGTGTGTGTGTGTGTGTGTGTGTGTGTGTGTGTGTGTGTGAGACGACATTCACCAAAATATTGTCAAGTACATTCTTCTGAAGAAGAGATCTCGGATCTATGAGGATTTATGTTTAAATTTGTCTCATGTTCCAGTAGCCTACTTATAATTCCTACACTGTCTGTATGGCTAAATATCCCTGCCTCAGGGCTCACTTCCTTCCATCCTCCTCCATAGTCACCTTGCCTGATGATGTTTAGCATGGAGATCTTACCATACCTGCTGTGGACCACAGCTGTGTCTAGATCTGGACTGGTCCTCCAGATTGCCAAAGCTACTGTTGTTAGAGACAGAAGCTAAGAGTCATTCCTGGAGTTAAATTTTATATTCCTAACTCTGGCTATTACAGGACTATTAGTTTGTTAGAATTGGGCTCATACCCTCAAGACTCTAAACTCCAACAGGTAATACTTAAGAGGTAATACTGTAATACCTCTTTCTTTGCCAAAACCTCTCATGTCAATCTTGACAGTCTTGGCTTTGGACCTCTAAAAAAGTTATCCTGATTTCTCTCTCTTTGTCTATCTCAGCTAGTTAAAGGATGACATTCCATTAATGTGTGATATAGTTATTGAACCTATTTACTTACCTAATCATGTAATCATGTTGGTCTTTGTTTCATGGATAGTGAGAGCTGAAGGAAGGTACAATGTGCTACAAATGCCACAGAATGAGTTACTTAGAGATTATTTTCTTTTGAATTTTCCGGTGAGGCATTTCAAATATACAACATTGAAATAACTTAATAATTAATATTTGTATAATTCACACATTTTTGATGAACCATTTAAAATAGAAATACAATTTTATTTAAGAGTCAGAATTAATAATTATTTCTTCATAATGAGAAGGCCTTTATAACTAATTTTAAAGATTTGACACAGTGGTCACTTTTGGTGATCCATGAATGAATGATTTTTAACCATCAGTAAAATAAAACCAAATGTTGCTTCCTAAGAGGATAGATTTGTGGGAGAAGGCATTTGCTGCCAACCTTGATGACCTGAGTTGGAAGCCAAGGCCTATATGGAAGAAAGAAAGAGTGTATTCCTGCAAGTTCTTCCCTGACCTCCATATACCTGGCAAGACACATGCCCAGTGCCTCTCTCCCACCTCACCCCTGCACCCACACACACTGAATAAATGTAATACAATATTGAAAGAAGTGTAAGTACAGAAATATGAATTTCAGGTTTTCTCCAAGTTTACCGTTTATCTTAAGTAACTTCTGTGTAAAATGATACTGGCTCCAACTAGCTACCACTTTAGTGGATCTTTTTTTTTCCTGCCCCTTATTTCATCACATGTATGTTAGTATGTTGTTCACAAACAACTAAATTTGGAATTTTAGGAATATTTTGGTAGCTGATTTTTACTTCTCATCATTCAGATTATTCATAACAATCACACATTTAATAATTTACCATCAATTCTTATGCCTAACAGATTTGTTTGTTCCCCTGGTATTATTCAGAGGGAGGGCACAAAACTCATTATTATCTCCTCTGAAACAACTTAAAAAATAATATAGGAACCCAGGAACAATATTGAGATCAGGGCTAAATGTATATTTTAGGCAAAATAAAATATTAGTATAAATTACCAGTGGCCTATTTTATTTTGTGAATATTGCTTCCTGAAGCCATTTGAGGAGAAACACCAAAACTGTCACAGCAAGGAGACATTAAATAAACACATGCAGCCAAAGGCAATGCAATTTCCCAAATAATTTAAACTTTACTATTATATTATATTACTATATTTTGTTCATGGAAAGAAGAACCAAACTATCCCAAAGTGAAAGGGCTAATGCCTTCTTTATCACTATGGGGAGTACGCTGTCTCTTAGAAAACAAGTAGTTAAAGAGTCTTCTGGGTATACAATCTGTACCCTCATCAACTGTCATGGTAGAAAGGAAGAATCAGGTTACCAGAGTCTTCTGCTGTAGTTAAGTCTAATGTTGGATAATGCATGTGGATGATTTTTCTCCTTCAGCACCTAAAGCTTCTTAGGCTTATAGGTTCTTTTTAGACAGATGTCACTCTGTAGCTCCACACTTTATAATTGAGGTAATGGACATAAGTTAATCTTGTGACTGCCAGACCCCTTTGGCAGTTAGCACAGAAGAGAGGCAGAATCCAAACCCATTGTTATGTTCACACAAGGTGTTTCTTTTCTGTAATTGTGACATATTTATCATGTTCTAGGAAATAGATAATGTATCAGCAAATACCTGTTGGAAGCTAAGAGAAAGCTTAGATGCCTAGACTACATTTTATGATGGCCAGATATTAAAAAAAAAAAAAAAAAAAAAGAAAAGAAAAAAAACAAGGAATGTTTCATTGTACCTAGTTTATACACTCTAAATGAATATCTAGAATCTTTACTATTATTAGCACAATGATGATTACACTAAAATGTTTTCCCTTTGATACCAAACTTCCTAAGATCATAAACACATACTGTGTATATTAATGACTTCACATCTCACTGGCATTTACTATCAACAAAATCAAGCACAATGACCACAAACTGCATAAATAACCCTCCTGTTATTCTAGTTACTGGGTTCATTACTATTTAAATGTGAACACAATTTAAACTGATTCGCTTTCGTTGAGCTTAATTTCAATGCAACCATCACATACAATTCTATCTAGTGTAAGATTTTAACCATAGTTTTATTGTATGTGTGTATATCACACACATAAATATTGGCTGGTACTGGTTGGTAAATGGATGTCAGAGGAAAAATTTTAAGATCCTATTTTCTCCTACACTGGTTTGGTCTTGTGATCAAGTTCAGGTTGTCAGGTTTGGCAGGAAGTGCCTGATAAGCCATCTCGGCAGAACAGCATTCATGTGTGTGTGACACATGGCATGCATTCATATGTTGGAAAATACATTCCAAGATTTTAAGGATTAATATTCAATCAAATATATAAATCAACCCCAATTTCTTCTTATAGAGCTCAAGTTTTAATTGTACTTTTTATGATTTTACAGTCATTGATGAACTTTTTTCAGAGTGAGCACTTTAGTCTTGATCTGACCAACTCTCAGTAGTTTAGTTCTATTCATCTCTGCATTCCTCAGACCATCCCTTCCTGACGTCCCCAGCTAAACTATGTTATGGCATTAGACTTTCTTCTCCAGCATCCAACAGGCATTTGTAAGCATCTTCTCACATAGGTGATTATCAGTACGATGCCGCTCCACGCTTTATTCTATAAACTCTGTGGCGGTAAGGACCGTGACTACTTTTCTCATCACTGGACCTCAGGACCTCTGTCTCTCAAACTTAAATAAAATGTTTAATAATTATTTGTAATGACCATAGAGTGAGTAGATTGATGTAGAAATTTAAAATAGTGAAAAAAATTCTTATAGAGTTAAGGATTAACCAAAGCATGCAATTATATTTCAATCATTTAGTACCATTAGCATGAATATATTTTTGATTATTGAGAAATTCATTATAGACAGCTGGAATAACTCACTGCAGTATCCTTGTCACTGGCTGATTCCTTTCTTGAATCTTCTGGTAAATATTTTGTAAATAATGTCTATTCAGAAAAAATATTTTCATTGTGTAATAGTCAATTGTGGAATTAATTGGAGGGAAGTGCTTTTTATGCTAATCAATGAAATTATCATTTTATTATTAATTGGATATGATTATACTTTATGTGAGATGGAGGAAGTCAATGTACTAGCATGCCTTCAAAGCTCACTCAGAATGAGAAAGTATACAAGTATCTTGCAAAAGAACTTGATGAACCATTAAGAAAACAAAAGCTTTTAAAAGCAGTTTAGTTAAATCTGTCAGTTCCCTTACTCCCCTCAAACTAAGGTACCAGAACAAACGTTCTAAACTAAGCCTTGCACATCAGTTCATCACTAGATAACTTGAGGAAATGCTCCGTAGTTGGACAAGTGAAGGAGGTGATGCAATGAAGTAAGTGAATACCCCCTTTGTGTCAGAGAATACTGGCATGGGGTTTTCCAATAGGAGCAGCCTTTAGCGTTCATATTTCCTTGTGGTATATACATCACCACATTAAGAACCATAAAATTTTGCAATGTGCTCTTGATGGTGACACACATTTCCTCCTTTGTTTGAGGCATTGCTCTGAAACTACATGGCAAGTTTTATTCTTTGTTTAGCAAGACAAGGACACTTTATGTTAAAGAATATATATGTGCATAATAATGGATGTTTCAGTTGAAGGTTTTATATTTTCATTTTCATATATATATTGCCTCTAGTGTCCAAGCATAATAGAAATAAACAATATAGAGCTTTAGTCTAGACATTCTGTCAAACCCCATCTTTCTTTATTAAAGAATTATGGTTTCCAGCACTTTAAAACACAGTGATTTTGGAGGATGAACAAAAGCATTCTTTTTTTTTTTCTTTCTAGTACAAAGACTGCAGCAGCAGGATTCATAACTCACTTAGACAGTAGCTTATGTGAAAAGCATTAGTGCCTCTTTAACTGGGTCCTGATGTTGCTTCTGAGAAAGAAGTGGCCCTTCATTTCCTTACCTCAAACTTTGTTTTCTATTGAAACACACACACATTTATTTCCTCTCTCTCCCTGGAAACATTGGTTTCCATTAGTTTTCAAAGCTGCCTGGGCTGTTTAAGATGCTCTCCAGGGAGGAGGCCAGGATGGATATTGCAAAAACTTGGGAAATGTGCTCTGCATGTCAGAGACTGCACACCTTTGTAAAGCAGTGGGCAGAGTACAGAGGAGTTGTCTGGGGCATCTGTAATGCCAAAGGAGACACTGTGGAACTTTCTGAGGTGTGTGTGTGTCTGTGTGTGTGTGTGTGTGTGTGTGTGTGTGTGTGCGTGGTGTGTCCATTTCAAACTTTCAGCTTTGGCTTAGTGAATAAAGCACCAATCTTAGACTGATGACTATAGATTTGAATAAATTATTTTTAGCTGACGTTTTCCATTTTCCTTTTCAGCTATATAATCTAGCACATATGAAGCCCATACAATTTAGAAAGCGTGGACTTTGATAAGTTGTTGTGCCCATTTGCCATTGCAAAGTTATTTCTTAAGAGTAGACAGGTACTCTCAGGCATGTCCCCTTTTCCCTGCAGCCCACAGGGGTGTTGGTGGTGGGTGTGGTGGGTGTGGTGGGTGTGGTGGTGGTGGTGGTGATACTTAACATCACTGTTTTCAGGCACTATTTACCATTTACCTTTACACACCTGAAAATACTAATGAAGCTTCTTAAAGTGTCCAGGTTATTCCTAGAGAATAATTTATGGACTGAAGAAGTTTTCTTTTTCATTTTAAATTTAGGCAGCACTTAAATAGAAAAAAATGAAGTATTAATTATGGACAGAGAGAACTGGTTGTTTATAACTTATTGCTGTCCATCTGGATTGATGATATATCTCTGACTGCATCATATACAATTTCAGCACTCTGTCCCCACTTCCTCATTCCTCACTCTTCATCTATTTTTACCCACAGCATGTATCACATACATATTTTATATTGTACTCATAGATTTTCTTCTGATTTCTTTTACTGAAATATAAGTCCTATGCAGCCTTTTTCCTACTGCTGTACTTTAGTCCCAGCTTCCTCTCATAGTACCAGGTACATGAAAACATTCAATAGTTATTTCACAAATGGATAAAAGAAAGATAGTACATTGATAAAGCATACTTTGTGAACACTAACCCTCCACCTTGTTTGGTGCTCTGTTCATCATCTTCTGGACTAGTATATCCCATAATGACTGGGAGAGTTTCTGGAGTCTTTGAGCATAAATCTTGCTACAAGATGGATGTTTAGCCTTGAGCTTGTTTGGTAACAATTCAAATTCTTAATTTCTTTCCCCCAGAATAAAGAGAATAAATTGCACATTTGGTTAAAATGTATGTACAAAGTGCTTAAAATATTCTGGTACACAGTCAGCTCTTACAACTCATTTGTATTTTTATTAAGTCAATTTGCAAAAAGAATAATATTCTTAATGCTCTCAATGCCTAAATGAAATAGAGTTATGAAAATTCTGTAGATATTAAGAAATATTTTTCCTCAATCATCTGAATAATTTTGCTCAGAGCATATTTAAGCATACATTATTAATACAATTTACATTTTCTAAAGTAGCAGGGCATTAATTTTATTTATTGAACGAACCCCAATGAAATCAAACTATAGTGCAAATATTGCAAAGGTCAACCTGAATTTTGAATTCTGGACTGCCATTTTCTAAGTCTGTGACCCTGTATAACTCAATTAATGTTTTGTGCATGGGTAATATTAAATCTATATTAGTAGTTGAATATTAAACACAACTCTGTGGTTGTAACATATCAAGTCTAAAAGAAAAGAAGGTTTAAAATATGATTTCTATAATGAAATTTAGAGAATGGTGTTTATGAAAGAATTTTATCA
Source organism: Acomys russatus (assembly GCF_903995435.1). Lineage (NCBI taxonomy): Eukaryota > Metazoa > Chordata > Mammalia > Rodentia > Muridae > Acomys > Acomys russatus. The sequence continues at coordinate 37,256,090 of NC_067144.1, read as the reverse complement.
TTTTATATAAAGTTAAATGAGAAGTGATATTTTATTTTTTTCTATTTTAAATTTAATCCTAAGCAAGAAAATTAGAACTTGCTTCATAGTTTGAAGAGCTTCCCAGTTTCAAAGGAAATTAAAATATGGTACATATTGATATGTGGGACAGCAAATCATTCAGCACCAGGCTTCTCTTATGTAGTTAATATCTATTAGTACAGTTGAAGAAATGTTAGGATGCCTTTGGTAAATTGACTTTTACAGTGTTTTTCCCCTTTTCTTGGCTTTTGAAACAGAGTCTTGTTATGTAGCCTGGGCCTTCCTTGAATTCAAGACAGTCTTACTGCTTCACCTCCTGATTGTGAAGATTATAAATGTATATCACCGTGCCTGACTTCTTTATTTAATATATTTTATTAATTTATTCATATTTCATCTCAATTGTTATCCCATCCCTTGTATCCTCCCATTCCTCCCTCCCTTCCATTCTCCCCTTACTCCCCTCCCCTATGACTGTGACTGAGGGGGAAATCCTCCCCCTGTTGTATATGCTCATAGGGTATCAAGTCTCTTCTTGGTAGTCTGCTATCCTTCCTCTGAGTGCCACCAGGCCTCCCCATCCAGTGGACATGGTCAAATATGGGGCACCAGAGTTCATGTGAAAGTCAGTCCCCACTCTCCACTAAACTGTGGAGAATGTCCTGTCCATTGGCTAGATCTGGGTCAGGGTTTGAAGTTTACCTCATGAGGCTGAGAAGCTTCTGTAAGGCAGGAGACACTCAATAGAACAAAGCAACAACCTACAGATTGGGAAAAACTCTTCACCAACCCTATATCTGACAAAGGTCTAATATCCAAAATATATAAAGAACTCAAGAAATTAAACACCACCAAACCAAATAACCCAATTGAGAAATGGGGCTCAGAACTAAACAGAATTCTCAACAGAGGAATATCGAATGACTGAGAAAGACTTGAAGAAATGCTCAACCTCCTTAGTCATCAAGGAAATGCAAATCAAAACAACTCTCAGATTCCATCTTACACCCACCAGAATGGCTAAGATCAAAAACTCAAGCGACACCACATGCTGGCGAGGATGTGGGGAGAGAGGAACACTCCTTCATTGCTGGTAGGAATGCAAAGTAGTACAGCCACTTTGGAAATCTATCTGGCACTATCTCAGAAAACTGGGAATAAGGCTTCCTCAAGACCCAGCTATTCCACTCTTTGGAATATACCCAGAAGATGCTCCAGCACACAACAAGAACACTTGCTCAACCATGTTCATAGCAGCTTTATTCATAATAGCCAGAACATGGAAACAGCCTAAGTGTCCCTCTGTGCCTGACTTCTAATGTCTTTAAGGTTTGTTTACACCCATAATTTCCTCTTCCCCCCTGCCTCATTCAATTTAAGTTTATGATGGTACTAAGTCAGATGCAAACATCTCTTGTGTATATTTATTTTCACAGATATGAATATTTAGGCATGTTATTGATATTTGTAACTTTGACTGTGTAAAGACGTCTTAGAACAACCCCTGTTCCTGCCTAAGTAGGCATGTTGGTTGCTGTACTTAGATGTGGTGGAGAAGATTTCAGACCCCTCTCTAGAGAGTCTAGCAAGAGTTTCCTGGAGCCAAATGGGACAAAAGACAGTTCAGGGCATTCCTGAACTGATATCAATCTCTCCAGACACAAAGCAACCCATGTGTACAATGAGAAGCCGGGGAGCTTGGTAAGACAGAAGATCATCCTGTGATGGGTGTGACCTAATTTCACTTCAGAAAACAAAACAAAACAAAATAGGCACCGAGAATCTCCCTTTTGGTTACTGTGAACCGAGTCTCCTATTTCCTATGCAATAAGGAACAGTCAGGATAGAATTGAGGAGAGGAATATTGCAAGTTAAAAGCTCTGTTTTGTTTTGTCTTGTGAGTAGAATATAAAGGGCTTCTGTTAAAATGCCACAAATACCACCAATATTATATGGATTCACAATAGAGATCCACCTATACAGGCAATATACTAATAGTTACCACTAAAATCAGGTCAGTTCAAATATCAGTAGAAACCAAACCATAGGATTCAGATCATTAGAGCTGTCAGGAACCCAGGGACACCATAGTGTCTGGTGTAGGTCAGGCACAGATGCTTAGTTGAGTGCAGATTTAGTCACTGTTTTTTTTCCTTGGAGACTCTTGTGTAGGACAGAACTTGTGTAACAGTGTGTTGTGGCCATGAACTTGGTTCACAGTAACCAAAAGGGAGATTCTCGGTGCCTTTTTTGGTTTTGTTTTGTTTTGTTTTCTGAAGTGAAATTAGGTCACACCCATCACAGGATGATCTTAAAACATTCTGTATGTTCAGAATTTAGGCATAATTAGGTATTAACACTAGCATCTTAGTTTTGAAGTGACAAATCTAACAAATGGCTGAGAAGAATCAAAATCCGTATTCACTAACATAAAAAGCAAATGTCTTCTCTTAGCGTAAGCTGCCTTCCAATTCTGTTTTCTTTGTCATCATTAAAAAAATAAACTGCAGAAAGTTTTAATCAGCTAGATTATGCTATAGCATTTCTGGAAAAAATAAGAATGGGGAGGGGCCTTTTTTGAATAATTTCAGATATGATGTATAATTTTAAGGCAAATGTTTTACTACTGCTGTAGTAGGCTGAATCAAATAGGTTGTATTCATCCTTTTTTCTTTTTCTGAGACAGGGCTTCTCTGTATAGCCTTGGCTGTTCTGGTCTTGCTTTGTAGACGAGGCTGTCCTTGAACTCACAGAGACCCACCTGCCTCTGCCTCCTCTAATGCTACAGGCATGCACCACCATGTTCAGTGTATTCATCCATTTCTGATAACACAGATGTGTCTAATATTTTTATACTTTTTTTTCCCCACAATAAGAGAAGACAGTCTCCCTCAAAAGGCCCTCGTCTTTTTTCACATTTGCATTACTAAGACAAAGTTTGTTTATTACCTCAGAGAAGGAAAGCTCTATTAAAGAGTATGAAATGAGAATACACAGGAAACAGCCAGTGATGACTGGAAATGAAAATGACAGCTAACTTATTTGCTGATGCTTACGTGGCTCATGTGGCAGGCTTGCTATCAGAAAACCCTGGAAATACAGTTTAGTTTCCTTCCCTCATTATTCATGTCAGTTAAACTCCCCAAGACTCAGTTTTCCTCTTCAGTTTGTAAAGCAATGATCCCAACCCTATCCATTCATTAATAAATGAGAAGGTACAGGCAAATATCTGCCACACTTATGTGCAGAGTGCCCACTTAGGAAGCTGTGCTTTGCTTCTGAAAAACAAAAGGTTGATGATGTTTCAGTCTAATAAAAATAATCTAATCAGATAAAAGTCCTGGCTGTGGACCCATCAGACACACTCTTTTTGGGGGAGAAAACTGTGGATCTAGAGTTTTCAGTATCTTCTGGGGTTTATTAAGATCCATAATAGTAAGGTCATGGCAGTACAGCATTCCCCTCAGACTGCCCTGCTCTCTTTCCTAACCATCTTCAAGAGCCTATAAAAGAAGGGGCTTGTTCTGTTCTATTTTAAATGTCTTGAGGAACCTAGACCTTGTTGATGTAGATGTGGCCAGTAAAACCCAGGGTGTGAGCCCTTTGTTTATGGCGTGTCCCAAGGGATTAGAAGTAACCAGATAGACTGTTGTTCTCACTGAAGTCATGAGGGTTTGTGACTGAGATGTGGTATAACACCAAAGGAAGGATGCTCCTGTTGAATCATTTTTTTTCAGTCTATTTTTGAGAATAAAATCGTACCTTCCTTTCCCACATCCTCACCAAGGTGACTCTGTTCACCATAAACTTTTCATTCTAAAACGATGATTCCAAAGAGAGAGACATTTCCTTCCTTTACTGAAGACTTAATTAATCATATAAGCCAGATCTTTAAGGGCAGCTAAATCATCATTTTTACCCCCAAAGCCCAAACTTTTAAAATGCATGTGATTGAGTAAACATTTATACTTTTTTTGGTGCCATTTATTTGTAGATCCAAACCACTAACTGAAATTATGTTTTGTCTTTCTGTGTACAAACTATATTGTGGGAATAAATTGAACATTTCTGGAAGCCATTTTAACTTCATCAGGCCAATAAAAGCTCATCCAAGAAAATATTATTGAACATCCAGTCAATGCTCATTTATTTTTTTCAAACCCACATTGGCATCTTACAGAACAACTTCCTTTACTTTATCCTAGGAATTCGGTGTTTTTGTGCAAAGCTATTCTCGTCTTCATATCCCATTAAGAAACTGTCATTCACAGGAACAGCTACAGTGTTATTCATACATATACTGCTTCCCCAGTCTTTTGCTAGATTCCTGTGTTTCTTAAGAAAGTATTGTACAAACCATTGATTCTTGAGACAATACAATAGTCTAGAATTGCTTTGTTGAAAGAAAGAAATTTCTGATGTTATTTGGGCATCGATAATATTCTCTGAATACAGCAGTGAATGCTTGAATACTGCAGACTTGGTGCACTTATGTATACATATACTGCAGTTTCTAAATGTGTCAGTCTGTTTAGCTGTGCTCGGTGAACTGGGTAGATATTGGGTGGAGTTTACTCTATTTACAACAATTGCTTTTCTTTTCCATGCTTCATGTAATTTACCATCAGTTCTTCTAGTACAAAAGCATAACATTTTTACCATCGTGAAACTGAAGTCAAGGAATTAATACTATTTGAGGTATTGTATCCAAAGATCTCTGGCCTCACTTACTTTTTATAGTCCCCAGGCTTTGACTATATAGCTACGAGTTGTTTATGCAACAAAAAGTGAGGTCAAAAGAGTGACATTGGTGATGTTTACAAGCTTTACTCTTTGCTAGGTTTTTGCCATGGAACAGATATGGTTGCTGCTCCTTCTAGCGATTAGAGTCCTTCCAGGGTCTGCTCAGTTCAACAGTTACAACTGCGATGCCAACCTCCACAGCAGATTTCCTGGTGAGTCTCAGCCTCGTCTACTGTCTACTTACTCTGGAAAAAGCAGTTATGTGAGAGTAGTCAATCATCTAAGTGCATATAGAAAATGAGGTCTATCCCCGCACATTAAGTGAATATTAAGAGATGGAAAATGAGATCAAAGCATTTCTCTGGAATTTTAATTTTATCTACATTAACATACAGAGTGATCATCAAAGTCAATAATACCATAATGGCTGTTCAAAAATGTGAAAAAATATTGGCCAGTGGGCAATATATTGTGAGAGTCTAATTTCTCTAAAAAATATTTGCTTAATTGATGACTTTTTTCTTCAACTTAATTCAGACCTTTAACACTGTCTTTACATGTGAATATATTTATTTGGAAGTCATATTTAATAAAATAATTATGGAATATTGTGTGACACTTGCAAATACTGTTTCAGTGAAATATTTGTCACCATCTAAGTCACACAGGTCAACTTTTGAATGATATTTACAAAAACCTATCAATATAATAGTTGTGAAATTTTGGCCATATTAGTGGACAAACCCTACAGGTTAGTAAACCAATATTTACCAGATGAGGTACTCTATACCTTATGTGAGTGTCATTCTCCATTTGCTACTGTTGAATTATCTTCACTCCATATTTGCAAAGTTAAGAAGAGCGAATCAGAAAAATGCTTTCCCAAGTCCACCGTGTGAACTGTAAGATCTTTGGCCATCATTTGCATCTTTCGTACTTGCCAAATTTCCATTTTTGGAAGATGTGATAGCATTAACTTGATACAGGGCAAGCAGGAGGTGGCTCTATTTGTTGAAATGTTGAAATGAGAGGTTTGCATCAGAATCACGACTGGAGTTTGGCCCAATGGTTTCATAAACACGGACCTATGGTTGGACTCTTCACCTGTGAGGTGAGGTCATCATGGCAAATGCTCAAAGGTGAATCTATGGAGTGTGTAAACATCAGGCTTTAACAGTACTGAGTGCCACAAATAAGTTCTGCTTTAAAAAATATTTAGAATGGGTAATTTGAAATATACAAATCAGTAAAATTAGTTTTTAAAAAATCCCTCTCATGCAGATTTATTTACTATGAACATTTATCATTTTTGTCTCCTATCTTCTTTCCACTCTATTTCTGGGTTATTTAAAAGGAAACGTAATTTTCATGCTTTGGTATGCATACAGAATGGAAATAACTTTAAAAATGCTCTTCTTGCAAACCCTGTGAATTAATTAGAGATGCAGTTTTGAATAAATTATGTTCAGTTGTTGTGGCAAGAATGCTCTCTGTTATATTATGTAAGGGAAATGTTCTTACTTTATTTTGTAGGCAAACACATGGTTTTTGATAGGTGTTATATTGTCTGTTTTGTTTTATGAAAGACATGTTGCTTGGAAAAGTAAGAGTCAAGTTAGAAGAAAGTATGGGCAGAAAGAAAGATTATGAAGCTACTGGCAGTGGGAGTAATAAAAGAAGACAGCTTTGTTAAGAGAAATGTTTGTGTTGGACTTAGCAGAGCGTGAGATTGATTTGATTTGGGAGAGAAAAGAAAGGGTAGATGATGCTTTGCCCATGGGCAACTGTTGTCGATGCTGTTGACTAATGTGGAAAATAAAATATTCTGTACTTTAAAAAGAAAGTTGGGATTTGGACTTAAGGGTTTAGGGGAACTTTCTGGAGAATGGACAGGGACATCAGCTCTCTCCTAGAAGGAAGTACAGACCTGGGTCTGAGAAGGGATGTCAAAAGTGAAGACAGCTGTATTAAAACTGAATCTCTGCTTGGTATGTGAACAGGAAATGGGGCTGAGCATAAATACATCAGGTTTGTAAAAAGGCTCCTGTTAATGGAGAAAAGTGAATAGAACAGTATAGGCTGGAGATGCAGCCCTGTGAGTGTAAGAGCTAGTTCTCTTATTTAGGAGAGAAGGGGAAATAAAAACTCAGAGAAGGGCAGAGGCACTGATTGTGTCCCCGAAAGCAGGCAGTGGGAGGTAACCTTCATGAGAGCTGAGACCAGAGGGCTAGGTAGGGCAGTGTAGACAGGCCTTGCTTGTGTAGGTAAGGGAGCTGGCTCACTTCTCCAAAAGATTGTCCAACATGGACCATCAGGCTGATGTAATTCTGCGCTTCTCCTTCTCCTCCTTCCCCCTCCTCATCTTCCTCCTTCCCCTCCTCATCCTTCCATGCTTATATATTTTCCCCTTTAAACTTTTTTTATAAAATTTTTTCATACATTGTGTTCTGATCATGCTTGCTCCTCCCCCAACTCCTCCCAGATACTTCCCACTGCTCCCCCGCCCCCAACTCCACGCCCTTTCTTTTTCTCTAAGTGGAATAAAATGTGCTGATTGGCCACAAAGTAACTAGGACAGGAAAACATTCTATTTGTCCTATGGTATAAGATGAAGAACTATGTTAAAACATACATTTATAATAGTTAGTAATATGTACTGACAGCTTACAACAAAATCAGTTTGAATACTTGCGGAATCCTTTACCTCACCCCAAACACGTTGTGTTGCAGTTTCTACACACAATGACCCAAATTTGCATATACACAATACAAATGCATGTAATGTACATTTGTGATTAATATTGAGTGACCTGCGTTCTTGCTTTCTTCCAGAGTCTTTTATTCTATTAGAAACGACAATCATGAGTTGGGAAACTGTCACTGAAAATAGAATCTCCTTGTCTAAAACTCCTCTGTGCCTATATAGTAAAGAAGAAAAACACATTTGGCACCAAATAAGCATCTACCTTGTTTGTGTACTAAGACAATGGCATGTAAAGTGAAAGACTAAAGAATTTCTGCATTCTTAGTCATGTATCCTAACTTTACTTGGTACTTGGCATGGCTGCTTGTGTTAGGTTATCAGGTTTATCCAGAGAAAAGTTTATAACAGGAGTAGCCTTGCTATTTAAAGCAAAGTTTACACTAAAAGTAAATCTTCCTCTTGTCACAGGGTTAAGGAAATGCAGGTGGTATTATCTCTTTTGCCATGTATGGCCTCCCTGGGCCATAAAGGTGTTGTAGGAGGTTTTTCCTCCCTCCTACAATAATGACTCATAACACTCAATTTTTTTTTTGCAAATACCTCAGCCATAGAGGAAGGATTTTATCCAACTAGTTTATAAGTTAACAGCCTATTTATATTAATCATATTCTGCCATATGGCTGGTTCCTGGGCTTAGGTACCATGTGTTCATTCTCCTCACATCTTTCCTGCTGGAATCTTGTATGCCTGGCTCTATCCCAGAATCCTTTCTGACTGCTGCATGTCCTACTTTCTATTTTTTGCCTCAGCTATAGGTCATTAGCTTTTTACTGACAGGTGATGCCTACACACACACAAGAGACTCTGACCTCATAAAGTTTAGCCAAGCGCTAGCTACTTTTTCTAAAGAACTTGCGCACATTTCAAAGAAGACAGATAATACTCACAATCTTAAGTTACCTAAAGTAAATCCTCTAAAAACAGTGAGGATGGGAAAGCCACTGATTTTCAACAGAGAGGAACTGATTGAACTTCTTGTTTTAATCTTACAAATGCTAACGCTGTCACGGGTGACAAACATCAGATCTTTCCAAATGTACAATACTCATATGCAGTCACCCACACATGCCCATGGTTAAACTTTAAAATTTATATTAAAGGAACAAAACCTCCTAAAAGGCAAATAAAGTAGAAGTCTCAGGAGTGGCTTTAGGTTTTTATGAGCATTACTCCATATTCTTTCCTGCTTTGCAGGTTGTTTGCCGAGAAAGAACAGAGTGAGCAAATAGAGCCTACAAGTTAATTGCTCATTGCCCTTTGACTTTCCATTTCTTTTCCACGTCAGAGTCTTTCCTGGGGTCATAGGGAGCTCCAAGATCTTCTGGGATTCTAAGCACTGAGATGGAGTGAGAATGAATCTGGCTAAAGAGAAGGACTATCTAAATGCAAAGCAATGCTAATAAAGCTGGCAATTACCATCTCACCCTATCCGACCTCTGCTGTTTCAGAACATTGGAGTTATTTTCTCTAATTTCCATGGCATTTATTCTTGGGCCAAGATAACCACCAGGGTCCCAATTTGTTTAAATTTAAAGAAATACCATCTAATTTTAAGAGTAGTGAACTCTTTGCTACCCTAGCTAATGACAAGGAACAGACTCCCGAGCCACTGAGATGATACTTGCGCACATCCCAAACTAAACCCATAGATTACTTTCAGGTACTAAAAGTTAGATTTGGGCAGGCTAAGCCTACAGATTAAAGCACTGGCTGTTGAGATTGGGGGATACCTTTTGGAGTAAGCCTCTAACTTTAGAAAGGAGTGGAAGCCTTGTGAAGAAGCTTTTAATGATAAAGGCATAACCAGAGTGACCACTGTGGACTGGGACATTTATCTTCTGGCACTATCATAGACTTAACTAAATGATTATCAGAAATCCTGTGCAAATCAGCGTTTCATAAATTTTAACTTGACAATCTATTGAAAATAACACTAATAACAATAATAGGTTTCATATATTGAGTGTTGGGTATATTCCTATTTTATTTCTCAGAACCAATAAGCAGAGGCCCTTTTAAAACTCACTTTGTATAAGGAAAACAGAACTAGATTTTGTCTATTATTGTCAGGTTAGCACTCAACTGTGATATAAAGCTAGGACTCTTTCTATTACCTGTTGAAGCCCTTGCCCTCCACTGACCGTTGGATATCAAGTTTAAAAGATGATGTTAGGACAAAGAGGCAGACAGAAAAGTATGCCCTTATTAAATAATCAAAAGGCCATATGGTGTGTATATTTGTTTAGCCTTTTCAGGATTTGGTCACTAACGAAACATTTATTTTTCTGTATCTGGGAATGTGTCTCAAACATTTCAATGAACTTGAGCGCTCTGCAGAAAGTAAAATGGAGACTCACTCATTCAGTGGAGAGAATCAATTAGTTCATTTTGTGTTTGGCTTTGCTCAGCTGTTGCGTTGCTGCATTCCTGAGGAGCAGATAGTAGAATCATAACTGCAGGCAACGTGTTTGGCCCTCAATGAAGATTTTAAAAAAGGTCAGTTTTCCTGCCTTCCTACTTGGGGCAGTATTTTTATCTCCCATTTTTCAGTAGGATGTCCTCTTCCTGCTCTGTTCCTGTAACCATAATTATTAAACAGACAAGGCTGAAGAACTGAGGCAGGCATGGATACTGGGCACATACTTACTAATCGATAGTGATGAAGCATTGTGGAGCAAAGCAAGAGCAGCAACTGAATAATTCAGGGACCACCCCCCTTTAATAGCAAAATTATTATTTACTACAAGAAAATTGCGCTTTTGTACAGGTAAAACCTATGCCCCCTCCCTTCATTTTTCTGCCTTCCAACATTTATCAGACTCCTTTGGTTCCAAAGTACAGCAGCAAATGTGATTATAAGTCTTCAAAGTTTGCTTCAGACTCCGCATGACTATACGAAAGGAAATAGCAGCTTGTATTTGCTAACGAGAAACAGATGTTGCCATGAAAAAATAAGGTGGTGAGAAACCTGTTCAATATAGAGAGGAAACTTGAATCCCTAATCCACTTTAAATTCTTCGTCAGCTGCTGGTATTTTGGGTAGATGAAATATCAATACCCCTTAAGCACTTCTTGCTGCTTTAGTACCAAGCCTCATTCTTGTATAAAAACTTTGTGAAAGGAAATATAACCTTAAAAATGAATTGAAGAAACACACACATCTGTTCTCTAGGTAATTTGTAAGATGAGATAGTGTGGAAACCCACTACTTTAAGGAATAGAAGGAAAATAAATGTTATATAAAGTAATCTTATAGCCTGTGATGAAGGCACAAGTTAGCATTAGAGTACTTATTGCAGTCCAGGAGGTCTGTGATTTCCAGTTGAATTGTTCTAGGAAACTCTAAAGAGTTCTTCATTGTGCAGAAAACATTCCTTATTCCTCAGTCAACTGACTTTTGCTTATGCTGTCAACTTGTACCGATACCTCTTTTTAGTGCATGCACATCAGCCTGTGAACATAAATGTGATTTGGTTCACATGATCCTTGCATCTAAAGCATAGAGAGCCTCTATCTGCTTCCACTTGACCTGTTGCACGTCTCCTACCATTCCAGAATTCCCCATGGGCAGGGGACAGATTGTTCTCCTCAGTCCCTTGACCACGATGCAGTATCTTTCCTAAAAGCACCGCTACTGAAAACACCACTCCACTTGGCACAAGAGTGTTCTGAAGTGGTTTGTGGAATGGGGCATAAAGATAAGAGAAGGAGACTAGTCTCTTTTTAAGTTTTGTCACATGAGTTGTTAGCAGTGTATTAAAGCAGGGGCAGGCTCAAGACACTCCTGTTTGGTTTTATTCAGATTCAAAATGAGATCTCCTTGGACTAAGAAGAGAGTTATGCTTACACATATGTACATACATACATACATACATGCATTTATGTGTGAGTATATATATATATATATATATATATATATATATATATATATATATATATGTTCTCTCTCCCCCTTATTGCTTTTATATTTGAAAATTCCCTCTTGTACATCTGTACATCCTACCAATACATGTTTGATGGAAATGCGTAGTTCCCCCAAATGAAATGATCCTAAGAGCTTCTGCCCAATCAAAATAATTAGCCCCGTATCTTAGCAACTGAATTGACTGAGAGACTTATCACATAAGCATCACCCAGCAACTTGTAAGAGGTGTGAGAAATTCAGGCCCCACTTACAATCTACTGAAGCAGAATCTGTATTTTAATGAGGTTCCTCGGTAATTCACTTCTTCCATAAAGTGTAAGAGGTGACACTCCGTGAACGCCTGATGGTCTTGCTGGCTTTTTTGGATTGAAGGCACCACGTGAGGTGCAGTCTACACCCATGATTAGCCACCTGACGCTTGCTGCTGTTAATGATGACACATTCAGCAAATATGTCAACGGGAAGAGAAAATGATTTTAAAATTACTAGGGATGATACAAGATAACAAATTACCAAAACTAACTAAAACAATAAATAACAACACATTAACAAATATCAAGACCATATGAATTTTATACTGTTTAAATTCTTCAATGTGAAGTCATATAATAGCTACCAATAAGGTTACTGGTGCTCACTGAAACTATGAAGGCAGAGACATTCTCAGTCATCTGTCTGAGACAGAAATGTGATACAGAGTCAAGATAAATGTATCTGTTGCCATATATTTTCTTCATCTGTGAAACTTAGAACCTCATATTAAATACTTTGAAACCACGAGTGCTATTTGTGATAGAATTTCAGCAAATACATAAGATAAATAAACATTTGCTAGTGTTGCTGGGCACTCTGGGGGGAAACTGCCACTTTTGATAAGCTTATAATTTAATGGAAAAGTAAATATCCACTCACAAATAATATAACAGTGATTTTATGGCCTCATTCTTGAAGCAATATAGAGCAGGGCCCACGAGAACCAGGGAAACTAGGTAGTCACACCAAACGACAACTTTGATGCTGCCTTTCCTGTTATTAATTTGTTTCTCCCTTTTACCTGAATGTTCTCTTGAGTAGTTGCAGCTATCAGTGTAGCTCACTGTTTATAGAGAGAACAATTTACAAATTATCTTTTTTGCTCTTTCCTATCTGATAATCATTGTCCTTTTTTCTTTGACTAACTGTTGTCCCTTGTGACTATCCCATACAGACCCCAGCCTCCCAAGAATTAATCTTACCCCTTTGTTTTCCTTTGATCCTATATCTCAGGGAACAATTCACTTGCTATCACCTCCCCCCCTGCCTTCCCCCCTCCCTTGACAAAGCCCTAAACTGATGGTGATTGACACCCACTGCTCTTCATGCTATCAACTAAGCAGTTTCTTCTGAAACTCAGACAGTTAAATTTATTTCACATTTTGCTGTCAGTCTCTTTCCAAACACACCTACTTGACCAAGACAGGTGGTAGGTGATGTTGACAGAAGGCTTCCATATCCCCAGCCCATGTGGTAAGTGACTGTTTTTTTTGTTTGTTTGTTTGTTTTTGTTTTTGTTTTTGTTTTTGTTTTCATTTTCTTCTTTACTCAGCTGCAATCTGCAAGCTTCTTCAAGTAGTGAACCATCATCACTCTGTCATGAGACTGAGACCTAATAAGTGTATAACACATGTACTTTTGAATTTTTTTAATGATACAAGGTAGCATTTAGTTTCAATACAATAAGGCTAACAGCCTCTGTTCTAGAGCAAAAGAGATGGCACCGGCTTTTGGGTTCAACTCTTAGGTATCTTACAACTTAAAAACATGGTGAAGACTGAGTTCAAGAACTTCATCTCATGTGCTTCTGTTCTCAGACGAGCACTTTGAACTACTGCACTGGAGTGATTAGTGCAGACTTGCAGTGAGGTCTTAGGGTATTTCTGTTTCAGCATCAGAAGATACAAGCATATAGATGATTTAATTAATTGCATTGATCCATGTTCTTATAATTCAGGAATATAATTTGACAATGTTAAGACTTCCGAATGGCCCTAAAAAGTGATGTAGGTCTCCAAATTAAAAATACTAAGATGAGATGAAAAGGAGACAGGGCTGTCACAAGCTCAGAACTTGTGGCTTCATCTGTATGCTGCTGGCTTGACACAAATTGACTATGAATTGCTGAGAGAAAAAGAAACAAAGGCAGCTTCGTGTGAAACATATAAAGGATGCCCTACAAACATGTCGCTAGGAGATGCTGTCTAGAGACAAAAGTCAGTTACATTTTTCAAGGAACGGGATTTTACTTGAGGGAAAGAAATTGTGTAGTATCGTTTTAGGTATGACGCCCATCATGCCTTTAACTATGTTCATATGTTAAGTGTAGTCTATGAACTCCCAATCAGGACACATTTCTTTTCATACATAAGGTGTTAGGTGGTTGGCAGAGTGATGGCACAGTCATACTTTGCATGAATTCAGTAAATCTGTATCAGGCTAAGGCATGGCCACAAGGATAGGTGAAAGGAATATGGAGCATTGTTTTTACCAGTTTGATTTATTAATATACTTTCAATTTTTAAAAGAGAAGCTTAGCTTGTTTAAGATATCAATTAAAAACGCTGGCTTGTTGACACTGTAACTGCACACAGACTATGTAAGCAAGTCTGTGGCTTAAACACTCTCAGTATCTCTCAGCAGAAAACATAAAAAGTCATCTCATAGGGACCATCACTGCTTTGTTCTTGTCATTATTGCACACCCATTGGGTTAATACTCAAGTATCATGCAAAGAAATGTCATCCAGGCTAGTCACCAGCAGCCAAAGCTTCCAAGATGTCTACTTATTGAAAATAAGTGTTATTTAACAGCTGGAAGAGCGGCTCTAGAGTTGGCAGTAACTGCCTTTTGGCGACTTGAAGTATCATTTTTCCCCTTCTCAAAGTTTCCCAAATGGTAAAGTTGAGCTGAATGGATATCTTTAGTATCTACAACCAGGAAAGAAAAGAAAAAAGAAAAATGTGTTTCTTTGAGGGACAGTGAAAAGTCTTTAGAAAACTGTGCCGGAATGGATTTGAGCAGATCTCCTTTCTTCCTCAGCAAAAGTCCTTTAATTTGTTACCATATCTTCAAGTGGAATCAGCTTGTAGTGAATTCAGCTTTGCTGCGGGGTTACAAGGCTTCGGCAGTAAAGCAGAAAAATGGAACCAAGCTTCCATCTGGACACAGAAACCATTTCCATCTGCCAAGGTGAATTCTAAGCAGCAATTAATCCCCTCAAACAAGAGGAGCTGATGTTGAAGACTGGCTGCCTTAAGTCAAGGACAGGAAATCTGCCTCTTCGGACATGTACATCGATGCGTGCTTCTCTTCCTACATTTCTATCTATCAAGTAATGTTCGTTGAGCAGAAAGCAAACTCTAATGAACTCACTAATAGTTGAAGATCCCAGTTAACTGTGAGGAAGACATTGTGTTGTGGTAGAGAGACTGACATTTTATATGTAAAGGTTGCCCACATCTTAACTTTGCTTGCCATATGGCCTAAACTTCCTGATGTTTTTTTTTTTTTTTTGTATTTTAAAATCATGATAAAAATGGAACTGCTTGCATCCCAAACACTCAGAATTTCTTTCTTTGTTCACACTGTATCTCTGGTTTTATATATTTTTCATTCTTTAATTTTTCATTAACTCCTTCAAAACTAAGCTCAGTGCCATCTTCTTCAGGAAGCCATTCTTTTTTAAAAATATTTTTTAAATTATATTTCTTTTTAACATATACATTTATATTATTACAGATGGGTAAAACAAACTACATAAAGCAGGAAGAACCACGAGACAATCAGGAATTATATAAGTGTTACATTCATAGTGTTTGGGTATTTGTATTTGGCAAACTTGAAGTAAACAGCTTTCCTATCTTGTTGGGTCTAAATTTCTGAATGGAGATTATTATCTATCATATCTCATTTCTATTAACTTAAAACATCTATCTTGATCTAAAAACATCTTAGTAGGTTAACCCCTAACCTACTAAGCTTAGTTGAAAGACTAAACTATCTGGTCTTCAAACCCATCAGAGACTTGAGAAGGGATAAAACTTAAATACTTGAGTGAACCCAGAGTGCAGGTTAGCAGCTTCCAAAATGAAAAAAATGACTGAGACAGTTTACTGCCTGAACACTCACTCAACCAGGAAGCTGTTCTTAATGGGTGCATCTGGGCTATTCTGGCTTTCTCTACCATCCTATTTATACCCTGTCTAATATTTCTGTGAGTCATTTTATCATGCCTGCTTTTTTTACTATTTAAAAGTATAACAAATCATATTTCAAAAATATCTGTTGACATTATTAAGATTTGAGGTATTGAAGCAAATTGACTTTTGCTAAATATCTTGAATGAGTTTATATCTTTCTTAGATGAATGTTCCATACTACATGTCAAAACTATTTTATTTAGTTTAATTTGTTTATTTATTTCTTTTTGTTTTTTAAGACAGGGTTTCTGCCTCCCTGAGTACTGGGATTACAGGCATGTGCCACCTTGCTCTGCTTGTTTAGTTTTTATTTTAAACAATCAAGGTGATTTATCTAAGTGGTCCAATCAGCTCCTGTTTGTTTCCATGTTGTGTAAATTTGATGCCTGCTTTGATTCTTCATCTTACTCAGAAACCATGTTACAAGTGGTGGATGTACTGTACTCCGTCCTAGCACTGATACAACAAAGCACCACTGAGAAACTGACTTAATACGATGGGTACATATTGTCTCAGAAGGCCAGCATCAGGGTTGATTCCCTTCAAGAGTCTGCAAAGCATTCTTTCCCGTCCCTCTTTAGCCTGGGGCTGATACTCAGTCTTGTGTGCCTTGGATTTCAGACACATTGTCCCACTCTTCTGCCATCAGCTCATGGTCTCCCTCAGACTTCCAATTGCATCAGTCATCTTCAACTGGAGCTCACTCTACTGCGGTGACCTCATCATCACTCAACTAATTAAATTTGTAGCAATCCCATTTTCTAATAAATTCTAAAGCAAGAGAGATGAGGACGTTACTATATTGTTTTTTGGGACCCAGCCCAGTAAAAGTAAAACCCGCTGCTAGGAATGACTTATCTGTTGAACTCTCTTTATTCTTTTCTTTTCTTTTCCTCCTCCTCCTCCTCCTTCTTCTTCTCCTCCTTCTTCTTCTTTTTTGGTTTTTCAAGACAGGCTGGCCTCGAACTCACAGCGATCCGCCTGCCTCTGCCTTCCGAGTGCTGGGATTAAAGGTATGTGCCACCACTGCCCGGCTATGCATTTTTATTTATTTATTTATTTATTTATTTATTTATTATTTGTAGGAAAGTATCTAGAGATATGAAAAGTCTCGCTCTCCCTTCCCCCTCCCTTCCTCCCTCCTTCCGTCCTTCCTTCCCTCCCTCGCTCCCTCCCTCTGTCCCTCCTTCTCTTCCTCCCTTCTTCCTTCCCTCCCTCCCTCCCTCCCTCCCCACCCCTTATTTCTGTGTTTCTGCATGTGCTCATGTCTAGAGTATTTCCTGATGACTTACAGAAGCATGGAGAACCATGCACGTTATGCTTTGCTTGTCTGTGCCCACGTAAGGCATGCATAATCACTGACAGAATTTTCCTTGAAGCAAGCTATGCATTTTGTACAACATATCATCAACACATTATTTTTTATTTTGTTTCTCTAATACGATTTACTATATGCTAAGTAAAATGGTCCTGTTTAAGATGACCTTTGCTTTTGTGTCTTGGATAGGATGAGTTACCAAATAACAGTGCACTGAATAATTTGGTGGAGGGCGGCTTTTAACTTCTTCCTTTCTCTTGAGAAAACACATCACTTGTACTGCTTCACTCTAGACAGGCAATCTGAATAATTCACTCACTCTAGTTCTAAATTTCCACGGTAACCTTATTTTCCCCACTCAATTCTCTTGTCATTCAACAGCCCTGGACTGACATTTTATGCATGTCCTCTGAACAGCAGGCTCAAGGAGACAGAGGTGACTTATAATATGTCAAAAATCTCCCCTTAGATAACTAAGTCAATGGCTACTTTTTTCACCTACTTTTCTTAATGACTCGCTCATTGTATCAAGACTGGAAATTAGTTAGACAACAGAGATGGTAAATAAAGCAGAGAACATTCAAGTCCCTTGCCTGCTCTCTACTGTGCTTTCGTGGCTTACTTTTGCCTTTATGTGTTTTCTGTTTTAGCTGAAAGAGACATCAGTGTCTACTGTGGAGTGCAGGCCATTACAATGAAGATTAATTTCTGCACGGTCCTTTTCTCGGGTTATTCTGAAACAGATCTGGCACTGAATGGAAGGCATGGGGATTCCCACTGCAGGGGCTTCATCAATAACAACACCTTTCCAGCAGTGGTCATTTTCATCATTAATCTCAGCACCTTGGAGGGTTGTGGAAACAACTTAGTGGTAAGACTGTTATGAAATCCTGTGCCATACCTAAGGTCATAAATAAACAAACTCCTATTTCATGAAACAAGTGGGAGCCCAATCTATCTTCTGGAGGAAAAAATTCCAATAAAGCCAAAAGAATCACTTTCTTTTGCCTGTTTGAAGTTTGAACACCCAAATGTGCACTTCTGTCTTCTAATAATGATTGTGTTGATAGGCGCTGGGCCGTGGAGGGCCATGTGATGGGCTGTGCTATTCTAAGCAGCGTTCTGTTAGTCTGACACTGACAGACACGTCTCACCACGAGCTGTATTCCTTATGCTTTTATGGAGGCATCAGGTCACAAGAGCAGTTTTTGTTCTTTTGCTGTGATCTAGACCTGATGACCTCATTCGGTAAGACAGACTGGAGATAGGGTAGGAGAACTTGAACTCTCTCGTTTCAAGGTCATCCTTGGCCGGTGGCCATTGATACTTTGTAAAAGAAGGCAGTGTTTCTTGCAATAAGGGCTTCATGGTGTGGAACTTCCCTTTGCATTTAAAAATGCTTATCATACTCAATTTTACCCATAACATTATGGTAGCACCCCTTTCCAGTTATTTTCACAGCCAAAGTAGTGCTTTGCACATTTGTACCCTGACTGAGAATTTATAATTAATATCATTCACCCTCTTATTAATTCACTCAACACCAAAAATAGAATTAAAGAAAAAAATTAACAATCAAGGGAATGAAAATTAATTGAAATTAATAATATGTGATGGGATCATTAATAACATTAACTTTTACCTAGTATTATATTTTATTGAGCCTGCTTCAATATCATCTTATTCAATAAATCCTAGCAAAAGTGCAGCAAAGAAGGAAAAATGGCTTTCAGTCTTCAAAAATTATTGCCGGGGCTAGGGAAGGCTTGGTTATTCTAAAGGCATGGTTTCTAAAATTTGGTGGGGGCTAGAAGACTGGAAAGAGATTTGTTTGAATCTCTTCCTTTATCTTATCCCAAAGGGCAGTTAGAATATTGTGCCCATGACCATTTCTAAGCCTGCAGATTGTGTGCTGTTGACTCTTTTTATTAAAAACGTTTATTCATCTCTCTGAGCTGTGTTCACAGAGGTTATGAAGCAGGCCTAAGGGAGAGGGCAGCTAGTTGATTATTGCATGCTTTTTTCCCTAGCGGAGGGAGTGCAGGTAGGGACCAGCAGAATTTTCCTTCCTCGCATCGTGTTCCAAAGCCTCATTCTCATAGACTAAAGTCACTGTTCCCTTGCTGGATAGAAAATAACTCAACCTAGTAAGTCAGGCTGGAAGGAAGAGAAGACTTTTTTGATTTTCATACTTTTC
Source organism: Acomys russatus (assembly GCF_903995435.1). NCBI lineage: Eukaryota > Metazoa > Chordata > Mammalia > Rodentia > Muridae > Acomys > Acomys russatus. Next base: position 37,236,887 of record NC_067144.1, on the reverse strand, counting down.
CTTGGATGTCACCAGCTTTGGATCCTCCTTGCAGTACACTCCTATATAAGGCAAAGTAAATAGATTACTGTGTCACTGGGTTAGTTGTAAGACAAGTGTTCTTGTTCCACTGATTTTTGCCTCATGTATGAGCTAGCTATTTGCCTTAGCCTGTGTACTGTTAGGCTCAGGAATAAAGTTTATTCTATCATTTAAAATGTATTTTTTTCCTTTTTAAAAAATACAATTTATTAATCTATTCATATTATATCTCAATTGTTATCCCATCCCTTGTATCCTCCCATTCCTCCCTCCCTCCCATTTTCCCCTTACTCCCCTCCCCTAAGACTGTGACTGAGGGGGACCTCCTCCCCCTGTATATGCTCATAGGGTATCAAGTCTCTTTCTTTCTTTCTTTTCTTTTCTTTTCTTTCTTTCTTTCTTTTTTTTTTTTTTTTGGAAAAGGGCTTTTCTAGTGTTTTAATCACTGAATTTTTAAATTTTTTTTATTAATTTATTCTTGTTAGAGGAAGGATAGCAGGTTACCAAGAAGAGACTTGATACCCTATGAGCATATACAGGGGGAAGAAGTCCCCCTCAGGAACAGTCATAGGGGAGGGGAATAAGGGGAAAATGGGAGGGAGGGAAGAATGGAAGGATATAAAGGATGAGATAACCACTGAGATGAAAATCTATTTTTTGTTTTAAAATATATTTTATTAATTTATTCATATTACATCTCAATTGTTCTCCCATCGCTTGTATCATCCTATTCCTCCTTTCTTCCCCATTACCGCTTACTCCCCTCCCCTATGACTGTGACTGAGGGGGACCTCCTTTTCCTCCTGTATATGCTCAAAGGGTATCAAATCTCTTCTTGGTAGCCTATTATCCTTCCTCTGAGTGCCACCAATAATATTACTTATCTCAGAAATATCTCCTCCAAGTATTCAGTGAATGCCATGTGACACTTGGCATGGTGAAAGAATGACTCTCCTTTCTTGTTTTCATGAGAATCAGAAACATTATTTTCCTAAGAAAATTTTCTTCAGTTTTAGTAGGTTTTGGGAAACCAAACAAAGCTAAGCAGTGTTAAGAAAGCATAAATATGAGCAACATTTTCTGTAACTTCTGGGAGCTCGTGGTCTCCTTGAAATTTGTCTGAAAATGGGAATCTCTATGATCCATCAAAGAAAACACTGGAAAGTCAAATCCCTAGTAAATTTATGACTTGCTTTTATTTATTCAAAAATTACTTGTAAGATGCACAACGTGGCATAGCACTGAAGACCTCCAGGCTCTACGAGGATGGCTGAGGGAATGCAAAGCAAACAGGCTGCCTATGTGCTGTAAAGAGAAATAACATATATGGACTAGTCAGGGGGTTTGCTGAGCAAGACGCCATGTTATAAATGGGTAATGGGCCATGAGAGGGGAGAAGGAGAGAGATGGCTGAAGGAGTCTGCTCAAAGGCAAGAGCAAGGACTTTGGCGCAGCGGCACTATATCCTGAGCGGAACTCTAAACAGGCTGGTGAGATGGCTCAGCAGGTAGAGACTGGAGACATGCATTCTAGTGACAAAAGCACGGAAGTGTAGAAAGGAAGCTCTAACTCCACAGAGTTGTCCTCTGAGCCCTATATGGGCACCACGGCCCTCATGCCATATGCACACAGCAACGACAATAACAGAAACAACAATAACAACCTGGGAAGCCTGGAGCTACAAACTAATGTGACAGAGGCAAATCAAATCTTTCCCCTTTACTTTTTAAATTCACTTTACAGCATGATTGCAGCCCCCTCCATCCTCTCCTCCCAGTCTCACCCTCTCACCCTTCTCCAATTCTCCCATTCCCTTAACTTCAGAGAAGGAGAGCCCCCCCCCCATGGGTACCAATCCACCCTGGTACATTGAGCCTTAGTAGGACTAGGTGCAACCTTTGCCACCGAGGCCAGACAAGGCAGCCTAGCTATGTGAATGTGATCCCAAGGCAGGTAACAGAGACAGGGACAGACCCCACTCTAAGTGTTAGGGGGCCCACATGAAGAGCAAGCTGCACATCTGCTACATATGTGTAGGGGGCTGCGTCCATCCATGCATTCTCTTTGCTTGGTGGTTCAGTCTCTGTGCGGCCTCATGGGCCCAGGATTGTTTACCCTGTAGGTCTTGGGATGTCCTTGACCTCTCTGACTCCCTAAATCCTTCTCCCTGAGCTCCACCTATTGTTTGGCTGTGGGTCTCTCCATCTGTTTTCATCAACTGCTGGATGAAGCCCATCAGAAAACAATTTTTCTAGGCTCCTGTCTGTAAGCATGGCAGAATAGTATTAATAATGTCAGGGGTTGACTCTGTCCCTATAGGGTGGGTTTCAAGTTGGGCCAGTCATTGGTTGGCAATTTCCTAGATCAGGCCTGTGCTCTATCTTTATCCCTATATTACCAGTAGGCAGGACAAAATTTGGGTCAAAGGATTTGTGGGTTGGTTGCTGTCTCCCTCTCTCTACTGAAAGTCCCACCTGGCTACAGGAAGTGGCCACTTCAGGCTCCGTATCCCCCGCTAGTAGAAGACACAGCTAGGGTCACCCCCATAGACTCCCAGAGGCCTCCCTTATCCCAGATACGCCTCCACTGATTTTATTCTCTTTCCCAGGCTTCTCCCCTCCCAACTCTTGATGTCCACCCCTGCTCCCCTCGCTCCTTATGTCCCACAGAGCTCCCTCTCTCCATTTACTTCAGATGTCTATTTTGTTTTCCCTTCTGACTGAGATTCAAGCATCCTCACTTGGGCCCTCTTTGCTACTTGGTACCTTTGGGTTTATGGATGTAGTCTGGCTATCCTGTACATTATATCTAATATCCACTTATAAGTGAGTATGTATCATATATATCTTTCTGGTCTAGGTTATTTAACTCAGGATTATATTTTCTAGTTCCATCTATTTGTCTGAAAATTTCATAATGTCTTTGTTTTTAATAGGTGGGTCACCAAAAAAGTTGACATTTATCAATGAGTCTTTAAAAAATTAATTGTAGGATTTTGTACATGTCATTTTTTATGAAATAAATATGAATCAAATGTCTGGTACACATAAAGTTCCATTCACTTTAAAGACATACCGAGAAGAGACTTGATACCCTATGAGCATATACAGGGGGAGGTAATCCCCCTCAGGAACAGTCATAGGGGAGGGGAATATGGGGAAAAGGGGAGGGAGGAAAGAATGGGAGGACACAAGGGATGGGATAACCAGTGAGATGTAACAAGAATAAATTAATAATAAAAAAATAAAAAAAGAAACATAAAAAAGACATGCCGTCACTTATAAATTTTATAAAGTATGCATAATTTCAAATCTATAGCAAGCTACAGCTCAAACAAAATTATAGATATGCTGTCATAATGTTTTATTTGCATGTAAAGTATATCTGCATGTTTGCATATAAAAACATCAAATCACTGAATTTGATCTGCTGTTTTAACAGGTGTCCACAATTCCTGGCGTCGGTGCTTCTGGAAATGCAACCTCTGTACAGATAGGAAATATTTCTGGATATATTGATACTCCAGACCCACCAACAGTCATCAGCTATCTTCCTGGGCTCCTTTACAAATTTAGTTGTAGTTATCCATTGGAATACCTGGTTAATAACACACAGCTTGCTTCGTGAGTTCATGTTTTATTCTTGCTTTTTCATATTGCCTTTCTGCTTGCTTATTTTTAATGGACATGTAGTGACACTCAAGTGTAATGGAGCACAGCATGACTCAACTATTATATTATATTATTATTATATATTAATCATATATCTATTTATGATCTGTATATTTAGTATTGTTCTTAATTCCTTTGCACAAAAGCCATGAATGCTTAGGTAGTTCTGAAGTGTAGGTGTGCAGTGTTTCCTGTGCACAGGGCACCTGGCCACTGTACTGCTGGGTTCTGCCTGATCACTGGCCACTTGTTCTCGCTGCTGGGTTCTACAGCTTCAGACTCTGAGTCCTTATGACTTTTGCAGAGGGCACAGAAGGGCGGCATGACACAGGCCCAAGGAATTCTAGACTAGGATCAGAGCTATGGAACATATCCATATCCTTATTTAATATTTCCAAAAACACATGCATGAAGACTCAACATGTCCACAACATAATAACCTAATCCTGTCAACTATTTTTGACAAAATTGAATAACTGAATGAAAAGGTTTTCTCTCTGATTTGAGTGTCCGTATTGTAAGATTCTACTTATTGTTTAATCTTAGTACACGATAATATGAAAGCTACTTTTGTGTCAAAGTTAAAAAATAAAGAAGTTTTTCATAGTACACTGATAGTATATGCTTCAGATAAAGGCAAAGATTAGATATGGAAAGGCCCTGAGGACAAAGGTTTAGGGAGAAGCATACCTCTTCTATCCCCACCTGTCATATCAAAGGATTATGTTCATTTATTCATGCAATGTTTATTAAACCCAAACTACTATTATTTACCATATACTGTTTGTTCTCCTATGAAAAAGTTGAACAAATCCCTGACTTCATAGAACTTTTTTTGTGAAACCGATGAAACACTATTTGCCTCAAATTTAAGATCTTAGGAAATGAGCTTTCCTGAAAAAAATTCTTATATATGTAATGTCAAATAAAGAGATGACCTTATCAATAAAAAGATCATAAATGACAGTCTGTCTTTATTTGATCTCCCTTGCTTTTTGATAACTAGCCATTTTGGTGATTTAAACACTGCATCTGTTGCAGGCCTAGTTAAAAGTATGCCATGCTATCTCAAGAGTTTATTGTCTAAAATCTAACATCTGGGTATAAATAAAACTTTTAATTTAAAATCTCATCAGTACCTTTTCTCTTTCAAATCTGTTTTAGGTCCTCAGCTGCTATTTCTGTGAGAGAGAACAATGGGACATTTGTCAGCACGTTGAACTTGCTTCTTTATAATGTAAGTTGATGGGTGAAAGACATTATTTTCCCATTCACTGTTGTGTGGAGTCATTTATGTGAATAACTTTTCTATAAAACCTACTGAACGTCACATTAACCCTGCTGTAGTTCTGTAACATGTATATCCATCTTTACTTTCATTTTTATGTATCTTAGTTATAAAGGTGTGCTATAAGCTCCATTAAATTTTCTAAAAATTGATAAATCATTGAAATTTCATACCGTAGGTGTTACTCTATCCAAGAATCTATCTACAATTATTTGCATCTCTTCCTCTCTGTCCCCCCTCACCCCTCCATGTGTGTGTGTGTGTGTGTGTGTGTGTGTGTGTGTGTGTGTGTGTGTGTGTGTGTGTATGATTTGGGAGAGCATTTTTGCGAGACAAACGTACCCTCAGTTGGAATAATACTTCTCTTGGAGGCATCATTGGAGATGAATGTGTTAATATTTTGAACATGGGTTTTTGCTGGTGACAATTCTGTCTCATCTAAAATGGCTTTGTCTGATGACACAGCATTGTCTAAACTTTTGTCATGTAAATATCGAGAGTGGCAGCAACATGTGAAAAATACATGGGTTTCTATTTATAACTGTAACATTAATCCCCCAAATGATATTTTCATGTTGATTAAAATTTTTATTCATACATTTTAAATGCCTGATTTAAATATCAATTTTTCAATCTATCAACCAACATTTTTGTAAATTATGAATCTGATTTTTGCATTATTATTCATGTCATCATGGCACTGAGTTATAATTCATGCCACTGATTTAAAAGTCACTGCTTTATCCTTTGAATATAATGAGCTATAAATATTGTAGTAGGACATTTTGCAAAGGCATTTAAAAAATCATGTTTATAAGTTTGTAGTTTGACACCACAGAGTCCTAAACAACACATTAAAATGTGTTGGCCTGGAGACTGCCTTTCTGTCATTTGTAAACTTTCTCTTTGGAAAATCTTCTGGGTTCTGTGTACTTATCAACGATGTGCAGCTATTTTCTTCAGAAGATGGTCATATATTTATTATTTTTGTGTGCAATATTTATATAAAAGTAACCTTAAAGTGAAAGATTTTTTTCCAGTTGAGCTCTGTGTGTAAAGTCTCTGAGGTAGAATTGAAGAAGACCGTGTTAGAATCAACAATACTTACTGAGATGAGGACTTCCATGATAAATATAGCGAAAAACACATCCATATGTCACTCAATGCTAGCATTACTTTCTGAGAAATTAAACTATATTTTTTCCCACTGGAAAAGCAGAAAATCAAACTATGAAAGGGTACATTTTAGGACAATCTTCATCTTCAAATATCTTTGCCATTATAAATAGTGTGACAGTCCTGTGGCCCAGACATATTTCTACAGAGTTTTTGTGTATGTCAAATAAAAGCCTATAACTTAATAATATTCATATTTCAATTTTATAGTAGAAGGTAATCATTTTATCATACTGTGAGTGACAGACTGCGAAAAGTTGAATTTTTAATCAGTTTTCAATAAAATATTTATAGTTGAATTAAAATAAAAATTGAACTTTAAAAGTGCTTCACCAATTACATTTTAAAATGAAATAATCTCCAACAAATAGTTTTGTTTTTCTTTTATGTCTCTTTGTGTATGACGTATGTGTATTTTTCTTTCTTTATAATGTGGTGTGTGTGAATTCTTCTCTGTGTATGATTCATGTATATACATGTGAATTATTCTCTGTGTACTATTGTATGCTCTACGAATCTTGAATATCATAGAAGGACATGCGTCATTCATTGCACTCTCGAGTAAATATCATTGCCCCAAAGTAGTCTTAAGGTCATATTATTTTGCTGTATAGCAAGGCATTAAAAAGTAGGAATTTACATTAGAAAATAAAATGTTGGAATAGTTTATTAATTGATTCCAAACTACATTTATTATTTATTTGGATATTAATGTTTAGTCACCCAAGTGTAATTGTATTGTTACATTTAAATTTTAATGTCATTTTACAGCCATTAAGAACCATATTTTCCCCTAGAGAAGTTTTTGTTTGTAAGTCCCTAGGCATGCTTGCAAATTATTTTACATGCTTATCGCTGAGCGAGAAATTATCTGGTTTGATGTTAGGCCAGAAACAGCTGCACACCACCTAGATGTAGTCCTCTCTTCCTTTGTTCATGTTTTTGTATAATAGGACATAGTCTAGGTACTTGAGAAAGTTATATTTATAAAAAATAACTTTTATCAATGACGAAGTTTCTATGCATGAAAGTTATTTTAACTAGAACTGTGGCCTTCCCTTTTGGTAACATAAAAGTAACTGTTTCCTCCTTTGTAGAAATAGAAAGCAAGGAAGCCTTTTATGTTTGAAACGTACCTAACTGTTAGTGTTTGCTGAGTGGCTGAATAAATAGGGTCGTGCAAACAGTGATGAAAAATATCTGATGACTCTTGACCCAACCACAAAGGGGTTGAACATCATTTGCAAATGTTTTATGAACTCATTTCTTGTGAAGAGAGCCAGTATTCTTGGGGACAATATTAAAGCAAACATAAGATGCAAGAGCAAGATAAGTAATGGATTGAAATTTACTTGAAAACATTGAAAAGGAATTCAGAAACATTATGAATAAAAATACTAGCTCTCTGCCACGAATATAGAAGCCATCACTAATTATCACATATATATCAACAATAATTAGAAATACAAGGGCTAACATTTTCCTCAACGTGATATGTAGTCTCTCATGCACGTGTCTGTCTCAAGAATGGCATGTTTCCTCATGGATGCAATTGGTTCAGATGTCAAAAATCCAATACTTATTCTTAAAAATTCTAAATATGCTGCTTTTGTCCAGCCAAATAAACATGAGTGCTCTATATTCTTTGGTTACTAAAATTTCACATTGAGTAATAAAAATATTCTGCCACCAAACAGAAAGCTCTTTAGAGTTATTAATATTTGGATAACAATTTTTGATGGTTAAATGATTTGACTACTTATATTTTAAGGAATATTTCCTTTGGCATTTTATATTTTTCATTATTTCTATTCATTGTCAATTTGTAGATGCAACTTTTTAATTTCTAGTTTGACACTTTAATGTGCTGCTAAGAGGAGGATGATAGGAATAAGTTATTTAGAATTGCTCTAAAGTTTTTAAATAAAAGGAAAATTTGAACAAGACTTCTATGGTAGACATTTTGACAACTCAAATACTATGGTAGTCTTTCTGTCTCTGACTCTTTTTCTCTGTTTTCCCCTCCCCTCTGGCTTTAAATTAAAGTTTGGTAATCTTTGGCTATCAGAGAAGTGCTTCTAGAAATGAAAGATTACCAAACTTAGTACCTGACACTTTAACAGTGAAAGGCTTTAGTTAACTAAAGACAATGGAAATTAGAGACTAATACAAATAAATAGAATCCTAATTGATATCAGCTTAATATTGGTAGTTGAATAACTAAACAAATACTAACCAGTAACGATTGAATATAATTAGCCATCATATGTGATTAAGTCATGTAAACAAAGACAATCTATGCACTAAGATCAACTTGTTTTATTCATATGTGCTAGGATAAGTTCTGCTAAGATAAGGGTAAAATAAGTCTCTTTGGAGTCAGTTATGTCGATATGTTGATTTGATTGCTTTTTGTTTCTTTTGCAGTTTTAAGTAGTAAAGTTTCTATTGATAGAAGATAGTGACATGTGGGTTGTTTATTATTTCATCATTAGGATTCAACCTACAGAGAGCAGTTAATCATCCCAAGTATAGGATTACCCTTGAAAACCAAAGTGTTTGCAGCTGTGCAAGCTACTAATCTGGATGGCAGGTAATTGTGCACTCTTAGCTTGATTGGCTCAAATACTTAACTCTCCTCACTTATAATGTTAGCTTATTCATCCCGAAGTTGTACTTGAAATATATGGTCATTGCCACACCGTTAAGTCATGTTGATGAAAAGAAACAACAGATTGACAGGGCCCAAGGGAGTGGTACTCATTTTATGTCATTAATTGGTAAATAACAAGGCTTCCTCTAAACAAACAGTGATAGTGACTGAAAGAGTCCAAATGGAGAGCTTCTGGGAGGCCAGAATGTTTTATATTTCTTCATCAGAATGATGAATAGCCTAATATTTGATACACGTGTGGCTTGTATATTGGTTCTGTGTGTATTTCAAATTCATAAAATAATTGTCATTGTAAGAATATGTGTGAAAATTCTATAAACATTTCTAGAAAAAAACTCTGCAAGCAAGCAAACAAACCAACAAAATCCCATAATCAGTATTTTCTATACTGTCTATAAAAATTCACTAAAATTTTCTGGAAAGAAAACCTAGCTCACAAAACCCTCTTAAGAATTTTTTGGGGGGTGGGGGCTGGAGAGATGGCTCAGCGGTTAAGAACACTGACTGCTTTCCAGAGGTCATGAGTTCAATTCCCAGCAACCACATGGTGGCTTACAACCATCTATGATATGATCTGATACTCTTCTGGCCTGAAAGTGTACATTCAGTAGAGCATTGTATACACAATAATAAATAAATAAATCTTTAAAAAAAAGAATTTATTTTTTCTGTCTGCTACTGGAATATCCATTAAATAAAAATGGTCCTTTTTCTTTGCCCCGCTCTCCCCCCAAAAAACCTTAAATCTGAAAGGGGTCATATCATGACATTGTTTAAAATAACAACAAAACAAAAACAAAGCAGAACATCTTTTAAAGAATTCAACCACTAAAGATTTAGTGCAGTCCTGTTAAAATTATGTGACACATGGCTGTTTATTGGGGGTGGGGGTATACCATATTTTAAATTTGGGGCCCCATAAGAGATTGGTATACCCTAGAAATTGTGTATCCCTTCACATTTTCCCTGTCTCTCTAACCATGGATCATGCAGCATGCAACTGTTTAAAATAATTTTTTTACCAACTGTAGTAATTTCTTTTTATATTATTGGCATTTATTTCCTATGGTAATTTTTTAAAGTTCATAATGCAAAGAGCTGGAATGACAAAAATTCTGAATCTTACTCCAATATAACCGTATGGAAGAAAGTTGTGCATCCACCTCATGGCTTCTTCTAGTAATGCACCATCAGGAAATCACACTCCCACTTGTACTGAGTCAATGCATACGCCAAACACATGTTTCTATGTTCAGTATTACTCTTTTCTGTTGCATGGTGCTAGAGTAACTACTGTAATCAGAGCATGGTTCATGCTGAAGCCAACTGGGTAGCAGTGCAACTCACTTGGCAGTTTTGCTCTTCCAGGCTTTGGCCATCTGCCTGCCTTATCTCTTATTGGAGACATTGATCTCCATTCCACCTGACAATTGTTGCAGAATTTTAAATATATAGATCTTAGAGAAAATTTGAACAAACCAGAAACCTTTGCAAACATTGCAAATATTGAAAATATGATTCACGTGGTAAGAATTTGGCTGATACTTTCTTTGGATTAATTACCAACGCTCCACGGAGGACTCTGACACCTAAGCATGTTTACTTCTCCCTGCAGATGGAATGTATTAATGGATTATTGCTACACAACCCCATCCGGGAACCCAAATGATGATACGCGGTATGATCTCTTCCTTAGGTAGGTGTCAAAGTCTGGTACTGAAACCAAAGACCCAATTATAGACGATTAAAATGTCATATATGTCAGACAAACAAAGTATACAGCATGGCTGTACATTTTGACTTTAAACATTTACAGTTTGAACACTTAGACTGCAGTACAAAAATTAAGAACAATTTACAACACAAGATATTGATAAGTCTACTACAGAATGAGAACTGTAACTAAGTTACATCCAATAACAATGTTTTATTCATGTTTAGGAGATATGGGGTATTTCACTGTCTTATGTATCGCACAGTTAGGTTATCATCTCAATAAAAGAGAGGAAGCAGGATGGTATTGCTCATTGGCAGCTATACCATGTTATCATATGTCAAGAAGACAGTAAAATTAAAGTAATGGTTGGAGAATTTAGATCCCAAAGCACTTTTGTTCATTTATCAGTGTTTAATATGAAAGTACAATGTAGCCTGCCACTCCGTTTTTGCCAGAACCGATAACTTCAACGTTGTTCCCCAATAGACAGTGATGGAGTGAATGCAATCTATGCCTAGGAAAAGGGGACATTGATCATAAAGCCATTCAATCATTCCAGCTCCCTTTCAGCATTTTTATCTGACAGCAGAACAGACTTGAGCATTAAGCAATGCCTTCTAATCAAGTTTGTAAAATGCACTTGGCACATATCATTGCAGTTATTGACATATGATGGGTGAAGCATTATGGGAAATGAAAGAATGTGCTTTATTGGATAATCAAGGTTAAGATGGTGTTCAGAGGGTATGGCCAGACTACCACTGTTAATGTATTAGACTGCTGGAAAGGTTAATCTCAGCTATGGTTTGGACCAAAAAAAAAAAAAAAAAAAAAAAAAAAAAAAAAAAAAATCTGTCCGTGTGTATGAAAAGGGTCAAAAGAGTTCAGATTGTTTGATTTTACTTTTCCAAATTTAGAAGTATATGTTGCAGCATTTATGGTCTTCTAGGCTATCAGTTTTATTAAAATAGTAAAGTATGGGAGTAAACTGCATATACAGCAATAAAAAGATTGACCAAGTGAATGACAGATGACCAGTAAATCAAGGAGTTCATACTGCTGCCACTATCATGTAGTGATTTATTAAATGGAAAAATAAGCAATTTTATTTTATCATTTTTGCCCTCTCAGCCTCTTGATACTTTCATTTCTGAAAATTAAAAAGGCAAGTGTATTAAGAAGTAAAGCTTAAGAACTAACACACCTAATTTTGTATATAGTGAGATTCGTGTATATAAAAGAAGACATTATATGCCAAAAGGATGGATTATGTATTATTTTGATTTGACATTTGTTTTCCGACATTTCTATAATGATCACAAGCTAATTATATGGAATATGATCCTGAGACTTTTGGAACAAATATGGTAGCAACTTCTGAATCATTTCAGGTCTCTCATTGCAAAGTTTGGAGAGTAAAAGAGGGATGCTGATGATGGCAAATTATGGAAGCAACTCTTAGAAATGTTGCAAGAAGGATTTTTTTCTGAATTGAAGATAGTGGAAGCAGGGCTGAGGTCCAACAGCTGCCAGTGATGGGGACCATCAGAAGTGATATTGGGGAGAGTTTCTGGAGACTCCACAATGGTAGATCTTGTTAAATGGAAGCAAAGGGGTCTGTTAGAAAGGGAGAAGACTCAACTGTTAATGTCCTTCCCTACTCTTGGAGTCCAGGGTAGTCAAGAAATTCTCTGAATTTCTTAAAGCTCAGCCAGGCAGAGGAAATTTAGCAATGTAGTTTAACACTTCTATCGCTATAAAAGAGAAGCCCTGAGCCCTTGAGCTGAAGAAGCCATGAAGGAAGTTGTTAGCTTGTTACCACTCTGCTTGGCTGTAGTAGCCTCTGAGAGTAACAAGTCCAGCTAAATCCAAATACTTCAGACAGGAACCATAATCACAGGCAGACGGTTTTTTGCAATGTTGCAATGTATTGAAAAATTATTGAAGATGTCAGAGAAAAGAGTTTTAAATATGAACTCACCAGAAAGAAATGCCATAGAACAGAAAACTTTTGTAACTGACCATCTTGAGACTCATTTTAAAATTCTTACGAGGCAACTTTGGTAACAGGATCAAATTCTTAGAACTCAAGAAAATGAAAAATAGAAGGTGGAACTATGAAGATGTGAAAAGAGAACTGGACAAATTTAAGGTGGAAACAGTTGTGACTATACTATGGCCACAGAGTAGAGCCACATAGAAATAGAACACAAGTCATGGAAGGTAAAAATAATGAATGTCAATAAAAGTAAACAACTATAAAGATGAAAAGGAGACGTATAGAAATGACAGACAAAAAGATAGGTAGAGGGAAGAAAAACACGTATTTATGTATATTGTGTGTATATATTATATACACTGTATAAATTATGTTATAATGTAATACCTATATAAATTATATTATAATGTAGTATCTCTTACAGAATTCAAAATAATAGAACATTTAAAAATATAATTTAAGAATACTTTCCTAAACTGGAACAAACAAACCATCACATTGACAGTGAAAAGAAGTGCTAGATGAAATGTAAAGCTTCCAGAACTGGGAACTAGAAGACATTGAGAAAGACGTAGTCAAAGATCCAATAAAATTTGGAGACTATTTCTCAGGAAACTTAATTGAGATTAGAAAATGAGAACATGTCTCAAATAATAAGGTGGAGAATGACTGAGGAAGGCATTTCAGCTCAACGTCTGGACTCTGTGGGTATGTCCATCCATAAACACACACACACACACACACACACACACACACACACACACACACACACACTGATGTATATACTGAGAGATAGCGATTACAGTGATGTCATAAAACAGAATATCCTTATCACTTGGAAGTTCTAAAACTCAGAATGAACACCTGGGTTTAAAAAGAAAATACATTAACAATTTAAAATACACTAGGAAAGAGATTATTTGAAAAAAGTCATCAGCCACAGGCTAATGAGATGAAGGAAACACGGCTTGCTGATATATAGAACATGCAAAGTGTCAGGTAGGGAGTGAGGCAGACAAGACGGCCCACTAGATGTCACAGCGAAGGATGCAATGTTGTGCTAAAAAGGAACAGGAAATATTGAGTGGCAATTTTAGAAGTAGATCTCAGAACAGGAGAATTCAATGTCTCAAATGAGAGGAGATAAACAGGATTTTAAACAAGAAAAGAAAAGCTCTGGGTGATGAATAACTGTAAGAAAAAATTTCAATTCTATATGTCACTCAATACAGCACAATAAACCCCAAATTGATTATTAATTTAAAATGCATAAAATGAAGCTTTAGAAATAACAGGATGAAATATATAAAACACTTTGAAAACTTTGAAATAAAGCTGAACAACAAGATAAGACAACTTACAATATATGTACTAAATCAGGAACCATTCTCCTGAACATGTAAATATTTTATGAATCAGAAAGAGGAAGCCCAAGGCCACAATTGAATTTTGGCAAAGGAAGTGCATAGTTTAAAATGTATATGAAAAGAGAGACAAACTCATTTACAGTAAGAATAGTGTACATTAAAATTATATGGGGATATTTCTTTGTTACTATCACTCAAGAGGAGACCAATTTACTAATATACATATTTGAATATATTATATATAATATATCCAAAAGGAAACGTTAATAGGAAGCGATATATTAAATTATTTTGGTGATATGTGTAATATTTTGTACATGTTTAAAAATGATTTGCTTCTAGAATATTCATTAAGTTTTGATTATAATAAGTAATTAAAGGAGTCAATTATACCTGAATAAGAAATTGACAAATAAAATGTGCATATGTGTACACTGGAACTCTATGCAGTTGTTTAAAAATAATGATGGGATTCTGTTAAATACATATATGAAAAGAATGAGCTACTAACTTAATTAAAAACATGGTTTATATAAAAATGGATTAAAATAACAATATTTTCATTACAAATATGAACTTATTTTCATATATCTTGGTAGGACACCAAATAGGTACAATAAAATTTCTCTATAAGGTTTGCATGTGAGTTTGGTGTGGTGATGGGATAGTGATTTCATGATGCTTATTTTATGTAATTTGGACCTTTGAATCCTCGGATAGTACAGTGCTCCTAACATCTGATGTGATCTTGTGATCGGAAACTGCTCTGCTTACATTTTATGATCTGTTTACATTTGTCATAACTACTTGATTTGCTTATGTACTTTGCAATGATGTCCTATTTCCACATTTCCTAAAATGCAGCTGTGACAAAGATCCTCAGACAACTGTTATCGAAAACGGCAGAAGCCAGAGGGGCCGGTTTTCATTCGAAGTCTTCCGCTTTGTGAAACACAAGAACCAGAAAATGTCTACTGTCTTCCTGCACTGTCTCACAAAGCTCTGCAGAGCTGATGACTGTCCCCTCCTTATGCCAGTAAGTTCATAAGCACTTTTATTTTCAGTCACTGAATTAATCTAAGCTGAAAGACTATCTGATCTCAGAAAAATCTTAGGTCAGTGTGAACTATGATTTGGTTGGGCCAAGCTACAGGTGGAGTGACAAAGCTATCATGGGCTAGAATTCAAGCAGCTTATCTTTTAGGATCATGAAAGAATGTTCAAAGAAGCAACAAACAAAACAAAAACAGTAGCAAAGGCAGAGGAGTACATGGGTTGTAAGGGGGAATGACTGTTCTTTGAGAAAGGACATGACAGTTGGAGGGATAGACAGAGGAGATGATCTGGCTTCTGATTTTGAGGATGGAAGGAAGTTAACTTTATGCAGTGCAAAGAACAAGTGTGAAGGACAGTCCAAACCAAAGGATGCTCAGAAATCACAGACACATGTAACTAGGTGGGAGAAAGGCTATGCTGGCTGTAGATGGTAGATTAGAGCCAATGGACCAGGAACACTTTCAATTAAAAGTCAGAGTCTGTGAAAGATCTGGATCAAATCGAATGGAGCCAGCATTAAAATATGGATATCGTGAGTAGGGAACTTTAAAAATTCAGAACTTTTATTCAGATAGGATCCCTAGAATTATATTAATATTAACCCAAGAACAACGTAAGTAGTTTTTCAAATTTAAATTATCTCTAACATGTTTATATTTATATCCAATCTGTGCCTACATGTGAAGCTATTTCTTCAACTCATTGCTTCCTTTGCTCTTAACTCACTGCATCAGACAGAGGCAAAAGCAGAGTCCGTATTACCTCGGGCCTGTGCTGACCAGCACTTTAAGGAAGAATTTATTAAAGGCTTGAGAGAAATAAAAGTGGCAAAGTTTGATAAACACAGCTCGTTTTCAGGAGAGCTGTTGAGCTATGTAAACTAATGAGGCAGTGCACAATTACAGCGGGGAAGAAATAAGAAATGTGGTCCAAGCAGGAGAAGAAACGCTGTAGTGGATATATGCAGAGTAATTAAATAAACTCACAGAAGGAAATGAATAAAATTAAACATGTGGTGTGTCTTCCAAAATAATCTGCTTTCCAAATGGCCGTAAAGAAACAATTTTGTGCTGGTGCGCAATTTCATTTGTTTTCATTAACACCTCAGATTTGTGGCAACAGAAAAAAGAGAGATGCTGAGAGCAGGACCACTTGGGCCCCGCAAAGCACTTCCGGAAATGCGGTCCTGTCTGCTGGTCCCATCATCACTCGGAGTGGTAAGAAGGCCCCTCCTTTCATTTATAGCAGGAGAGGGATACAAAATGGCTGGTTACTTGTCCTCCAAGGAGATCCTCAGGTTTCTAAAGAGCAGTAGTAAGCAGTGAGACTAGTGAACAATTTTACTATCACTGTAGTTTTTCATTAACTCAGTGTTTACACCAGAGGTTTTATACACACACACACACACACACACACACACACACACACAGAGAGAGAGAGAGAGAGAGAGAGAGAGAGAGAGAGAGAGAGAGAGAGAGAGAGAGAGAGAGAGAGAGAGAGAACGCAAATGTTTCATGACCTCTGTGCCTTCAATCTACACTTGCAGCTTATTTTCTCCCCATTGTGGCCCGCCTGTGAGCACTGTGTCTACTATTTCTTCCCTTCTTATCTGTTTTATCATTGAACTTGATCAGGAGGAGGCGATTTCATACTAACAGGCTCCCAGATATATGTGTAATAATATAAATGTATATTTAAACAAACAAACAGACAAATGAATAATTGCTCCTGTAAGATAGTTTTCGTGGTGCTGAAGCTATGGCTCCACAGTTGAGAGCACACGCCGCTCCTGCAGAGGACCCAAGTTTGGTTCCCACTTTCGGGATAGGTGGTTGTTCACAATCTCCTATAACTGCAGGATCCACACTTGTGTGTGCACACACATACACACAAACACAATTATACATAAAAATAGTATCTTAAAAAAAAACGCATCATCTTTCTTTCTAAAGCTACACTTTCTGTGTTCTGAAAACTCTTTCTTAACCTACTGGTCTAAAACACGGATTCCTCTCGTGAAGTCTCTATGTCTTCATAAACCATCCTACTAAACGCTGTTGAGTCTCCCAGGGTCAGTACCACTCGCATCCTCGCTTCCTTCGCTACCCAGGGAACACATTCACACTCATACGTTTAGTTGAGCAGACGGACACAGTGTCAATACACATTCATTCTTATGGACAGAAACATTCTCTTCACCCATGTCTGTGCACAAACCACAGAGGTGCAGCAAAGGGTATGCATTTAATTCTGTAAACAGGCATGTGGTAAGTTACACTGAAACCGAAGCTGCAGACACTTGACTCGGTGTCTAGCTTTTATTCTAAAAACACCACATGACCACCTATTATTGCAATTCTCTGGGTGTATGAATCCTTGTGTTTAATATGTAGAGTTTTAAAAATGTAAGTTTAAAGGTTCTTTTATAATGAAGTTGCGAATGTTCTCAAAAAATAAAGAGAACAGTTTCCTTTGGTTTATATGCTAATAATGTTTTCTCAATTTTATATTAGCTGTAAGGCTGTTATTATCTTTCAATTAAATTGTCTTTACCTTTTGCCAAAGTCACCCATCTAATAAAAAAGCAAGTTTTCCATGAAATACATAAATAATTAAGTAAAAAGTACTTTTAGCTTAAAAAATATTTGAAACCGAGTTAATTATTCACTTCCTTGTGTTTGTGTAAGCAAGCCATTACTGAAAAAGAAGCTAATGGGACTTTAAATTTCACTTAGTCTCTGCTCTCTGATGATTTGTCTGAATGGAGATGACTATTGGGGGTCTGTAGAAGGCTCAGGTCTTAACTCTACCTGGTTATCAGAAATTGGTGATGGAATTATATTGGATGGAAATCCAGCTCTTATTCCAACTAATTAGGAATGCTTTAGAGTAGGCAAAACAAAACTATTTTTTATTTTAATATGTATATGTAGAGTCATTTTTATATTAGATAAAAACCTTAGAAGAGACTTCTATGTCCCTCTTGGATAGATGCTTTAACACAATAGTAACACTCCTTCTTTCTTAAGTAGCCCGAGAAAATTAAAACATTAAAAAAAATTGAATATTTTGTTAGTCTAAGATACTTTTAAAAAGCAAAACCAAAAGTTTTTGAAGGCCCTCAAGCCCTATTTAAACTACCTATCCCAGGAACCCTACAAGAAGACCATCGAGGCTGGTGGATCTGGACCCAGGGGCATCTGCTTAAACTACTGTACCAACCAAGGATAATGCATGCAGTAAACCTAGACCCCTTATTCAGATCTAGTCAATGGACAGTGCATTCTCCACAGTTGTGTGGAGAGTGGAGACAGACCCTGACATGAACTCTGGTGGCTCCTATTTGACAACTTCCCCTTGGTGGGGAGGCCTGGTGACACTCAGAGGAAGGGTAAGCAGGCTACCAGGATGAGACCTGATAGGCTGTGACCATGTGGTGGGGGAGGAGGTCCCCTTCTGTCACAGGCCTAGCGGAGGGGAATAGGGTAAAAGAGGGAGGGCATAACGGGAAGATACAAGTGAGGGGATCACAATTGAGATGTAATCTGAATAAATTATTTAAATACAATTTTAAAACAAAACAAACAAACAAACCCTAGCTATCCAGGTTTCCAGATTTCACCAGTCCCATGCCTAGCTCCCTAAAATAATATCTCATCTTTTAAATACATTTTTATGCATGTGAGTGAGACTCTCTTTGTAAGTAGCACATGTGTATGAGGCTCAAACATCACATTTCCCTGGAGCTGGAGTCTCAGGCGGTTGTAAGCTGCCTGACTTGAGTGCTGGGAACCTAACTCGGATGCTGTGAAAGAGTGCCAAGCACTCTTAGCTGATACGTTCCCTCTCAAGCCACCAAAGTGTACAGCCTGAAAGCTTGAGCCACCTACCCGAGTGCCCGTGTTGTCGTGCTTGGAGCTTCTTCTTTCTGGTTCGTGAACTGGTTCCATATGAAGCATGTCCTAAATCTGACATGTGAGAACTTAGCTTTCTCCATGGACAGAGCCTGGAAAGAGCATCTTTGAGGCACTTTTTGGAGTCCTCCTGTCTCACTCTGCCTCATTTTATTTTGCTGTTGTTTTGATAAGTAGCAAGAGGTTGGTCTTTAAAATGGCCTCCTGGTTTATAGTTCAGAATATCAACACTGGAATAGTACAATATCCACGCACTCTTAAAAACTCCACAAGAATACAGAATTGAGGCCATGCTTACCCTCAGACAAATCCCATGTAAACTTCTTGTTCAGCTTCCTGGCCAGAGCTAGCCTTTTTCCTTTGTCTCACTAAAGTTTCTGCTTGACTCTTCTAAAAATTATCTCTCCAGTCCAATGATAGGTTTTCTTATAGATAGGTCCAATTCAGGCTCAGTGTGCCCTCTCCAAAGTCCTGATCCTTGGAAGTCTTGCTCAGTGTACTGAGTGAGCATCCACTTCTTTCCCAGAGATGTCTGGCTTGGGTTAAATTCACCAAGTTGAAAAATCTTAGGAATCTTCTTTTATTTTGCTTTTAATGAAATCAAATCTGCTTTGGTTATTTTGCCCATCAACCTTAAGCATTTTTGTTAGTTCATTTATTTTAAAAAAATGTTCATTTCCGCAGTATTTTCACTAAGAGCTTCCAAATACTTACATTTCTATGGCAGAGTGTTGCCTGTCGTAAATAACTCTGCTACAAATGCTGGGGAACTTAATTGTTTTGGCAACATAAGTTGTTACAAACTCTTGTTTAAGTAGTGTCATTGAGTTTTATGGGTAGTTAGTAATTGATAAGAGCACACTTATTTAGGCTCTACATAGGAGAGGCACTCTGCTGGAAACTAACCCATGAAGCTGCCCCTTAAGGGTTGTAGAGTTCAGGGACAGACTATTAACACACATTATGTAATGGGAATTTTTAAGAGTTTAGTGCTTTTTTTAAAAATGTAAAACATGGGGTTCACTTTACAGCATAGGTAATTAAACATTTTTAAAGTTTGCTAGAGATAAGGGAAATATTTATTCTGTACATATCTTCTCAGGGAGTGATGTTTACACTTTTCACTTAGTATAGCTTTTTAGATGGGAGGACAACACATCCTAGCAATGTGTATGCCATTTTTGGCTTACACAGCTGTGGTATTGCTTCTGTCGCTTCTCGCCTATGAATCCTCAGACAGCTGAACATTCTCTGAGATGCTCACTGGGTTTAATAATGAAACCTATCTAACTCCTTCAGGCTTCATGCCTTTCTTTTAACATATATGTACACATCAAGTCCAAAAGGACTGGAGGAAACATAGAAGCAGGTGGTGACCTAAAACTCCAGGAAAACGTCTGCCTTCTCTTTGGGGCTAGACAGAGCTTTTTATTACAACAACGCAGCGAATAAGTGATTATCAAGAACAGCAAACAGAAGTGCAGCCCTCTGCTAGAGGATCTTCAAACACAATTTCAACCTGCATCCAAACAGTTTGATTGAAGTGATCTGACAGCTGCATAATACATTCACCTTTTCTGCGTTGGAACTGGGAACTAGTGTTTTCATTGGACATGACGGGTTTGGTCATAATACACCAACATTTTGTTTATAGCAAAGTGTTCGTGGGAGTGTCTGGAATATTGCTTTTTCAGAAGAGCATAGTAATGGGACTTCAGGTGTTTTGATATTCCTTTATCCTCAAGATGCAGAAAATAGAGTGTGGTGGTGGTTGTGGTAGTGATGGTGGTGGTGGTGGTAGTGGTGTGTGTGTGTGTGTGTGTGTGTGTGTGTGTGTGTGTGTGTGTGTGTGTGCACATGGGTGGGTGTAGTCATAGCATCTCGACTTTATTCTGAACACTTCATAAGGAGCTTTCTATTCGAAGCAATCTTAAAGGAATGAAATATACCTCCAAGAAGACATGTGACAAGGATTCCAGCTTATTTTCTGAACAGGGCATGGGAGTCTTTTGGATGAGTCACCACAGTCGATTCATGCCATTTATTTCTCTGAGAGAGGAAATACCTTTATATAGAGATGTCAGATGGAGGTTAGGATGTTCCTGTGAGTGTCATTTTTCTTTGTTGTCCTATTACAATGCAGTGCACATTGTAAACATTCTCTGAATGACTCCCAATGTGCGTTGGAAAGCATCCCCAGTTTAAATGCCCATGTATAAGGTAAAGAGTTCTCTGAGTGAATATAATATTAACTTTGAAATCTGTATTTCAGGACCTGATGAGGGAACTGTATTTTTTTCTATAAATCAAGTGTCTGAAAGGAAACAGAACAGATATTTAAAAAATATTCCCTCAGGGTATATAAAATATTTTTGGTTATAGAGATTAATATTTCAGCTATGAACTATTTTCTATACCTGGCTAGTTTATATTACTGTAGGAAAAAGACTCTGAACTGGCCTCATGATTTTATTATATGTTTATTTTTCCATAGAGGCAATGACAGATGGAAATTTCCTCACCTGTAAAAAATGGGATAGAAGTAATATCTAAGCCATAGGGTTATCATGAGGATTAAATGTGACAACACATGGAATAGTACTTTATAGTTTCTATGGTGTTACAAAGTTACCCATGCATTAAGTGTAAAAAAGGGTATAATCCATACATAATCAACTGTACATACCTTATGATTTAAATAACAATCACAAAAACACATGTTCTAGTTGCAGTTCAAAGGTTACTTTTAACATGATTGCAAATTGGGCAATAAGAACAGGGAAACTAAGTATATGTGCTCATTGTCTCTGTTACGTTCACCAAGGAAAAGTGAAAGTCAACAGCCCCACTCTTCTACTTAGCAGATGCGAACAGAACTTCATTTCAAGCTCAGGAGTCCAGTTGGCCTTTTGTTTAGTTATTAAGTGTGAATTTATCTTCTTGGATCTCAGAAAGATGTTTTTGCAGATTATGTTAGGCAAATTGGCAACACTTAAAGAAGACTGACACTAAATAATGAATATTTCTCTGCAACACAATAACAAATGGCAGGTTATAGGTCCATTAAAAATGTAATAGCTGTTAACAATTTCTGCCCTCACTAACCTGCCAGAGAGAAAATGATGAAACAAAGTTGGCAGGAAAGAATACAGTATAATATATTTTGTGATCGTATTTGTCAATTTGAGGATGAAATCTAGTTCACAGGGAGTAGAAAATGGGAAAACAAAAAGGTTACAGGCTTTCATTCATGAATTCTCCATGGAGCTTGGGTAAGGGGTTTGCAAAGAACGTAAGCAGGGGTTGAGTTGAAAAGTTATGGAGTTACAATACACAGAAGCAAATGTTTGTAGAGACACTTTCACTTCTATTTTTCTGTTATCTCTCCTCAGATGAGACTCCAACCAACAATTCACAGCTTGGTAAGCTACTTAGCAAATAAAAGTGCTATGTTTCAAAATGTTTGGATGATCTGTTATGAAACTGTAGTTGACTAGTGTAAATGAGCTTCAGGTTCCCAAGTTGGCCAAGTCTGCAATAACAATTCACAGAAGAGCTTTAAACCCATATGCGATGTGCTGGTCAGCTTTTATAGAATCTTTAACTTTTGATTTGGTTTGTTTTGTCCATCTAAGGGATAGCAGACTTCTGATTTGTACCATATTTTGGATCTTTGGGGGAATTATAGTTAAAACATTATAGCATACTCCAGTGTAATGTTGGGGGATAGTGCAAAGGTAGCAAGATAGCCACATCTTGAAAACTTTCTAACAGTGTGTGCACTTCTTACAGGTTCCTTGAGTGTGCCTCCCTTTCAGCTGAACGCTGTCACCAGCTCTCTGATATCAGGAATCGTCATTCTGGGAGTCACGTGCTTCTCTCTCCTCCTGTGCTCACTGGCCCTCCTCCACAGAAAGGGATCCACTAGCTTGGTATTGAATGGTGTAAGAAATCCTGTCTTTGAGTGACAATGACTGCTTCTCTTCAGGAGGAAGGCTTCATTGATACATATGACTGTGGTCGGCATTCCAATCTGAGTTGAGTGGCAGCCACATTGGATATTTTTAGGTTAGATGGATTTCATGTTGTAGCTCGTGAGCATTAAGATAGTGAAAGAATTTTGATGATATTGCTACTGCCACCTCTGTAAGAGGGCAACCCTATTTCCCTATCATCAATGGGCACATTAACAATAAATAAAACTATTCAGGACTTAGATCTTTAAAAGTCAGTTATTTTTCACTTTACTTTTAATTTTTGTTGATTGTTGGTATAAGAGGTAAGTGTAAGCACAGGGAAAAAAAGAGTTGTTACATTTCCCTCTAAGAAATAAAGCCCAGTACAATGAAATTAAATTAGTGTATCTGGTCCAAATATAAACGATACCTTTTTTATTCCAGTTAACTCCAGCTTAAGGTTACATTTTAATGGGACACTTGAGATTTAACTACAATTTCTACTGCTCTATTGTTACATGGATTGATTTTGAACCCTAATGACATTTGTTTAAAAAGAAAACACCAAACCAAACTACAAAACTCTTGGGAAGTCTATTTTCATAACAAATAGTAAAAGCAGTTGCTAATGCCCAAAGGATGCATGGTGTCCCTATTAAATTATTTCTTTGGACATTAATGGCTGTGAAGCCTTCACCCTGGTTCATGAGATGTCATCTGCAGAGGCTAACTCTCCTGATAGGGAAGCACTGAGCTTCTGTGTCCAGCAGCAAGGCCACTGTGGAAAGAGTATTCTTAATTCAGAAGTCAATGCATGAGAAGCAGATATCAGCTTCATATAAGCACGATGCTCCTATTAATGAGTGCTAACGAGCCAGTGTCCCTTTTTTATCCTAGAACAAAGGGGAAATGCACATTAAGTGATCTTGGTAGAACATTTTAGGAGCCAACATGAAAAAGATGCTCCATTGTCCTAAACTGTTTATGACAGATGTGGAAGTGAATGGTCCAAAGGGGCTTTCTTTGTAAGATGTCACTTTTCTAGATGCCATACACACTATGGAATGAACATAGTATGAAACAGTGAGAGCATTTGATCCTTTAACAGTTTTGCAAAAAAAAAATTTAAAAAGCCAGGTTTTAAACAGCCCCCATTCAACACATAAAAGCAACAAAACAAACAAAAGATCCCCCCTTTTTTTCATTCCCACAACTGAACAAGTAAAAGAGTTCAATGCCAAACACCAATGCCAGGCATACACAGCTCTTGGTTGTATTAACTTAAGGCATTTGATGTTACAACACTTGTGACCCGTTATTCAGGACAGATTTTAATATGGCGGATGTGAATCAATATGCAGTTTTAGATTTGCTTCAAGTGGAGTATGTACACCACGAATTAATATAATAATTAAATCAATCACCAAGTTAAAAGACCACTCTTTCTCCAATTTGCTTGAATATTTCAGGAGCAAGTGTTTATATTACAATAATTAGCTATATAATTACCTCAACTCTTCTATTTCAAGGTGGGAGGCATGAAGTGAAATAGAATCTGAAGGGAGAAAAATTTCTTCACTACTAAACAAAAATTAAACCACTTCAAAAGCCAATCTCCTCTTTCATTCTGCCCCCCTTCTGTGCTAACATGATTAGCTGATCATCACACTGGGTGACCCTCCGTGTCCATGGGTTTTGCTGAAATACTGTGGCCAATGGTCTGTCTATCTCAGATGTCTTGGGTGAGCAGCGGTTTTTCAATAGCACAGAAGATCATTGTGGCTGGTTTGGATA
This sequence comes from Acomys russatus, assembly GCF_903995435.1. NCBI lineage: Eukaryota > Metazoa > Chordata > Mammalia > Rodentia > Muridae > Acomys > Acomys russatus. Next base: position 37,212,254 of record NC_067144.1, on the reverse strand, counting down.
AATCCTCTGCTTTTGGATGGTTATCACTTCAGGTTTTGACCTTTAAATCCTACACTTCATTTCACAGCGCTGAATTGATTATTCACACAATCATTTGGGAAACAACTCAAGTCTCATATTACCTTTTGCTGCCTTTTATCACAAATGAGAGAAGCAAAGCTATAAAGCAATTAGCCAGGTTTGCTTCGTTCAGCTTTTCCTCATAATCCCCAAACTGTAGATTCTGTTTAGTTATACTGAATTTTTTGGTCATTGTAGTGGGAAGACATTACAAATATGTGCAAATGTCTTTTCAGTTTTCATACCTCAAATTGTTTTTCTTTTTCTTTTTTTTTTTTTTCTTTTTTGTGCTTCAGGGGTAAGGTCTGATGACATGTATAATATTAATAAAAATAATTTTAAATGAACATTTGGAAAGCATTAGCTTGTTTATTTATGATGGCATGTCTTCTTCCTACTTTGTGTATCCTGTTCTTTCCAGGAATGCTGAGAGTTGAGGACTCTAAAGCAAGTTTCACCAAGACGGTGGGTTGTAGCTGTAGACAGATGAAGTCTGCCCTAGCAGCATGGAGCTTCCTAGCCATGGGCCTGATCTGGGATCCTTCACTTACAATCAGTGAGGAAGGACCTACCCTTTACCTAGAGCTTGAGATCTGACTAAACTTGTCTTTTGTACTTTGGCGGGTGTAGTAAAAGTGAAAGCCTTGGTCAGCTTCAGTGTAGTTATAGATCTGGCTGGTATCCCTCCCCTTAGGGAAGGTGAGCTGGGAGGCGACACAGGATTGAAGAGAGCTTCTTTTCAGGACTGAGGGAGAATGCAGTCTCACTGGGCATAGCATGGAATCCTCAAGTACTGGGAATTAGCTTTGACAAGGGTTCGGGGAGGGGAACTGGGGAACATGTAGGATAACTTTGTTTAGCTTCACAGGCTGCAGAACATCAGAAGCCAGACTACAGTGGAAGTTCATGAGTAAAATCTGCTGTGAACATGCATATACGTGTACATCTACAAGTGTACATGCACATGCATATGCATATACATATGTGTGTATATATATGTGTGTGTGTGTGTGTGTGTGTGTTTATTCTCACAATACTTGGCAAGAGAGAATGGAGAAGTTCAACATACATTACTTCATTCCATGTTTATAAGTAAAAGAAGAAGCCGGCCATAGATAGGTTTCTTTTGGCAATGAAACTATACAATTATTTGAAAGTGAGGAGACCTTTAGCACAAACAGACAGATTTACAATAGGGAAAAGAACTTTATGACTTGGTTAGTAAACAAAACAAATGCATGGAGCAGTTGAAATATTTCTATAGGAAGTGACTAACATGGATAGTCTATAAATAATTATACACACAAATAGCATTTATATAAAAATAAAAAGTAATATCACGTATATAATAGAAAGTTATATAATACATAAAGAGAATTGGCTCTTGAGGTAGCACTATTCCGAATTTTCCGAGAAAGCTCCAGATTGATTTCCAAAGTGGTTGTACTAGTTTATACTCCCACCAGCAGTGGAGGAGTGTTCCCCTTTCTCAACATCCTAGCCAGCAGGTTTTTCATCTTAGCCATTCTGATACATGTAAGATGGAATCTCAGATTTGTTTTGATTTGCATTTCCTTGATAACTAAGGACTTTGAGCATTTCTTTAGGTATTTTACGGCCATTCGATGTTTCTCTGTTGAGAATTCTCTGTTTAGCTCTGTACCCCATTTTTAATTGGACTATTTGATTTGGTGGTGTTTAATTTCTTGAGTTCTTTCACACATGCAGTAAACTTAGACCTCCTGTTCATATATGGGCAATGGACAGCTCATTCTCCATGGTTGTGGAGAGAGTAGGGACTGCCTCTGAAACGGACTCTGGTGTCCTGGATTTGATCACTTCCCATTGGTGGGGAGGCCTAGTGGCACACAGAGGAAGGGGAAGCAGACTATCTGGAAGATATTTAATAGGCTGTAGTCTTATGGTGGGGGAGGGGGTCCCCTTCTGTCAAAGGTCTAGGGGAGGGGAATAGGATGGAAGAGGGAGGGAGGGTGGGAACAGGAAGATACAAGTGAGGGGATAACAATCTGGATGTAATCAATAAATTATGATAAATTAAAATATTAAAAAAAAAAACAACAGCAACAAAAAAGGAATGGATTCACAGAACTGTGGAATCAGAAGAAGCCCCAGATCTGCTGTATAGAAGGTAAGTTCCAGGGACACTGGCACTATAGCTGCAACAGAAAGCATAAACCAGACCCAGAAAGAACTAATGGTTCACTTCAAGTCAAAGGCAAGATAGAAACAGTATCAATGCTTAAAAGGCAGAAGGGAAGATTTTCCTCTTGCTTTTTGTTCTGGTCAGGCTCTGAACTGATTGGACATATCACACTCATCAGAAACAAAAATTCCTACTACGTCTGAGATATTAGGGAATGAATGCATAAAGATGTCAGGAAATTTGACAGTACTGTTACAGCAATTTGAAATATACATTATCTAGATATAAGGGGTCATGAAAAGCGGATCCTATTTTACATTTACTAAATAATATGGCTTAAATGCAAAGAAGGTTGGCCCAGGAGTAGGTGGGCAGTGCTTGGCCCAGGAGTAGGTGGCCAATTTATCTCTGGCACAAAGATAACTAGGGCAGAGGAGTATGACCTACAATTAATTCAGGGCCCATGTTGTATGTAGCTTTGAGAGTCCTGGTATGAAAAATAGAGATGGCGATTAGCAGTGACAGTAGTTCAGGGTAATAAAGAACATCCAACAGGGCAGCAGACACAATAGAGGACAAATGTAACCAGGCAGTGCTTTGCCCAAGGAGGAGAGGCAGTGGCTTAGACAGAAACTGGCTCCCAGAGGAAACAGAACTAGAACCGTTGGTAGCGGTTGCCCTTATGCTAGGCAATGGAACCCAGATGAAACATCACACCTTTGTGTCTGTGAGAATGCATTGCCTGGCAGCTTTTGAGCAACTGTGTCCCTCTGTAATACTGAGTAACACAAGAGAAATAAAATAGCCTTGACTGGTGCACTTTTCTGAAACAGCTTGGTAAGACTTGGTTTGGGTTAGGGATGGGGCTCTGCTCATTTGTACTAGACATAATGCTTAGAAATTTCTGCTAAGTTGTTGTTATTTTTAAGCCAATATGAGGTGAAACTGAGAACTACAATCTTTTTAAATCTCCAATTATCCTTTGCTTCAAGAAGCTGGATATTTCCTTCTTCACCTACATTACGAACATCACTGCCTGAACATTCCCTTTCTATTTTTAAAAATATTTTTTTTTATTAATATATTTTATTTTTTACGTATACATTTATATTACTATACATATATAAAATAAACTACATAGAGCAAGAAGAGCTGTGAAACAATCAGGAGTTATATGAATGTTACATTCATAGTGTTTTGGCTACTTGTACTCATTTTATTCAAAGAAAGCAGTGCTGCTGTGGTATGTAGCTACCGTTAAAAGCAATGGAGTTCGTGTTCTCAGGTTCAGTTTCATTAGGGACAAAGCTGTGTTAGCACTACATGAAACAGAATTCACGTCTAAGTCATCTTGCTTGTTAGACCAATCAACACCGTAAATTCTGGAAGAGTGGTGGCTTGACATGTGCATGCAATTGTGTGTAGGTTGTGGAGCACTTTCTCCTTTGCTATGTAGATTTACACCGAGTTCTTAAAGGTGTAAACAATTGACTCACATGAATATTTACCTTAGAGAAAATAATGATTTTATTAATTCTTGGAAATTAGAATCAACTTATTTAAAAGCCATTATTTGCTACCATGGAGGTGTAATCGACAGAAAATAATCAGCTTGTTGATTTTTATAGAATTCCATTTGAAATTTACACATAAAAACTGTAATTTTTGGTATCTCATCTCAATTTCTAAATACAATATGGGGTAAACTGATTCATTCTTTTGCAGTAATGAGTTCCCAAATTTTTAATTCTTTTCAGGTTGTGTGTGTGTGTGTGTGTGTGTGTGTGTGAGAGAGAGAGAGAGAGAGAGAGAGAGAGAGAGAGAGAGAGAGAGAGAGTAGAGAGAGAGAGAGAGAGAGAGAGAGAGAGAGAGAGAGAGAGAGAGAGAGAGAGAGAGAGAGAGAGAGAGAGAGAGAGAGAGAGATACTTTTTCTAGTTTTCCAAATTAATCTTAGTTGCATTTTGTCATAAATAATCTGTGTCTCTACAGCTCAAACACAATCTCAATTGAAATTATAACCAAAAGCATGGCTAAATATAGGATGCTATAGTTATTTAATTAATAAACTATTGCAGAGATTCTTTTTTGAGTAAAACGGTGTGCACACATTTGATGTTACACTCAGCTTTACTGTGTAGAAACTGGTCTCCACCGAATGGCTATTCAATCTTTGGACTCATCTCTCTAGGTTGGTATTGCTACCCACCTGGACAATGTCTCCCCAAGACTGTTTCATTTTCTTTGTGTAAGATTCAATGTGCTGGAGAAAAAAAATCAATGTAGTTTTTGATATATATGTAATTTAAATTAGAAAAAATAGAGCTGTGATTTGAGTGAAAAAATATTAAGTTCATAACATAGATTCCTTTTTAAATTCCATAAAGAGTTGTAAACTTATATACAAATGTGTACTACAGGGTTTCTCCCATTCTAGAATAGTACATGTGAATATTTTGGTTTAATTGTTTATAATATATAGAAAGTGGTACTTTTATATAAGTTCCAGTCTACTTTTTTCCCTTTCTAGTCTAATTTTTCCATCTGGTATGCAGAAGGAACCTCTTTTTAAAGCTTGTGAGTCCCTAGCAATATTGATTACAGGATTTGGATACTTTTCAACCAATAAAATGTATTCTTAGCACACTGCATGCTTTCTCTGGTGCCTTGAATTCTAACATCAATGTCATGTGATTGAAATCTCTTCATCCTGATTCAGATCACCTTCCTCCTCAGAAGGGGTCCTGGGCTGTGGAGCCCTGAGGTGACTCTATGAATTCATGACTCTGACTCTGGATTCCTGGTTTAATACTACCACTCTGTAAGCACAAGAGGAAACAGGCTTTTTTTTTTTGCCTTTTACAGATGTGCACTTGACATAGTCATTTACACATCAGCCACAGTTTTCAGTTTATAAAACAAAATTTATGAGAAGTTTAAGCTAAGTTGTCTTTCCTCTCAATCACCAAATTTCCTGACCTTGTGACATTGAGAGAGAAAAGATTTATTAGTGGGTTACACCAAGTTCTTAAAGACCTCATCTAGGTAGTTAGCAACAATCTTGTTATTAGAAGCCTTGAAATAAAACAAAACAATAACTAACGAACCAAAGCCAACAATAATAACAACAAACCAAACACACACACACACACACACACACACACACACTTGAAATTTAAACACATACTGAATAAAAGATAATATCTTTCAACTTAAAAATATTTTTTAACATAAAATCTTCGCATTAAAATTAAATTATAGGTTTTTGTTCTGAATGCCTTTCTAACTGTATAGAATTTATAAAGTTGGAAGGATTTTAGGTATGGTTAATTTGTTATATAAAGTTTTTATTTATTTGCAAGATTTTAATAGAAAAGTTTGTAAAACTAAAAATAAATCTAAGCTCCTAAATTAACATCTTTGATACTCTATGGTGATGACAGTGAAATAACCTCATAAAACATGTGATCTCACATTTTATACACTTGATTTTAGGAAAACTGTGAACCTCAAAGAAATAACTTAGCTTTTTCTATTACATGTGCAATAGCTTTAACTCTATATGTAATAGAAAGGAAGAGAAAGCATAAAAGAATATTTATTATTTGTATAAGTCTTTATATAGTGTATCTTTTTTGGCTTTTCAAGACAGGGTTCTCTGTGTAGCCTTGGCTGTCCTGAACTTTTTTAGACCATGGACTCAGACTCAAGAGATCCTTCTGCCTCTGCCTCCAGAGTGCTGGGACACCAGGCGTGTGCTGCCACACCCAGTTCTGATACAGTATATCTTATAATGATGATTTCATAATGTAAATGTTCTTTGAGAGTCATTTAAAGTATTTTTTATTTGCATACATTTGAGGAATGACTTGCCTTCCAGATTTGATTCATTAGTTAATTCACCTTTTGGAGTTAAGTATTATTTCCCTTTACCAGATTCAATGTCTCATTGATTACTTGGGACAAATGTTCTTTCTTATATATGCCAATACTTGTAAAAGATGAAGAATGATGACCTGGTATTGATCAATGTGGCTTTACAGGCATTGTACAAATAAATAATATATGACAAATCAAACTACCCCAGATCAGATGTAGTATGCAGTGACATTATAATTACTTATAGATTCCACTACTGTGTGTTGGATGAATAGGCTGGATTTGTTTTGTTATAAGACAAGTACACTTCTACTGTCTGTAACTGCATTCTGTTGCACACACTAGAGTTACAAAACATAGTAGCTAAATAAAATTAAACTTTGATATAACTTTCAGGTCTGGAACAGCAGTCTGCGCCTCTGGGGCCTCAGGCTGAGACTTTTTTTTTTTAAATCCTATTGCCTGCAGCCCTTGTTCTATAATTCAAATTAGAGAAAAGTACAAAAAAAAAAAAAAAAAAAAAAAAAAAAAAAAGGAGTTGTTAAACCTGTATAGTTTAAAGAAAGGCTGTGGCAGCTTGTGAAAGGAGATTTCATTATACACTGGGCAAAACTTATATAGTCTTTACTGAACCTATCTAGAAGACCAGCCTATCAGAGGACCCAAGTTAATGTGTCATCATTTACTCATGTTAGAAAAACTGCTTTATGTACAAAGATGTTCATTATTGCACTAGTAACAGAAGCATTAGATGATCCATGTTCTAAAAGACAAACTTTTTTAGCTGTATCTGTATCTTAGATGTATTGTGGAAGTTTTGTGTGATATAATAATAATATGGAAGCATGGAAAATTACTTACAGAGGACTTTTTATATCAAACTAGGAAACTCTTATGCTGTAATATAAAATAAAAATAAAAATAGAACACATACACAATATGAGTTCAAATAGAAAAAGGCAAGAATGAAGCTGATAGAAATAACTATGACCAAGTAAAAATTGTCTTAATACTATATCTTATACATTTGACTAAATATCTAGGTCACTTAAATTGGAAACCATTTTCAGTTGCCATATAATTGACAAACTTGGGGAATGTATTTTGTCTTTATTATTGTTGTAATTGCACCAGTTCTTAACTTCATTTAGATTTACCTACTGGAAAACATAAAATTTGTGTCTAAAAGTATATAAACCAAGAAATCAAATTTCTGAACATTTTTTTCTTAGAGGTAGTTAAAATTCAATGGCTTTGGTTATCCTTGAACAATTTTAACATTTTATTCAATACAAAAATGATCTTTAGTATACTTCAGCTCACTCCATGGCAGCATACTAAGCAGATGTGGAGTCTCTGGCTCCTTTTGACAGCAATGCATGAGCTGTTTGACTCACTGTTTTTCATCTGTGTGTTTGTTATCCCGATATCACCAGAATTATGGTCACACACCAGGTACACCCAGAAAATGAGTTACACTCCAGAATATGGTGGGAAAGTGTCATCAACATCATTATGTCAACAATTGGAATTATGTTTGCCCATACTCTCTGGAGCCTTTGCCTGGAATGTTTGGAATCATCATCCAGGCATTTTCCCTTTGAACAACAACAACAACAACAGCAACAACAACAACAACAACATTTTCCATGCTCGCGATTGTAGTTTCAGTTAGTTTACTTGTTGGCTTTCAAATAATCTGTGTTCTCCTTGTTCTTTAGAGCTGAGAGTAGCTGTTGGTAATGAATATTGTTCATACTTAAAGGAAGTTTCCAGAATGAGTATACTACCATGGGCTGCTGGGGTTTTGTTTGTCTGTTTGTTTGTTTTAGAAAAAAAATGACACATGAAGAAGGTACTGGAATTCTTCAGATTGTGCCTTCCCTCATCACAATCCATTTCTTGAAGTAAATACTGTGCATTTTCACCTTATTTCATCAATAATGATAATTGCATTGTCAGTTTTCCATATTATTCCCACTACCTCTTAGGCATTTCTCCAAGTGGGTATCTAGAACTCCACTGTAAACAGAGCTATTGTATCGCGCCATAGTAATATAAGCATCATTCCCGCCAAGCTGAAGAGAAAAGTAGTAATTGTGTCAGCATCTCCATTAACTTCTCTTCAGATTGGGATCTTTCCTCAAAATGGCAGCCAACAAAATAGCTTTATTAGTATCCTGCAGGGTTAAAATAAAGCTGGAAAGGCAGCATGGTTTTTCTAAATTGTCTACTGTACAGAACCAAAAAGCGATCACATTGTCCTTCAGTTCAAAATCAACGCTTTCCCCTTTCAATGGGATAAGAGAATAACAGAGCCAAGGATAGCACAGCAGTGCGTTTATCTTTGGCTCTGCAGCCAAAATTACTTTTTCCAATATCTAAGCTCTGTGCTAACGCTAAATGGAAGGCAGGAAGCAAAGAATGATGCGCTACTTTAAATGTAGATGGAGGATAAGATGTTGAGACTAAAATTTAAAAACCACACTAGGGGAGATTCATTCCAGTCTCACATTTAAATAATGTTCACATTAAATAATTGTTCCAAAGGAACTGTCAGAGCAGAACAGTCAGTCATCACTTTGCCCATCTCAGTTCTGACAGCTCTAAAAGACTCAAGCACACAGTGAAGCTATGAAAATTATTTCTTTAAAAAGGCATTTGCAAAACATGAGCAAAACTTGATTTCTGCTCGATTATTGACAGGTAGATGAACAAGTCCTACAATATTGAAGAAGGAAAGCATCTTAGATCCTATTGTTTATGTACGACATGCTCCAGAAATTTAATATTAATAGGTTCTGCGCATAATTTACAAAGCTATGGACACTACTGTTTTTAACTTTCATTTTAGTTGACATCGCTGTCTGTGCTTCCTAAGTTCAGGGGAAAAATGTGGAATTCACTATGGAATGTGTCACCTCTGCAAATCATGCCTAAAATCTTCTGGTGACCTGGATACACCTGAAGCCAATTAACTGAACTCTTGCTTCAGAAGCATGTTGTTGACTTCTGATAGATGGTATCATATAGTGACTAACATTGGTCTGAAGAAAAGAAACGGGAATGGAACCTTGCAGGAACTTTAGGGCCTGGCAGAGCGTGGTGACTCACACCTGTCATCCCAGCATTTGGCTTGCATTAGGACAGCTGCAAGCTTGAGGGCAGCAAATCACAGGTCATTCAGGGATACATAGAGTCGATGTTTCAAATAAAACCTATTCTCTCTTGTACTGCAGTGCTTAGTAATTCTCGTGTGTGCTCTTGACTGGCACCTTTCCTACTATCAGAGTAATGGTCAAAAATACAACCCAGGAACCTCATAGTTTCTGCTATTATCCTTTCTAATGAATTCCTTTAGCGTCTAAAAAAGGCAGTCACTTTTGGGATCAAATTAATATATTAAGGTATCCTCAAAGTATCTTTTTTTTTTTTTTTTTTTCAACTGAAGCTGTTTGAAACATTCCAAGTACATTCCGGCTTGCCATTTTATGATACTAACCGAACATGCCCCAACGTGTTCCTGCCTACCATTTCAGCCTTTCTCCTATGTCACTGAGCAAAGCATGCCTCTCTTTCTTACATCCTTCATCTGTAATCTTAAGATTAGCATGCTTAGGAGATGTGCTTAGCCAGGCATCCTCAGGAAGGTGCCTGTCTCTAAAGCACTTTCCTACGTGAGTACATGTGAGCTTCCTCTCCTTGACTTTACCTCCTTTGTGAGGGGAGGACATTGTTTGGAAATAACCCTGTTGTTCTCTCTATCTGATGCAAGTAATGAGTCATTTTCTGCTGTTATCTTCTGGCCATGTTTACTTTGCCTTTACATTCACCAAAATGTGATCCAACTTCACTCGCTCACAATTCTATTGCTCTCCAGAGCTTGTGAAGCCCTTTTAAAGTAAGGATGGCATTAACTTAGAAAGTTAAAGGAGACCACCATAGGCAATGACACCATCTGTCATTGAGATAATAAGGTACATTCTACCTATTCTCCAAAATTGGAGCCACATCTTCATTACAGTCAATACACTTTATTTTGCACTGCATTTTCACCTTGTTGATAATACTAATCTGTGACTTTATGGTCACTAGCGCTGTTTCAGTTGACTGGGAGGATGAGAGTGTGCTCTTATAGCTCCTGTCTATTATTGGAGGCCACAATAAACATGTTGGGTAAGCAATTGATCAAAACACAAACACGTTGGTTCCTCTGTTCTTTACTGCATGGCTTAGAGACACTCATTTCTGCTGACAGTGATAGTTTTTGGTTGCTTAGACCATGTAGGTTTGGGTTCTAACAATATCATATATGAGAGATAAGGGTCATATGCTTGAGACCTGGAAATAGTTTGGATCACATTTTTAACATTTGTTAGTTGCACAACCTTGAGAAAGTCAGAAAGCCTCTTTAAACCTCAATGCTCTTATCATAAAGTAAAGGGTTCATAACAACCTTTAGTGATAATACAACAACCAATGTTAATACAGCTAGCCAATTTAAGACAGCACACAGTAGATATCAACCTCACACTTCTTAATCTCCTCTTACTATTGCATCTGCTATTTGTCACTTTGTTACCTCTTAATTAATTTTACCTGGTGTTGTAGGAAGTTCTAAGACCACGGGCTGTGGTGTCAGCTAAGCACAGTTTAAGTTCTGTTTGAGGCATATCTCATGGTTTACTTGTATATATACTCAATGGAAAAAAAGATATAGTAGTATTTTTATGACTTAACTTGGCAAGGTCTAAGAAGTTAGTAGTATAAGTTGATTGTTAAGTGACCATGACATTGCAAACAGGTGATGAAGACGTTGCTACTGGTGCCACCAGTCTTCTCTGTTGCTACTTCACGTCTGTTCCCTATCTCACTACTACTTCTCCTAAACATCATCCATTGGTGGGGAAAAATCGTGCAATAATTTATACATTCAACAAGTACTTTTGCAGACCTACTGTGTAAGAGGACTTGGGCATAGAAAGACTCTTCACTTAGTTGATTGAAAGCACAGATTTGCATTTATAACTTACAAAGACTCAAATCAGTTCTCTTATATATATGGTTGTGAGCCTAGCCTTTAACGGCTGAGCCGTCTCTCTAGCCCAATTTTCTTAATCTCTAAAATGGCACGGTAGTTCTTTCATGGCATGTGTTAGGGTTCAGTACATGTGGTGAGGTAATGAACATGGTTCCAAATGCTGATGTGACAAGTTTCAAACCAGATTCACAATTACTCCATCAACACCTTTGCAGATCACATAGCTCCAAAGCAGAGGAGCGGAACAACAGGCCCTCCTTCCCGCGTGCCCCATACCTCACTTTGCTTTTTGCATTTGTCTGGAAGCCTTTGCACCCTTAGTGAAATGAGGTAAGGGAAAAGAACAAATAACTTTCCAAACAGGAGAATAAATTAGAAAGAGCAGGCTTACAAAGGAGTTTATTTTTTCAAGTATTTAAACTGTTGTTTTAGATACCACTTCAAAGTGTTGTGTATCACTGAAGTTGTCTGTTAGAAGAAACATTTATTTTATTTTTAAAATTTATTTATTTATTCACTTTACATCCTGATTGTAGGCCCCTCCCTCCTCTACTCCAAGCTCCCCCACCTTCCCTCCCACACCCCCCCAGAAAAAGGGAGCTCCCTACCCCAAACCCACCCCAGTCACATCAGGACTGATCCATTCTCTTCCTTGGTGGCCTGGCAAGACAGCCCCTCCAAGGGTAAGTGATTGAAAAGCAGGCAACAGAGTCCCTGTCAGAGACAGCCATTGCTTCCCTTACTAGGGGACCCACATGAAGACCAAGTTACCCATTGGGTACATATGTGTAGGTCCAGTTATGCATGGTCCTTGGTTGGTGCTTTAGTCTCTGCTAGCCCCCTCCCCAGGCCCAGGTTAGTTGGTTCTGTTAGTCTTCTTGTGGAGTTCCTGTCCCCTCCAGGACAGAAGGAACATTTATACGCCTCCAAGACTGTTGAGGTCTGAAGGTTTTTTTGTCTGCTTAAAATTTATGTGTTGAAGTTTAATTTTGAAATTAATATTATTATGGCTCAAGTAACCAATGTGCCCCCTAGATTCATTATGTTTGAATACTTGGTCCCCAGGTGGTGGTGCTACTGGGAAGGTTTTGGAACCTTTAAGAGGAGGAGACTTCTTGGAAGAAATATGACCTTGGAGACTGGGTTTGTTTGTTTTGGTCAAGGTATTTTATCACATCAACAGAAAAAATATAAATATGAGAGTAGTGAGATTTTATTTGGGTGGCCTGGGAAGCAAGTTCTTGATCTTTATCAGGGGGTTGACCAAATTGGAAGATTCTTCTTGGAATGTCTAGTTTTGTTTTATTTTATAATAAGCACTGAGCCCAGGGCTTCATGCATTCTGAGCAGGCACTGTATAATTTAGCCAAATTCCAAGTCTGGAAGATCTTCTCTCACAGAAGAGTCATAGGGAGTATGTTTGTCTCTCCTGAGAGTGAGAACCAAGGTAGATAGCACTAAGGACAAGCAGATTGGCTTTATCTAGATCCTGAATCTATAAGGGCTGTGACCTTCATTGCCAGTCTCCACAAGTGTGGGAAATATATTCCTTTTGTCTGTACATCATGCGACTTACTGCATTATTTTGTTCACATAGACTGAATAAGCTAATATAAAAACTAGATTCTGGAAATAAGAATTTTGTTTTGATCTTCAAGTTTGGACACTTGGGCTCCAATCTTCTGAAGGATGTTCCAGTCTGTCTCTGCTCTGAGCTGCCAATATGAAGGTTATTGCAAAGCCAGTGGCTAGTGAGAAAACAGATTTGATTATGTTTCAGGGTTCTCTCTTCTATTAAAGGGGATGAAAGGAGCTCACAGTTTGTGCAATCTTGCTCTATCTTGGGACCCATTGACACTGGGTCTCTTGAAACTACCTGGGCCTCTGCATGCCCATCAAGCTGAACTCTTTCACCTGTCATAACTTTACTTCTGATCCCTGGCTTACTCACTTTTATGACAACCCGCCTTGTCTATCCATTCATTTGTCTCTGTTTCTATGGTTGGTGCCGAGTTCGAATCATGAACCGCACAGGAAAAGTGTTACTAATGTTAGGACATTCCTTTTTAAAAATCATTTCTGTCACTTATTTGCTTTGGAGTTTTATGTGAGTCTAGACACTGCCTTAGTCTGTGTGGGGTCAGGATTTGAGTTTTAGATGTGTAGCTATCCTGCCAGTGTATGGACATTCCTCTACACTTCTTTCATGACACAGTTTGGTAAGTGTGCTCACAACAGCTATCTATTTGAACTAAGTGGCTGAGGTGGGGAATCTTTTGAAAAGAATTCTTTTCTAGATATCAAGTTAAGATGGCCCGGCCATTCAAATCATAAAACTTTTAAGAGGACAAGCAAAAATATTGTTAATTAAATGTTTAATCTTTATTATAGCTAGCATATTAATTTTAAGTGGTTTAATTTATAGGGTAATACAGCTTTATTTATGTGCAACATGTATACTTTATAGCATAGAGTACCCTCTTCTATAATCAATGTGTATAAGATATTTATGCTCCTTTTATTGGGCTCTGAGCATAATTTTACTATTAAATATATGGAAGAATTTTATGGTTGTTTTTTAATAGCATCATTGGCCTAAGCTAGGCTTACTTTTATGCCAAGTCTCTTGTCAGAAACAGGACTCTCAATTTTAACATGGTTTCTACGGGAAAATACATAAACCCACTGTCTTTCATGAACATCGGCTTATCTGCATATTTTAAGAAAGCTAAAGGACAGAGGCACAGGGTCTCTTCTTACAACATTTTCCTCCTGTGCTTAGTGTTTGGAATAATGATTTCTCTTGCAATTATGTGGTTACATATTCTCTCTCTCTCTCTCTCTCTCTCTCTCTCTCTCTCTCTCTCTCTCTCTCTCTCTCTCTGTGTGTGTGTGTGTGTGTGTGTGTGTGTGTGTGTGTGTGTGTGATTTGCAAGACAAGGTCCCTCTGAGTAGCTTTCACTGTCCTGGAACTCTCAATCTGTAGACCAGGCTGGCTTTGAACTCAGACATCCACCTGCCTCTGCCTCCTTAGTGCTGGGATTAAAGGTGTGTGACACCACTGTCCAGCTCATTATGAATATCTTAATATGAGCTGAGTTAACTCCACATTTTTTTGAGAATAAAAATTCTCAGGCAACTATAGGTGTTAAAAGTGGTGTGTATAAGCTTGTGTGTACATGTGTTGAACATATTAATTATTATAACTTCTCAAAAAGTCTCAGGAAATCATTTCAATTGGAAGGAAAGCTATTGACATAAAATAAAAATTTGTTTTTATCTTTACATATCTAGTCTTTTTATTTACCCAAAAGATTTATCACATTTTTATATGTGTGTGTCTGTGTGTGTGCACTGTAAGTGTGCTGGTGACTTCAGAGATCAGAGGAAGATGTACAGTCTCCTGAAGCTGGAGCTGTGAGGCTAGGCTTTTCTGAACTTGACTTTTCTGAACAAGCAGCAAGTGCTCTCGACCACTGAGCCCCAGGCCTTTGTCTTTTGTTAATGCTGTTTTAGCCATTGTCCCATCAGTATATTTTAATTCATTGCTGTTTTCAGATATCTAGACCCTATATGAACAGTGAGGCCTAGAAACTATCTTGGTGGCCTTCTGGAACATGATAGAGTCTGGCAGAAATGTATAGTGGACCATGTCGTCAATGACATCGGACACTTGGTGACCATATCATCAATGACATTGCACGCTTGGTGGTCAGTTTGAAGAACATTTCATTAGGAAGCTCTGCTATGTATACAAAAGTTGGAATGAGTAAATACTAGAAAGGTTGTTGAGCAAAAGTTAAAACCTCTATTTTCACTTTGGCAAATCGTAGTCACTCCAAAATTCTACTAGAGACCTTTTTAATAACTTTATTAATTTTTGTACAAGTTAATTTTTACTTATTGTGTTAAAAATTTTAGTACACATTAAAATATTAATTTTAATAAAAAATCATATAATTACATGTAAAGTATATTGTAACTAAATTTCTGTACTTGAGTTGAGAGTAACATTTTGACCTATATGATCATAACTTAAACTAAGAAAAAAAAAGTAACTTGGTAATTTACTAGCCACTTACCAGCTTTCAAATTACCAAGTTACACCGTTTTTCAGGTTTTATACAATTAGAAAATCTGGAATAATAAAATCTCATAAGGATAAAATATCTAATCATCTTTGCTTGTTATTTAAAGCTTTTGATTTTCTGCCGATTTTTCTTTATCACTACATATTGTAAGATGTACATCTTTACAAGTATTGTTTTATTACTAATGAAAGTCATATAAATTTAGACACTTTTTCATTTTGTCAATCAATGCTAATTTCAATCGAGAGGAAGTAAAACATTTCACATACATACAGTGAAACTCTCATAGGCCCATTTTGAGGTTGTCAAGTGCTCTGATTTCAATCCTATTTGACCAATTTAAACTGCAATTTAAATGATTGGATTCTATCATCAGATTTTAATTACCATCAATTCCATCAGATTGGGCTTCCACAGCCCTTTGTAGCAAGTTCATTTTCTGTGTAACTGAAGAGACAATATGTTTTAAATAGATGTTTCCCTGCTAATGCTTCCCTGGGAGAGAACCAGTTTTATCAGTCTGTCTCATTCTTACTCTTAGACTGATAAATGATCTAAGTAAAGTACCATCTATATGAGGGTTAGGCAAGAGAAAAGAAACATGGTGGTGCTCATTTGGTAAGATAAAACTCCTTACTGTTTCCTTACTATTTGTGTTTATGTAGCTTTTCCAAATGATTTACAAGACTATATTCTCAAAAGTTTGACTGGTGACTGTTCAATCTGTCTTTCCTTAGAGCCAACCTAAACACAACCTTCCTGAAACCATTATTGTATACTTAAATGCATTATTTACATATATGAAGAATAAAGACATGAAGTAATGAAGAATAAAGAAAAATGATCTTTAATAGTTATGATGGGATGTCAGTTGTAGCACAGATGGATATCATTCAGAACCTGTTGGCAAGGCACACAAAAACACAATGTGGAGATGTTTAGAGATGGGGCCATGTGCAGCCCTCATTCTTAGGCCAGCACCAGGCCTTTTGGAAGGCTCATTAATTACTTCATGCCTCCATAGGCCCACCTGGTGCACGGTGACCTTCTAAGTGGTCCCAGTGGCCTGAGACATTTAAGTTGGGCTCTAGAATTATCCCATAGCAGTTTATGCAACAAAGTTAAAAGTCAAGCACCATGGAAACCTTTTCTTTGACAGTATCTAATGACTTGGGTGCAAATACTGCTCCATATGAATGAATGATAAAAAAGAAAATGGTTTTCATCGCTTAATCTTTGGAATTTTTGACATAACGATGTCTGAACATGATAGTTACTCTGCCTCAATGCTCTACCATCTTGGCAAAAACTTCTCAGTATGTGCACATCATCATAATTAAAATAGAATGTGGTTAAATATCTTCAATTTTGAAGTGGATCCTACTGTCATTATCGTTAATTCTGACAGGTCTTTGATTGCAACTAAAGGCCAAATAGTATCTCTCTTCAATCAAATAATGAAATATAATCTAGAAACTACCAAATTAAACACTTTGGAAGGTCTACATATCTAGTATAAGAACATGAGGTTATAAACAAAGACCTACATGTCTTTACATAAATATGTGAAAGATATTCACAAAGAGATGACTTTGTTGCTCATCACCAACTAGGGCTATAGAAGACACTACATGTGAAGATGTTTGCCAGCTTCAGATTCATTCAGGTCTTGGTTTTGTCACTTACTAGCTGTGTGATCATGGACAAACTTCTTTTTATCACTCATGACTGTTTTCTCACCTTTAACACAAGGCATTATGGAAATTGTGGTGAGGATTTATTGAGCATTTGGAATAGGTTTCTAGCACAAGGTCTGTCAGTGTGTCCTGGATATGTCATTGGTGATTAAGGTGATTACTACGTATGTAATCTCTGACTAATTCCCCATTTTTGTACCTAATAGTAAACATGTCATTCAGCTTAATTCTTTTAAGGCAGTGGTTCTCAACCTTTCTAATGCTGTGACTCTTTAAAAAATTCTTCATATTGTGGTGACCCCAATTATAAAATTATTCCATTGCTACTTTATAAGTATAATTTTGCTGCTGTTATTAATCATATGCAAATATCTGATATGCAGGATATCTAACATGTGACCCCAGTGAAATGGTTGTTCAAGCCCCAAAGGAGTCACACAACCCATAGTTTAAGAACCACAGGTCTAAGGGCTCCTATCTATTCCCTACTGAGTCAGGCAGGCCTTTGTCAATGAGAAAATGTTTGAGATGATTTTTCAGATTTAAGTTTGATAAAATTTTAGTTATTTATAGCATTCAACGAATAGAACCAGAACTCTAGTGATTAATTGGCATCTCTAGCTCTAGGCCTTAAGAATCCCAATCCATCTTAGATAGCACTTCCAGACTTATTATAGCTACTTCTTCATATTGCCTTTCTGCTAAAACAGCTTTTTATCCACCACAGTATGAACAATACTGCCCTTCTCTAGAACTCTTTCTTCTGGCAATGACTTCATATCTCACCACCTTCTACTTTAAAACAAGTCCCTCATTTAAATGGTTTCTACCTTTTCTTGCCTCCAGAAGTAGTTAATCCTTTTTGGTAGGTAAATATCAACTGAGAAATTTTCCGTACCTTCCATGTCTCCATAATTTGTATCTTTTATAATTCAACCTGAAATTTTTTTTTTGGGCATTCTATCCATCTTTCTTGGGCCTCCCAGGAGAGATTCAGATTTTTTTCTCTCCTGTTTTCTATTTTTTTAAAAAAATACACCTATGTTATCCTTTATTTTGTGAACATAGTCTGAAAGACTAAGAGGGCAATATTTGGGTAGTTGTCATTTTGCTCAGGTCTTCACAGTTCCCTGCGATGCATCATTCACAAAGAAGGTAATAATACAGAGAGAAAAAATATTCACTTTGCCTGTAATGAATTTGCTAAAACTGAGTTGCAGGAAATAAAAGAACAAAAGACAGAGAGCAGCTGGATTTTTAAAAAGTGTTTCTAAATCCAAAGGGGACAGAGGTTGGCTTTGATATTTCCCTGTCTCTTTAATGTTCTTCTCTTAACCTGTACATCCTTTTGATATTTAGTCAGAATTCTCTAATAGAAAAATCTTAGGCAAAGACAGAGGAGAAACAAAGTATCTCTGTGTCAAGGTAGACTCAAGCCTTCTTTTCTGACGTGTTTTATAAGACCTTTAACAAACCCTTCGGTGGCTCAGCCACAGTAACAAAGGACACCCACGATGCTTTCATTTTCCCACTCCATTCATTTGACCCTGTATTAACTTGATCTGGACAGTTTGGTATTCAGAGTAATATGAAAATGACATTTTGTTCATGACTATTTCCCTCATGTTTTCATCCTATGTCTACCTCAATATTTCATGGTTCTTTTTAGCTGTAAGTTGCTTTTCTGGTGGGGGGGGGGAGATGTTAAACACTGGAGAATAAAGGCAGAAAATGCCTGGCATTCAACCATCACCAAGAGGCAAGATCGTTAGCATTTGTCATGCCTGTCAATTGGGCAGTGTGGTGACATCTACTTTAGATGTTTTGAGTCTTCATCCATCCTCCCTGTAAGTAACAGTTCACTGTGAAGCATGTGAATGATGTAGTTCAGAAGGCCATGGAAGGACCACACTGTTATGGCTGTAGGCCCAACACTATTAGAAAAAATGTCAAATCTTTCATCAAGTAATGGATGGGATAGTGTTTTCCCTTTTCATAAATTAAAAACTCAGCCAAAGTCACCTGATTTTTACAAAATAAATGAATGAAGAGCTAATGGTCAGTCTCTCACATCAAAGAACCATGGACCCAGTCATCTTCACTGTGAGAAAAGTGTGAGCTCAAACACTCCTGATAGGGATCTTGATTTAATCATAAACATAGATGGGCTGAAGGAAAAATAGAGTGTATTCAGTCTAGAGTCAGTAATTATGTTGAGCAGAACAAACGGATGTGCTGTTGGCTGATTGCCTGACTGACATACTAAATCAAAGCAGAATCATGGCAGGAAACAAAGGGCCAGAAGAACATTTTAATCCTCCACCGACCCCTGACTGGGTCCACTGGCTTCCTAAAATGACCAGATAAAGATGATTTTATTCTCTTGAGCTCAGCAGTCCTATAGAAAGCACGCAGGGAATGCTTTTGTTTCTGAGATTTTTGTTTACAGGTGCATTAAATTTGGTTTGCAAGGATATTCAAATTATTTAGGCTTTCCTCTTTGAAGTTTGCCACTTGATGTAATAGAGCAAACATATCATAGCTACATTGGTATTTGTACTGCATCCACTGTTTGAGACAGATACTGCCTGAAAAACCGCTGCTAGCTATAAAATGAATAAAATATCAATGCTGAGCTGCAACATGCACAGCAGATGTAACCATTCTTTGCTGTAAACTCTGCCCACCAACAGGAGCTATATGAGAAATTGGCCATGAGCTCTTCCAGCCTCATAAACAGGGCTCTAATTAGCACACTGATAAATACTTCAACAACTAGCAGACAGAGTAAGCATCCTGTCACCTAATTTACACAAGCCCTCTCACACGCTCTGGCAGGGGATGATAAACTGTTCTGCTGATACCAAAGACTCATGAAAGAAATAATAACACCGACAAAAATTTATTTACGAAATAATCTTATTATGCCCCAATCTTCCAGGAATAGATTGAGTGGATAATTGCAATTTTCCAATAGTTGTCTCATATAGACATTGAGATTGCTCTACTGAGATACCCTGGGCTTTTGCAGATTTAGAATTAAGTCCATTTCAGATTAGATACCAACAAGTAGATTCTACTGATGCCTTTCCATTTATTCAGTTTCTTTCAAGTTGCACAAATAAAATGATTGGGTACATAGGTTTCTTCAGGCAGTATGAGGTTTTGATCAGAATTCAAAAAAAGTCAGGAAGTATTTGAAAAGTTCCAGCAGATACAAGATCAGGTCTTGTGGAGTACTGGAAGTCACTAGGCATTCAAACCGCTCCAGTGGTCCAATAACAACTTTACAATTCTCCAACTCGATTTTACTCTTTCTGTATAATTCTTTCTCTGCATCTGTGTCTACTACTCTTTATATCTTGGGCTATTTCCTGATTTCTGAGTATTCATAGACATGGTTTCTATTTAGCCCCAACCCTTTTTCTCTTTCTTACTTGTTTATAAAGCATGAATACTCAATACTTTATAAACAAATGCATAGTGAGGAAAAAGGCTGTGTTAGTTCTCAGGCAAAAGGTTATAATCAGGACATATAAATATATTCCAGTGTAAAGCATCCATAACAATAGATACCTAAGTTTAGGACATATGTCATAGGCTTTGTGTATTGTTGTAGGGTTTGGTGTTTTTGCACAGTACTGTTTCAAGAGAAATACAGGTGTTAGAGAGACGTGTTCCAAAGCACTGTAGTATATTAATTGGAACTGAACTTTGGTTCTTTGGAACCATTATTTTACTTATGAGCATTGAATTGTGTGTAGAAAAATTGATGAATAATATCAAAGGAAGATATCTACCTAGAAGTAGAAGGAGAAGGAGAAGAAAAAGGAGAGAAACAAGAACCGGCAAGTTTCACACATTTACAAAAAGTAACATTGTCACTTTGTATATTTTATTGAAATTGATTACAAATGTGACTTTCAAGGAAGAACATCTCTTTAGCTCTTGAAGAAACCAGGGTGTTTAAAAAGTCACCGAAAAGCTCGAGGCATAATTGTTAAAATTAGAAATGTGGTTTGTGTGAGATTGAGATTGAAGTTCATCTTATTTTTGTCTTGCCACTCTGTAGAAAGTCTTCTGTACATCTTCTGGAATTGTTTCAGATCTCTATTTAACATTGGTGTAAATCAGCGAATGGTTATCGTCACACAGTGCACTGCTTTATGAGGATCAAGGATAAAGATCCAAGGAAACATTTCCTTACCCCCAGACTCTTTGTTTGTGCGAAAGCACCCTGAGCAGTTCTCTGGACATTCCCCCTGGGCTCCTATGTTTCGCGGGATTGTTCCATTACTTACAAGGCCCCATCAGCAGATGCTGGAGAGACCATGAGGTTCACTCAAGATATTGACAAATGGCTAAAATGGTTCCTTTTTCCCCCCTGGATATGAGCACTCAAAGTCATTTAAATCTCCACCTTATTTACATAATACTAAAAACGTTGCACAAGGCCATTTTACAGTTTTCAAGAGATGTAATCTTAACATTAAATACAACAGTAATTCAAGTCACGATTACTACCTTCAACTTCAGCTGAATTTAAGAGGCACATAAGAGCCAGGTCCAAGGCAGGCATCAGCACATGGCTGTGAGCATGTTGCCTCTCCTGAGTCTCCTTTAATACAGATATCATGACTTATGTGCTCTTGATTAGCATTTTAAAAATAAGAAATATAACCAGTGCATCATACTAAACAAACCATTTGGAATACAAGAAATTAGATGAGATTGAAGAGCCCTGAGGGGCATAATTAATGTTCACTTAGACACTCCATATTTTAAGGTAGATCTGGCTTATGTGATACAATCTCCCAGGGCCATCCTTATCCATCCCTGTGACAATTCAGCTTCCTATTGGACTCTTAGTCCTTGAGAGAAACAAATCAGCATTTCTACTTCATTTGGGGATACAGTTCCAAAGTAAAGATGAAACCACTTTCCAGATGAGTCAGAAGAAAGTGGGGCTTTGTGGGCTGGAGAAACAGTACACTTTTACGGCAGAAGAAAATAAGTATCCTAAATATGTTGGAAAAGAAAACAAAGACTTTTGTAGGCATCAAGTGACCAGCAGTAGAGTTTGAAGTGCTTTTTCTAGTCATACTAAACCAGCAACAGTAAATGACTGGAGCCAAACATGTTGTTGATATTCAGAGCCTTGCAATAATCCCTACATCTCAGCTTTGCTTCACTTATGCTTGTATTTTCTGTAAGTTATGGCCAACAATCACCTAATATGTTTTGGCTGTCAAACTTTTATGCAATTGGTAATGATCCTTCCAAAATGGTTTCTGTGGCCAATGAAGCTTTCACCCATAAAGCACAGATTCAGAAAGGAAATCAGGAATGGCCGAGGCATTTTCTGTTTGCATTTGTATTCATTTGTATACAGACCTTTAACTCCTAATGGTGCATCCTTTCATTCTGTAAATGTCACTCTTAAATGCTACAGTAATGCATATGGTTTTGAACGACACCAGGACATTAAAAACCCTCTTGTCCTTGCCGTATCTTGGAATTTGATTACACTGACCGCAGACAACTGAGAACAATAAAATAGGGCTTAGGAATATTAGATCTAGGGTTTAACCCTGTCTTTACCTCTATTCTCACCTGCATAGCAAGAGCAGCATAACACACAGTAAGTGTAGTGCTACAGATCACAGCCTAAGTCAAGGAAGCAGTGTTCACCTGTGAAGCCACAGATGTGATAATGGCTGGAGGACCCCAGCTGTAAGGAATCTGGAAAGCAAGAAGGCAGCAAGTCAGTCTTCATCCACTTGAAATCTCAAAGGAACTGCTATCAAAGTAGGCCTCAGGACAAGATCCCAGTTTTTAGATGATTGAATTTAGCTGTCAGAATTGCTCAAAGTGAATCTCTGAATCCACTTTGAGTGGGTTGAACTTTGGTTCTTATAATAACACTAGAAACAATGAGAGATGGACACTTAAAACCCTTAAGAGATGCCAGGCACTTTGTCAACATTTCCATAAATGTTGTCAGTGTGTTAGTACAACAGTTTTGAAGCTGAACGAGGACACTTCATTTGGAAATCGAGACAGTGGGGAGAGCAAAGGCTTTTTGATTCTTTGTCTATGAACATGGGCATAGCTGGGCTGTGTTCTATTGTAGGAAGAGTCTGCTGATATCACATTCATGGGATCAGGAGAGTGGTGTGGACCCAGATAAGACCCAAGATCAATTATGCTTCTCTTGATATTAAGAGAGTTTGACTTGCTATTCAGCCAAGTCCTCTGGGTAAACAACCATCTCTCTATTAATTGTTTTTATTATCTAATTGTTGTTATGACATTGTCATACAGGAAGGCCTCTCCAAGGAACTTTGAGATGAAGAAATTCTAATTGCTCTGCCTGCTCTGAGAGTTATATTTTAAAGTCAATAAACAGAGTAGAGATAAGCGGGAAATTGAAAAAGAGGCAGAGTTCCCAGGCCTGCAAGATTTGATAACAACTAAATGAAATATGTTAAAACATATTTTTATAAACAAAAATGAAACAAATCCGTTAAAAGAGCATTAACAGCTTCTAGGACATATGAAAGGAGACTTAAGGAGGCAAGTAGAGACTTGACCAGTGCTGATAGAGTCTGAGGAGTGAAGGAGACCCGATAACAATGATGGCCAATACACCTCCTCTGTCAAGACCATCTTTACAGGGTGAGGGTGATGTCAATTCATTATCCAAATTTTCAGCTTTATTCTCACCCTGAACTTTTTGGATTATGGTTGGACTTCCCGTATATTTTGTCTTTAGAGAGGGAATGTTCTGGCTAGAATTGAGGAAATTAAATCAAGCTGATTTCACACTAGAATTAATCAGCTGTAACAGGTTTTGTTTTCCAGCTTGTGAGTTTAGTTTATGTGAATCTGTCCCCGAGACAGCTCGCTGTGTATGCTGTCATACAAGGCTTTATCTTTTCAAGACTAAGGGCCAGTTGCTATACTTGAAGTTTTTGAATTAATGTGATCCTGTAAAGCATGTTGGGAAGAGAACAAACTGTACTGTTAGGGAGAACCCTTCCATTCTGCAGTACTCTGGCTTCTGGTTGTTCATTTTACAAAAAGGTGTTGAGTAACTGCAAAGCATCTGGCACTGTGCTTTTTACTAAAGGCAATATGATGGCGAAGATGCAGTTCTGCCTCTTGAAGAACTTAACACCTAGTGAATTCACAAACACAGAAAACCTTTCTCTCACCGAACTTCTACCTGACTGAGGGTGCAAACACTAAAAGAATTTACTCAGAGAGTGCACTGGGATGCTGTGGGAGGTATAGCTAAAGAGAAATGAACACCTCTGGGTTCATAACGTCATCTTGGAAGCTGAATTTGTGCTGTGACTAGAGTGCAAGAAGTTTCATAGGACTTAGCTTTTACCTCTGCCAGTTCCCTTTGACCTGAACTTTGAGAATTTAAGTGTATGTGGGACACCTATAAAAGAAGTATTTTATTTACTATTGCCATTATGAGTAACATCTTGTTATATAATAAAGTGCCACGATTAGTGCTAATTTGAATGACTTCTGAGCCAACATCAGCAATGTTGACACCATGGCATTATGTGTACCAACCCTATCCCCTCCAGTATGTGATTCTCAGTAAACCTTTGAGCATTAACATAAAGTAGCATCAACTCAGCACCGCCTCATGTTACAGCATATCTTCACAGAAACACAGAGATTGGGGAAAAGCACAGCTCAAGCAAAAACACACAGCAACTAAAATCTTCTTGATTTACTTTCCTCAATTCTAGCCAAAATGTTTTCTCTCTGAGGACAAAATATATGGGAAGTCCAACTATAATCCAAGATTTCAGGGTAACAACACAGCTGAAAATTTGGGTAATGAATTGACACCACCATTGTCCTTTAAAGATTTTCTTGACAAAGAGGTGCATTGGCCATCATTGTTATTGGGTCTCCTTTTCAAGCTAGAATGTTCTTGGACTGGATTGCTCTCACTTTGAACTGAACATCCTTCTCACTTTGTTCTTTGCCACAACTAAACATTGGTGTTGCTTTTTATTATGATCAGGCCAATATAGATTACACATTTTTCTATTGTACCCTGGAGAAGAAGATAATATTCTAAATGCTATCAATACTATAAGTTTTCAGTGTGAAAAAGGCATATATATATATATATATATATGTACATACATATATTCTTTCCTTTAGTTAACCTGTTCACTAATTCATATTTTTATATAATGTATGTTCTTTTATTGCTGTGCAAAGATCACTAGAACTTTCTTTTAACTGCTTTATTCTTGAAATACAGATAAACTTTGTATTATAGTTGGATGTAGATATCCAGGCAAGGTACTTGGAAAAACTCGAGGCAACAAGGATAGATATTTAAAGAAAAAAAAATGTGCTTTGTGATATTCGTCACTTACATAGCTTTTGTGGTACTTTTAAATAAATAATTTGTACACCATTAAAATAAATCCGTTTTCTGTTGAATAAATGATGCTATAGTTGAAAAATGTGCTTTGTACAGGTGGCATGAGAAAAACAAGGAAAAACAAGCACTAGTTGTGGAGTAGACAGAAGGATGTTGCATTTGAAGGATGTTACATCTATCAGTGCTCAGGGCTGTGATTTTGGGAAGGTCTCTATCTCTTTTCGTTGTTGTCGTTTTGTTTTATTTTTTCAATTTTTATTATGTTTCTTTTTTAATATATACATTTATATTATTGCACATGAATAAAATAAACTACATACAGCAGGAAGAACCATGAGACAATCAATTATATAAATGGTACATTCAAAGTGATTTGGCTATTTGTATTTGGCAAACTTGAAGTAAACATCTTTCTTGTCTTGTTGGGTCTAAATTTCTGAATGAATATCAATATCTATCAGATATCATCTTTATTAAATTAAAAAATCTATCTTGATCTAAAAACATCTTAAGCCCTAACCAACTAAGCTTAATTTTTAAGACTAAGATATCTTGTCTTCATCCCCATCAGAGACTTGAGAAGGAATAAAACTTGATTATCTGAGTGAACCAGTTTGTGAAGGTCAGCAGCTTCCAAATGAAAAAATGACTGAGACAGTTTACTTTCTCAACAGTCACACAACACTCTCTATAATGTTGGAGCATCATCTTCAGCCTTCTGGCCCAATATATCTGACAGACATATTTGTGAGGCAGGAGCTGTTGACGACTTGCTTACTTTAGGTCTCTATGTCTTAAAGGTCCTATTTTCCTTTTGAGGTAAGTGGAACAAAACTGTATTCATCTCCACGGGAGTGTGAGGATTGTAGTCATTATTAGACGTTAACTTCTCTGTGAACTTTAAGTGCTGTGTAAGGATGGGGTTTTATTTACACACATCTAAAGACAGAGAAACTCAAACAGGTCATGGGGTGTGTTTCAGGAATTCTAGATGTTTGAGCTGTGAACTCTGAGTATCATTGCCTTTCTCATTGAAGAACCATAGAGAAAAACTCTCTCTCTCTCTCTCTCTCTCTCTCTCTCTCTCTCTCTCTCTCTCTCTCTCTCTCTCTCTCTCTCCCTCCCTCCCTCCCTCCATCCATCCATCCATCTATCATTTATTTATTTATTTATTTATTTGTACTCACTTGTGAAATAGGAATGCTATTTTTTATTTACTAGTGTTACAAGATGCCGTGGGCACTAAGCTAGATTATACTATAACATGCAATGAGCTTTTAGAAGTAAGAGCGCTTGTAAATGAGCTGACGTGAGTATACGTTTTAGCAAAGAATATCATTGCTCGAATGCTGCTAAATATGCTACTGCTTTGCTTCTACTGGGAAAATACGAGTCTGTTGACAAAGCTCTCAAAATGATGGTAGCTTAAGTAAGTGCATTACAATTTTATCTGTATTAGGTAACCGTTTCTTTTTAAAACAATTGTCATCTTAGTTTCTAGAAATTGCATTATTTTAGGACTTGATTCTGGGTAATTACCATCAAAGCCATTTAAGACTTTGGAATTGAATTGAATTTTAATAAACAACATCAGCCTAATTTGAGAATGACTTTTATTTCAAAACTGAATTTCTAATGCAAATGTTGGAAAGAAGATTCTATAAAACCCAAAGGCATACACAGGAGTTATGTCTTCATAATGTAAACACAGCCAAAAATTACAGTAAAGATATAAACACAAGCATTTTGGAACAGTCATCCGTGAGTGATTACATAATTCCTAATGCTTCATCCTTTTGTTTTCCAGAAGCTAACTTTAAATTCTGCTTAATCTGTTTTGTTGACAGTTTGGGGTATTGTGTGACACCTACAGAAGAAGTATTTTCTTCAATATTGCCATTATGAGTAACATCTTGTTATATGAAAAATGCCATGAGCAATGCTAATTTGAATGGCTCCTGAGCCAACATCAACATTGTTGACATCATGCCATTATGTAAACCAACCCTAATCACTCCAGCAATGTGACACCTCAGTAAATCTGTGAGCATTAACATACAGTAACATCAACTCAGCATTCCCTCATATTACATTGTATCTTCAGAGAAGCACAGCCATTCTGTAATAGCATTGCTCAAGCATAAAAACATAGACTGTAGCTATCAGTCATTGACTTTGCTAAGATGTTGATTCTAGTTTTCAGTATTAACATATGTTTTGTAAACTCTATTTCAAAACTAGAACTCTTTATTTTGAATGAGATTATTTTTGTTTTCATGACATTACGTTAGAAAACATCATTCCTGAGGTCCCACTTATTAATTGTTGGTCTTAGAGCCTGAGCTGTTGGTGTTCTATTCAGGAAGTAGTTTCCTATGCCAATGAGTTCAAGTCTCTTCCCCACTTTTTCTTCTAACAGATTTAGTGTGTCTGTTTTTATGTTGAAGTTTTTAATTCACTTGGACTTTAGTTTTGTGCAAGGTGATAAGTATGAATCTGTTTGCCTTCTTAAACATGAAGACATCCAATTAGACTAGCACCATTTGATGAAGATGCTATCTTTTTTTCATTGTATGGTTTTGGCTTCTTTGTCAAAAATCAAGTGTCCACAGGTGTGTAGGTTCATTTCTGGGTTTTCTATTTGATTCCATTGATCAACCAGCCTATTTCTATGCCAGTACCATGCAGTTTTTATTACTGTTGCTCTATAGTACAGCTTGAGATCAGGGATGAAAATTCTTCCAGAAGATCTTTTATTGTGCAGGATTAAGCAAAGGACACTGTCAATAGAACAAAACAACAGCCTACAGACTGGCAAAATATTTCCATGAGCCCTACATTCTACAGAAAGCTAATATCCAAAAAAATATAAAGAACTCAAGAAACTAAACACTAACAAGCTAAATAATCCAATTAAAAAATGAGTACAGAACTAAACAGAGAATTCTCAACAAAGGGATATCGAATGGCTGAAAATCACTTAAAGAAATGTTCAACGTTATTAGTCATCAGAGAAACACAAACCAAAACAACTCTGAGATTCTATCTTACACATGTCAGAATGGCTAAGATAAAAAACTCAAGTGATAGCACATGCTGGCGAGGATGTGGAGAAAGGGGAACACTCCTCCATTGCTGGTGGGAGTGCAAACCTGTACAACCACTTTGGAAATCAATCTGGTGCTTTCTCAGAAAACTGGGAAGAGCTTTACCTCAAGACCTGGTTATCCCACTCCTGGGCATATTTCTGAAAGATGCTCCACCTTACAACAAGGACATTTACTCAACTATGTTCATAGCAGCTTTATTTGTAATAGCCAGAATCTGGAAACAACCTAGTTATCCCTCTGCCAAAACATAGATACAGAAATGGTGGTACATTTCCACAATGGAATACTACTCAGCTATCAAACCCAAGGAAATCATGAAATCTACAGGCAAATGGATAGGACTAGAAATGACCATCCTGAGTGAGGTAACCCGGACCCACAAAGACATCCATAATATATACTCACTTATAAGTGGATATTAGCCCAAGATAAATGTCCTCTGAGAGACTCCACCCAGCGGGGCATCGGACAGACTCTGGGACTTGCACCAGGATTTTGGGCCGAACTCTGAGAGTCCCATGGAAGAGTGGGGGTATAGAAGGACCTGGAGAGGTCAGGAACTTCACAAAAAGACCACAAAGACAGGCTGATATGGACCCAGGGAGACCTCCACAAAATGATGCATCAACTAAGGACAATGCATGCAGAGAATCTAGACCTCCTGTGTAGATGTAGCAGATGGCCAGATCATTTTCTATGTTGGGGAGAGGGGGAATGACAGACTGACTGCGTCTGACACGAACTCTGGTGCCCGAGATTTGATCACTTCTGCTTGGCATGTAGTCTTGTGGGTACACAGAGGAAGGGAATGCAGGCTATCCTGATAAGAGCTGGTAGACTGTGGTGAGATGGTAAGCCCTGTCTGAGGGGAGGCCAATAGGGAGGAAGAGGGGGTGAGGATGGGAACGGGAATATACTAGCAAGAGGTTAACGATAGGAATGTAATATAAATAAAAATTTAAAAATCAAAAATTACAAAAAACAAATTTCTTACAATAAATTCATCACCCATGAGGGGGAAAGAAAGAGAAAAGAAAATATCATTCCATTTCAAACTGTAAGACAAATTAGTTTTTAGTAGTAGTTTCTTTCCAGGATAATTTGCATGAAGAAAATACTTTTAAGTTATTCCCAAAATTTCCTTGGAAACATATCTAAAAGAAGATTTATCCACAGGTGTTTAGAAAGCATTTACATGAGCAACCGTTCAATATGCCTGCCAGTTATAATGAGAGACGGACGTGTACTCACACAACAATGATAGCAATAGTAGAACAAAAATGAAAAAATTTTAGCTGCAGTACCGAAATGGATTTATGAGTGTTTGAGTTTTCTAGCTTGTTGTTGTTTTGTTTTGTTTGTTTCTTTTGTTCTTGTTTTTGAGACAGGTGTTTTTTTCTGTGTAGCATTGGCTTCCCAGTACTTGCTTTGTAGATCAGGCTGGCCTTGAACTCACAGTTATTCACCTGCTTCTACCTCCCTGAATGCTGGGATTACAGGCATGCGCCACCAGGCCCGGCTAGAGTGTCGCAGTTCTCAAAACCAAATTAAAAACCAGTTGAGGGCTGGGGAGTTAACTCAGTGGTGAAATACATGCTTAATATGCTCAGGGGTGTTGGTTCAATTTCTAGAGTGAACCAAACTAAACAAGACAAATTAAGGGGGGGGGGGGAGAAAAGCAACTGAATATGTTTGTTTTAAATAGAATTTCTTTTTAAAACTGTAAACAAACAATTCCAGTTTATTTCTCATAAATCTGATAAAGTAGCATTATTCAAGAACAGATAAACATAAACATATAGAAAAGAACAGATAAAAATAAACATGAAAATTTTAAATGATGCCCTCCCCAAATGCAGCAGTGTAAAAAAAGTGGGCAAGCTTAGATACAGGCAGAGTCAACAGCCAAACTCTGCCAAGACAGGGTAAGCAAGGCCTCAATAGTTCCTGCCTCACAAATATGTCTGTCAGATATATTGGGCCAGAAGGCTGAAGATGATTCTTCAATGTTATAGAGAATTTTGGGTGACTGTTTAGGCAGCAAACCATCTCTGAAATCTTTTCATTTGGGAAACTGCTAACCTGCACTCCCTGTATACTCAGGTAATTAATTTTATTCCCTCTCAAGTCTCTGATAGGTTTGAAGACAAAATAGTTTTGTTACAATTAAGCTTAGTTGTTTAGGGGTTAAGATGGTTTTAGGTCTAAATAGATGTTTTAATGTGATAATGATGAGATATGATAGATATTGATTTACATTCAATATTTTAGATTCACCAAAATAGGAAATATGTTTTTCTTCAAGGCTGTCAAATACAAATAGCCAAAACACTATGAATGTTTTATATATATATATATATATATATATATATATATATATATATATATATATATATATATATTCCTGATTATTCATGGTTCTTCTTACTGTAGGTAGTTTAGTGTATATGTGTGTAGTAATACAAATGTATCTGTAAAAATATTTAATAAAAATTACAAAACAAAACAACAAATAAAGAATACAAACTTTCTCATGTGCAGAGTATGTTTAACAAGTTTTTAAAATAGTAGCACGTGACAATCTTTTATGGCTCTTGTGCAGACTATGAAAGAAGGAAATAATTACCATATATATGACTTTTATATTAGGCAGGTTTATTTGAAGAGATGAGCTAGCAACTCCAAATACAGAGAGAGAAGGCTGCGTATTTTAAAGAGAGTAATGTTTTGAATTAGAGTCTTTACACAGTTACTCCTGCTGGCATTTTTCACCTAAGTCTGTATATCTCACATGATCACCTTATATATCATTACATTGAAAAACGTATGTGAGTGACAACTTTATAACAGTCACACACTATGAGCTGACAATGAAAGCACTGCCATAACTTCCTCTTATAGTGCTTTGCTGTTGGTGAGAAGAGTTTATCATGCTTAAAACTTAGATAATAGGTTCAATGGCTAAAGACCACAGATGCCCAGTGAGCACCTTCAGAGAATATATCACAGAAACAAACACCATCATTGGCTAAAAGTTTGTCTATAAGAAATCAATTTCTGCACTGAATTTTTTTTCACAAAACAGAAAGATACTGGAGTACTATATAAATACTTTGTCTTTTCATGATCTTATTTATGACTAAGAGTTCTTTGAGAACTTTGGCATTTACTCTCACTTTAATGTGTTCTTTCATTTCCATCTTGCCTGTTTAAGGCATTAAGGTGGTGGTGAAAAACTCCCTGCCCACTAGGAACGTTGGGATGTTGAACAGGGAGTGATGCAGAGCTGTCCTCACATAAGCGCTAAAGCTCTAATGCTGTGAGTGTCCCCACTGTGCATGTCATCAGCAGTGGTACCATCGCTATATGTTGCCAAGGATTAGGACTGATGTGCGGTTCCAAGTCATTCATGCCTGGAGGGTAGTTTACATCAAGGTGATTATAACTGGTGTCCTGAGACACAGAGAATCTTTAAGGATGCCTCAGACATATAAATAGGCGACCTTCCTTGAGCAGAGGTGTGGGCCGTCTGAAAAAGAGTCACAGAAATTTGAAGACTTTGACAACATAATCTGATGATATAGAGTGCTTTAGTGTGCTTTTAGGACAACGTTATCTTTTAAGAGTTTCCATGTTATGTTTTGTAAATGTTAACAGTTAGCAACAAGTAAAACTACTTAGATGCAAAGCATTGGTGGTTTGTGGCCTTACTTGCTGTGTTTTGAACTTGTGTTTTCGTTTGGAGGCTCAGGATGAGTAGACCTTGTAATTTAGTCTCGAGATGATGCTTATTAGAGTTTCTCTGTTCTATTTTTGCAAAGCATGTGGTACAATGCTTTGCTCAAGACAGCTCTTCCAAACAGAATCTGAGGTACAATGAGCAGATCATTCGAGCGAGTCTCTGAGGGTCACTCTGGGATCACTGGACAATAACGCTGTGGACACATGGTCTCTGCCCTTTTCCTGGTTGTCAGGACAGCATCACGGTCAGGCTTGGCTTCCCACTTGGCCAGTGACTTCGCTCTGCCAAGCATATTGCCTGTCAGGGGAGGCACACCTCATTTGTGGAAGACAAGGTGTCCTTGGGCAGTTTCTGCATACACCTGCTAACCAGATCCTAATGCCCAGCACCAAGATAGCACGAGTTCCTGCTCTGACAAGCACAAGTTCTTGACAAATCTGAAGAGAGGTCATCACCTCTTTCAACTTAGCAACTTCACAGTGTAATCTAGGAAATTTGTCCTAATATCAATAATTGACACAATAAATGATGCCCCTCCAATAAACCCACCTTCTTTCATAATATGATATATTTGGTACAATCTCTAGGCGATGGTATTTACAAAGTATTTGAAGCACAAGGATTGTCTGCATTTCCACAGTACGTAATTGTGCTATAAAAGATAAAAACTACCATCATATTACATTGGTTGCTGATTAAGCAACTTTGGTGATTAAATTCTGGAAAGAAAAAAAATACTTTATAATAAGCTATCTATAATTAAGTGATGTCATATCCAGGCTAGTATCAGGGACTTTTAATGAGGAAGAAGATTGAGGGAAAGAGGACTTTTTTACACACACAGCAAGCCCATTACAGTCACCATTAGGCATGAATCCAGCTTCACCTGCCAGAAGAACCCAGGGGCACATTTAAGGAGAGGGGAAGGTATCCATAAAGGTCAGCAGTTGAAAGGACCAGTCCGGTGGTACAGAACATCCCTGGAGCATCTCTACTGGGCAGGTGGGGAGCAGTGTCAGATTCTGAGGGTTTGTTATTCTAAAAGTCAAGCTCTGCGTAGAGTTTTCTTCTGAAACATAGAGTCTCTACTCTTACAATGAGTTCCCTCCAGTTAAAAAGATCACATGGAGGAATATCCAGTGCGATCTAATTGAGGGGGGTATTAAACATTACTGTGGGATGTACACATTAATTTGCTAACCCATGTTTCATCATTTGGTGTTTGGATTCCAGTGGTTCCAGAAGCTGAATTTTTCTTTTGAAGTGTCCTAGTTGCTACTCTTAGTTTTGAATCATTTTATTGATGATGGCTCATTCTTCTTAGCTGATGGTGGAAATGGGAGGTCGCCAGGACACACAGATCACACATGGCTTACTTTCAACAGTATGTAAATGGCTCTACATCTGAGGGACTACCTAGACATTATGCTTGGTTCTAGGGCTCATTGCAGATTGGTAAGGAGTTAAATAATAGAACCAGTGAATACTGAATCCAATGTGACTCTTATAAAGCTGAGTTGTGCAAAGTAAAGAACGGAGAAGCAATGTTCAGAGCATTTGCCCATATTTTTGGTGAAGTTGGTGTAAAGAAAGCAGGGAGTCCTGCCAGATCCTGAGGGAGTGAATTATTGGGGGAGGATTTACAATTGATTCCTGCAATGGTTTTAAAAGTTGATTAGCATAGTTCAAATTAAAGCATCCACCTTTATTTCACATGGACAATAAATGCTAAATGATGCAAGGTTGAAATTAGATTTTTCTTTCACCATCTAAATTCACTGAAATATTTAATTGCCAAAGCTCCACTTAATTGTGTGCTGGCAGGAGACTGAGGAAAGACAAAGAGCTTCGGAATGGAAATCCATCTGCCACCAGTAACAGCCTTTGTGTTTCAAAGGCAACCAGAGACAACACAATATTCTTCCTCTGCCCTGGCTTTCTGTTTTAGTTCTTGGGAAAGAAGCACATTTTAAAAAGTTGTCACACTATGAAAAACTGATACAATGTAAATTTAATTGTGTGGGCTCTATGAGAAGATATAATAAAAAAAAAAATACAGTAAATTCAATGTAGAGCCTCTTTACGTTGACCCATCCTGTTTATCAAATAGGAATGAATAGTCTTTGGAAATATCTAGCTTTGTAGTAATAATAACTAAGTGAAAATGTTAACATCAATAACTTAGTGCTGCATAAACAACATTTGAAAAAACCTCCTTGAGACAATATTACTTTGGCTGTTATTCAAATGAGCAGGAACAAATGAGGCATCATGTAGTAATTTTTTTTTCTTGCTCAAATCAAGCTAAATCTCATTAAGAATCGACTCTTCCAGAATGAGCTTCTGCAATTAAAAATAACTTAGATTAGAAATTATCTAATTGACAAAAGAGTATGTTTTATTTGCACTTACTTATTATATGAAACAAAAATCAATTTTCTGTTAAGGGTCCTTCACACATAACTGAAGCAGGTTAGATCTAATTAATGGAAACATTTTTTCCCCTCCTAGGAAGTTCTCTCATAAAACAAAAAAGTGCGTAAGTGGCACCTAACTTCATCTGCTTAATAAAAAGATGAGTTTCTTTTCCCTTGTTATTTTCATATCAGGCATACTCCCTAACTCCTCATTGAATCAGCAATTTGGCTGTCAGTTGTCTGTTAGGGAAACGTTAATTGGATACTTTAGGTCTAATATCAGGACAGAGTGACTGTGGGGGTGAATCAAGAACTGGAAATCACAGGAGAAATCTTAATTTTGTTTAATTACCTATCACTTCTTGGCAGTTACATAAGTCCTTATGGAATCTGCGTTTTTGAAATGGATTCCTCAGCTTCCTACCATTTCAGTTTGATCCTAGAAAACAAAAAATACTCTTTCATCAATTAATGTCTTAATTTCATACCTAGCTTGGCATTTGCTGGAATACTCAGTTAAATGTGTGTGTGTGTGTGTGTGTGTGTGTGTGTGTTTCAAGACAAGCCATAGAGTCAATTTTTTCAGTGTTTTGAAAACAACAAAAAAACCTGTTGTGTTTGTGGTTGTGATTATGTTGAATCTACAATTCAATTTAGCAAGGCTGTATAGTCTGACCATATCGAATCTACCAATCCATGATGCACTAGTTCCACTATGTTACATCTACTTTTTTGGAATAGCATTTTCAAGTTGTGGAGAATTTTTATCAACTTTGAGCTGATTCCTAAATATTTCCCGTTAGTGATATTTATACCCCATACACAATTGTTTGGAGTATGCATTTATACAACTGCCAACACAGTAAGTCTATGTGATAAAATGGCTAAAAAATTCAGTACTGTTAGGGTGTCCAATCCTGAAATATTGAAATACTGGTGCAGAAAATAATCACAAACATAGTCCCTACAAGCTTTCTTTTTTTGTAACCACTGAAAAGTTAATTTTAGGTCTACTGAGATTATGATATTATGAAGCCAGCCATTCATTAAACAACAAAATATTTTCTGTTTTATTCTGTTTTACTCAAGACCACTTTATTTCTATTTGTGTTTCCATAAGAATGTGTAGCTTTCCGTGTTTTCACTTTACTGTTGTTCTGTTCTGAAGAGTATGTTAGATAATATTTCACAATCTGTGTAAGGTTAATAATAATGATTTTCTTCTTTGTATATTTGATTTTATAACTGCTTTAAAACTCCAATTTCCCACTTTATAAATATCATAAATTTATAGCGGTATGATTCTTGACCTAACTCCCAATCATCAACACTATTATTTTCACATATTTTTCCAGCAAATGTTGTAGGAATTAAAGCATTGCAATTCCTGGTTTAGACTTTTTTCTTTTAGAAACTCAGTGTTGTCATACTCCTCATTGTCTCTAGTTCACTGAAATCCTGGCCTCCCTGTGGTGGCATTTGGAGGCTGGACCATTGGTAGTTCTTAGACCCTGAGGGCAGAGTCCTCAACCATTCTTTCAAAGAAACCTCAAGAAGCTCCTTTGCTCCTAAGCAGTGTGGAACAGAGTGAGAAGACAGATGTATGTGGAAAAGTTACCTCTCAGTAGCACTAACCAGTGGCTACTAAGTAGTGCCACATTCCTCTCCTGTAGAACTCTGAGAAATGTTTGTATTGTTTATAAACTTCCCAGCCTCTGGTAGTCTGTGATAGTAACAGCCTCCTGAACTGATTAAGACCATGATGAGAGAATTAGAGTTAGCATCATATTCATGTTTGCCTAGTGCTTGATTCCTACAAATTTGCCTTTGGCCTAGCATTATTTTCCTTTACTCAAAGCCAACACTTTTCTTTTTATTTACTTATTTATTTATTTATTTACTTTTATTGACTGTCTATGATTTACATGTCATGCCCAAAATCCCTCTCCTCCCCCCAGTAAAATAAAACAAACAGACAAAGAAAAACTCTTGTACCAAAAGCTGTAGTGTATCGTGCAGTGTAGCCTTTTCTCCACATATGTTTACTTTCAAATGTTCATTACTATGAGTCATGGGTCTGGTTGGAGACCTACACTATCATTATCGAGTCCTCACTGGGACTGCTGTCAGATATATCGTTGTTGCTATGTATCAATGAGATTCTTAATCTTTGAATCTGAAGGTCGGGCCCTTTCATGTGTTCCAGCAGGTAGATTGGGTGAGGTCCACTCAGAGCCCTGGATCAGAGGACACTCCTTTGTGCTCAGGGCAGGGCCCACTCTCCCACTCCCTTGTTCTCAGGACAGGGCCAGCTCACCCGCTCCTGTGTCCTCAGGGTAGGGCCCACTCTCTTGCTCCCATGTCAACATGGCAGGGCCGGTTCTCCGGCTTCTGTGTCATCATGGCAGGGCCAGCTCACCCGCCCCGATGTCCTCAGGGGAGGGCTGGCTCATACACTTCCATATTATCAGGGCAGGGCCAGCTCTCCAGCTCCTGTGTCCTCAAGGCAGGGCCAGCTCTCCAGCTCCTGTGTCCTCAAGGCAGGGCCAGCTCTCAGGCTCCCATGTCCCCAGGGATGGCTCACCTGCTCCCACATCCTCAGGGCCAGCTCTCCCATTCCTGTGTCCTCAGGGCCAGCTCTCCTGCTCCCATTCAATTTGCCAGATTGTTGCTGGCCATCAAGGCCTGGATGGCCTCCTACTCCTGTGGATACTGGATCTTGTGTGCCATCAAGCAGGTGGCAAGTGGAGGCCCCTCAAAGTCTTCATTGAGTAGCTCACAGAAACCATTGATGTTGGCCCAGCTCAGCTTCTTGTCCCGGGGAACTTGTGGATCTGTTGATTCACACCTCCTGAGTAAGTCTCTGGTTCCATGTGTCCTCCATCCACCATGGGTCCAGGACTCAGTGCTTCCCCTAGTACCCACCTCTCAATGATCCAGCTCTCGGCACTCACCATGGGCCCTGGCTGTGAATGGAGGTCCGTGAGGGCTGTGGTGTGGACGGTGCAGTCCTTGTTAGGGCTTGACTCGAACAGCAACCCCTCCTCGAATGCCATCTGCTTGGCCCTCACTGTACCAGGACACAACACAAAAAGCAGTGGCGGCCGCAGCAGCCATGGCAGTCCTGGGGTCCTGGGAGCTCACCTGAGTGTGGTCCCATGGTCCTGCAGCAGGAGGGCATGGACAATGCACATGACAGGATTTCCATCTTTCTGGGAAACACCAGCAATGTGTTTTGGAGCTCTCAGTATGGTCCTCAGGTGGCTGTGCAGTCACTGCTGTTCTGCGGATCAGACACAGTGTGCTATCAATGCCATCTTGGATGATCTTGGCTTGGGTCTTTCTAATACATTGAGCTATGTGTTTCCTCCCAATTAGGCCACTCTTGGGGATGAACATCTCTGGAACACAATCACCCTCCTCAGAATGCATTGAGAACTGCATCTTTTGAACCCCGCAGACCCTGAGCCCACCACGCGGACCTGCGCCCTCACTTTTCGTGCATCTGGAAGTAGTATTTTGTTAGCAGTTAAATATTTTTCCTAAACATGAGATTGTACTTATTTGAAAATATTTTTATTTCATATTTGTTTCTAAACTACTGTATATAGAATTGGGTTGGCCTTTTCATTTATCTTTTTTATGTTTTTAAAATATTCTTTAATTATCTTTTGATATTCATACTTCTCACAAGGAATTAACTACGGTTTGTATTATTCTAAACTATATTTTATTTTCTTCTGTCAAGATTTTATACTTGCTTTTTTACTACTTTCATTATTGAATACATAAGCATTTTATTTTTAGCTCTTCTATTTGGTATTTGCTGAGCTCTTTGGTTCTATAAATCTACTTTTTAAACTAAACTTGAGAAAATATGGCCTATATTTTATATTCCTCCAGTTTTCCCTCCTTTCTGCTCCCCTTTTCCTCACGTTCTTTCTTGAGTTCAAGAATGACCTTGAACTTGTAGTTCCCCTGCCAGGGTCTCAAGGTGTCAGGATTAGCAGCATGCTGCTCTCCTAGGATGTGGCCAGAGTCTCAAGTTGTCAGGATTAGCAGCATGCCTCTCTCCTAGGATGTGGCCAGAGTCTCAAGGTGTCAGGATTAGCAGCATGCCTCTCTCCTAGGATGTGGCCACAGTCTCAAGGTATCAGGAATAGCAGCATGCCGCTCTCCTAGGATGTGGCCAGAGTCTCAAGGTGTCAGGATTAGCAGCATGCCTCTCTCCTAGGATGTGGCCAGAGTCTCAAGGTGTCAGGATTAGCAGCATGCCGCTCTCCTAGGATATGGCCAGAGTCTCAAGGTGTCAGGATTAGCAGCATGCCTCTCTCCTAGGATATGGCCAGAGTCTCAAGGTGTCAGGATTAGCAGCATGCCTCTCTCCTAGGATATGGCCAGAGTCTCAAGGTGTCAGGATTAGCAGCATGCCTCTCTCCTAGGATATGGCCAGAGTCTCAAGGTGTCAGGATTAGCAGCATGCCTCTCTCCTAGGATGTGGCCAGAGTCTCAAGGTGTCAGGATTAGCAGCATGCCTCTCTCCTAGGATATGGCCACAGTCTCAAGGTATTAGGAATAGCAGCATGCCGCTCTCCTAGGATGTGGCCAGAGTCTCAAGGTGTCAGGATTAGCAGCATGCCGCTCTCCTAGGATGTGGCCAGAGTCTCAAGGTGTCAGGATTAGCAGCATGCCGCTCTCCTAGGATATGGCCAGAGTCTCAAGGTGTCAGGATTAGCAGCATGCCTCTCTCCTAGGATATGGCCAGAGTCTCAAGGTGTCAGGATTAGCAGCATGCCTCTCTCCTAGGATATGGCCAGAGTCTCAAGGTGTCAGGATTAGCAGCATGCCTCTCTCCTAGGATATGGCCAGAGTCTCAAGGTGTCAGGATTAGCAGCATGCCTCTCTCCTAGGATATGGCCAGAGTCTCAAGGTGCCAGGATTAGCAGCATGCCGCTCTTCTAGGATGTGGCCAGAGTCTCAAGGTGTCAGGATTAGCAGCATGCCTCTCTTCTAGGATATGGCCAGAGTCTCAAGGTGTCAGGATTAGCAGCATGCTGCTCTCCTAGGATATGGCCAGAGTCTCAAGGTGTCAGGATTAGCAGCATGCCGCTCTCCTAGGATATGGCCAGAGTCTCAAGGTGTCAGGATTAGCAGCATGCCGCTCTCCTAGGATATGGCCAGAGTCTCAAGGTGTCAGGATTAGCAGCATGCCGCTC
Organism: Acomys russatus; assembly: GCF_903995435.1. NCBI lineage: Eukaryota > Metazoa > Chordata > Mammalia > Rodentia > Muridae > Acomys > Acomys russatus. Next base: position 37,172,415 of record NC_067144.1, on the reverse strand, counting down.
TCCTAGGATATGGCCAGAGTCTCAAGGTGTCAGGATTAGCAGTATGCCGTTCTCCTAGGATGTGGCCATTACTTGTTATTGACACACTGCACTCACCATCTCTCTGCCTCTGCAGGTTAAATTGCACATGAATGAAAACACATTACACAGTCGAACTCTTCACTGATACTGTGTTCAGTTTTCCTTAATTATTTTTATTACCATTTTTTAAATTATGTGATTTCTAATTTAGACTTATGGAGTCCCTTTTCTTTTCATGAATTCCCATGCTTGATTCCTTCTATCAGTGAATATGTTTTTCACTGCATTTGTTTTTCAGCCCTGCTAGAGTTCCAGCTGCTTAGTTTCCACCTTACCTCAAATTTACTTTTTTTTTTTTCTGTTAACATTCTTTACATTTTAGTGTTGGGGACACAATGTTCTTTAACCCTTTTATATTTAAAATTGTTCACAGCTTCTTCAGCATCCCTGATAAGGTAGACATCAAGTCTCTCATCACACTGGTTTCCGTGGGTTGCTCTTTTCCATAGCTGCCACATTATTTTGAAATATTTTTTATAATTTGTAGTCCACACTAGCGTTTTGGAATCTACATTATTAGTATTATATCTTTTTGCTCATCTTCTTTAAGTGTCTTGATGTCTACTCTTGTAGGAAATTTAATTATTCATTGAAGGCTTTAGGTTTGCATAAGAATAGTTTTAACTTGGTAAGTACAGATCATCTGACAATGACATGAAGTTTTCTCAAGGCGTTCTACTTGCTAAGGCTTGAGTTCCTTTACACATTCATCTACGAGACTTTTGTGGGGCTTCATTTTCGGCTTTATTCGTCTGCTCTGTGGGTTTCTATATGGTAACCTTAAGCTGGATTCTTACTGCTCAGTAAATCTTTCTCCCAGTGCCACGGAGCCTGCAAGGCTGAACTATGAACCTTGCAGCAGCTGAACCTTTGATCAGTCTGATGTAGTTTCACTTTGCAAATGTATAGGCCAGACCTTATAAAGGACTTGCCAAGGACCCTCAAATAGGCCTCCTCTGCTTCTGAACCTCAGAATCCAGCTCCTTCAACTACCATAACATCACGGTTTCTACCATTTTTAGCTCAGTGAGACTTCTATATTTCTTATGTCAGCATGCTGTGACAAAAAGTTATATTCATATAGAACACTGAGGTGCTGTGTATGTGTGTGTGGGGGGGTGAGCTTGTCTCAAGAGCATTCCATTTTCTTTAGGTTTACAACACATTTTCTGTTAGCTGATGCCTAAAATCAGTGGCTTTATATATTTGCTCAGTTTCATAACTATGCACATTAGCTGGCACTGACCAGTAGCATTAACGTCATCATATGAACAATTGTAATGCCTCTACTTAGTAAAAAGAACGCAAAACAATGTCATTGTGCACGTGTCCAGAGATACACTTACAATTCCCATTTTCCCTGTTCTATCGCCTAAGGTGTAAGTTTCCCTTGAGAGCATCTCTGTTTCTTAGCATATGATGATTCTTAATTATATACTCATATCAGTAACAACTGGGACTCTTAGCCTGGTCAACATGGGGCCATTGGCAAATGATTAGTTTGAAAATGCATGGGCGTTAATAAAAACAGAATTTTATCCTAAAGCAAACAAAATGGTCACTGTAATGACATTTGTATGGCATTTAAGAGGAACACTGTGCTTATATGTATATATGTGCAACACACAAAATTTTAGTTTGAATTTATGGACAGGAGAGAGATGAGGAGAGGTGGTGGAGACAGAGACAGAGACAGAGACAGAAGAGACAGACCTCACTATTGTGTTCAGCAATCCGGCTTCAGTAGCCCAGCATCTATACGAGTCATGCTGCTCGCTGGCTCACTGCCATGTCATTTTCCCTTTGTCAGGTTAATCTGGGACCTGTCACTGTTCACAAGAAGAATCTTAATTATTACTGACAATAAATAGTTGAAGAAAATCCAGAATGACTCAAGAGAATATAGTCAGTGTGGATAGGGCATCTTAAAATGTGCTAAAGTTCTTTTAAGGGAATGTAGACCTTGTTGTTTGCTGTTTTGCTTAATGGCACCACAATTAAGTTTGTATTTAATGTTTTTTTTTTTCACTCATAGTCATGGCCTCTGAAAGTCAAATGACACATAAGTACGGTGTAGCATAGGTCTCCTTCATTTTGGTTAGTATTCCCTTTAGATTTCTCAGACTTTAGGTAGCTAACTACAAAATAGTCTTAATGTCATTCTTGGAACTATAGTCCAAGGCTGCCCTGAAGGTGTCTGAGATTGGATTGTACTGAAACCTACATATATTACATTTTGTTGTGGTTTTTCTTATCAAAGTAAAGCTGGAGTGATCTCAGCATACGTTGTTATCTTTCCTTATTATATTGAGAACTTCCACCTCTCTGCTTACAGGATGTTGAAATGTCTGGTATCACTGTTTCTGTCCTTTCGGGTCACTGTTTTGCAAAAAGCAGCAACATTGTTGCAGCAACATTGTAGTGATAGACTGAAGATGGCTAATAAGTGACTGAAGAGAAGCAAATAGGAGCTGGATATGCTGGACAAAGGGATGATGGCGACATAGCCCAGGTTGGGAGAAAGAACAGAATGAGGCTTCAACATGCTACTTAAAAGAGCACATTATTAAATCTACAAATTGTTTACTTCTGGGTTTTCCACTTAATATTTTTGGACCTCAGGTGATCACAGGTAATTGGACAACAGAAAATGCAGCTGACATCAAGGGTTGTGGGAGAACATTGCAAACAGGAATGACATATCACAGGGATTGCTTGGTCACACCTCTGTCACTCCTGGGTACTTTGCATTCAGTGCACCATACCCCAGATGTTGGTTTGATTAAAATCTTTAAGTGCCTTACATACTTCATATCCTTGTTTTAAAGATTATTTTATTCATAATCTTAGGCAAAATGTTTATTTTTCAGCTATTTAAAGAATATCAATCTTATATCTGCTTATGGAACAAAAGAATTATGGTAGCTGTTGACTATCAAATTCATCGTTGCCAGCGCCTCAAGGACTTTGTGTTTTGTATTCTGGAGCTGAATGTGGCTAATGATTACATTACACTAATATACATTAATTTATATTAATACAAGATAATTAAAACTTGGGGTCAAAGTGTCATAAAACTTTAAAATCTCATACACATTTAGCAAAGAGTTATGTTTATTAACATAAGCAAGACATGGCATATTCAAGTTTTATATGTATTAATTAGCTATGTTTTTATAAAATTTTTATGAGTTAGAGCCACAAATATAATGTTTCTTTTTTTAAAAAAATTATTTATACTGTTTATATAAACAGGATATGGTAATGCGATGAAGAGATGCATTAAATAAGACAGAGCCACATTTTATAGCCCGTGTAAGGAAAGGAAAACACTAGAGTTTTTAAAATAAGGCTTGAAGTGACTGTTTATGGGGCTGGACTCAGGCATGGCATTAAGGAACTATGAGCTTTTAATTCACCAAAGAAAAGTAAATAATTTCCTCTTTCATGGTGAAAAACTACCAAGTCCAAATACATATTCAAATTATTTATTGGTTATGAATTTAGTGAGAAAATTTGTATATATTGAGGTTTCTGGTGTCTAATTCATCTGTTTGGTAGGTGAGCAGAGAACTGGAAACTGTGCTAATAGAAGAAGAAGTATAGTTTCTGTTGAAACAGGAGGGCAGGAAAGTTGTGCAACTAATTTGCCCACATTTCCTGCACTGCATTTTCCTTCTCAGGTGATTTTTAGCTTATCATACATTAGTGGACAATGAGAACAAATAGAGCCATAGAGAAAAACATTCAAGGTTAGTGACCAGTTTTATTTCCAGCCAGAATTCTGCTTCCTGCTTGGTGTTTGCAGCCTTGCCACACTCCCGCCATGACAGACAGGAGCTGTTCCCACCGCCATGCCTTCCTTTACCACAACAGAATGTATCTTATATCCCCTGAGCAGTGAGCCATAACACATGCTTCTCTAAGTTGTTTGTGTTGGGTATCCTTGCCACAGTGATGAGAAAAGTAGCTAACACATCCTTCTTTGAGTACAATTTTGAGGATGAACTTCAGTTTAAGCCTAGCAACCCCACAATGTGAATCAAACAATCTCTACATCTTTGTATTTCTACTGTTAGAATTTGGTTTTGTAATGTTCTGAGATAAATCTCAGGCTTACTAGGGAGTCAAAGAAGCACTTGGAGGCTACCTTCGCTTTAGAAATACTGGAAGCTTAACTTCTTTTTGTCCTTGGTTCCTTATAATGTTATGATGAATGAATACTGAATTAACTTCCAATCCCATCTGAAGTTGGGAGACATGAATAAACCATTCATTAAATGGTTCGATGAGCCATTTGAGCCTGGGATCAAATAGATAGATTTTTGAAAGAAAAAAGAATTTAATGCTAGGCTTATCTTATATGTAAAAAAAAACTTCAAGGAAAAATGCGGTGACAAGGCTATAGCGGGGAGGGCTTGAAACAAAGGAAAATGCTCCAAAGGTTAAAGATGCATTATGTCTGTAACATATTGTTGGTAATATTTAAAAAGACCTTCTGTTGTCCTTGTGCTTTTCTACCACAGTGTGTTTTATGTATTCTTCCATGTTGTTCTCCCATCTAGCATGCCAATAAAAATCAACCAATGGCTATCTTCTCTGTCCATATCAATGTGCATTTGCTAGGTATATAATCCCAGGCTGCACTCTACTTCTTCACAGAACATAAGACAATGTAGAACCGAGCTTCTCTATACTTTTCTCAAGGGTGGTGCTGGTTTGTTGTATTATCACCTGCCATCCATTCTCTGAGGCAGCTACTGCTTATCATCACACATGAATATGTTCTTAACTGTTCTGAGTATCCTTCAGCTATGGATGGCATGGCAATGTGTTGGTGGAAAAGATATTGGGATGCTTGTCCTTTTCTAGTCACTTAACCATGTAAAAGCAATTGGTCCCACAATTTTGCCAAGGACCATTTTGTCTCCTTATTCTATCTTCATTGTCACAACCCCTTCAGTGTGTGACAAATGTTACTGCACAACCCTGCCCAGAGAGAGCCTCCTGGAATGGGTCTCATGTTGCTTCCAGGAATAACTGATTGTAGCCTTTTTTTTTTTTTTTAACTCGTTGTGTTGGCATATTCTGTCTTTGTTTTTTTCTCCTAACCTCCTCTCATATCAGAACTTTTCAAACATGACTATGTTGCTATGAAACACCATAACTTAGGACTGTAGCCAAGGGCCATTCAGGCCCAGGGTTCACCACCAAGTTCTACTCCACTTGTTAAAAGAAACATGGCTAAGAATTAATCATCAGTTAAAATTTATATTATGACTTTCAAATAAGGTGTTTAAGAATGTTCCAGAGAGTGACACTCAGATAAAAAGAAGAACTAAGAAAAAAACTGTCTTAACACACAGATGTTTGGCATAATGAGAGAACATTGACCTTTGATAAAGAGGGCACATGCATACTGAAACCAAGCTAATGACTTAAGAACGGTGACTCAAGAATAATGACAACACTATTACTTTGCATCCTGTATTTTATATTGTGTATGCCTGATTGCTTCACTGACTTCCTTGACTGAAAAAACTGTAACCACAAAAATACTCCCCATTTCAAAAAACGTGTATAAAATTCTAGCTTGCTTGCCTGCAAAATACACTCAGATCAAACTCCCCTGTGTTTGACTCTGTTTGTCACTTCACCTATCTTTGTCTACTGACGCTTCAAGAACCCCTGTTCCCAAGGACCTATACCTGGCTGGGATGGTTCACAGCACTTCATTATACTGAAATTCTCATTTCCCTGATTTTTCTAAATCTATATTGCTTACTTGATTTTTAAAATCCATGTATGGCATCCCATTTTGTTAATATTTTCCCAACTTTCACGTTAGCCTATTGACCTGGTTCTCTAAGTTCCCTTTAAGGGCTAACAACATCTGTTCTAATCAAAATTACCTTTCGAAGCCTTTTCTGCAATAGAAAATGTAGATTATATAACTAAAGATAAAAGAGACTGATAATTGGGATTATGTCATGTCACACGCAATGGCCAGTACCTGGCTGTACTTAATTTGTTAGCAGAAATAGATAAATATACTATGTTGTTTGAAAGAAAAATAAATAGCATGAAGAGGTAACACATCAGAGAGGGTGCTTTATACTGCCTACACTTAAATAAGGGGATATCTTGGTAGTCAACACAAAAGACACACACACCTACCTCCAGACAAATAAAAATGGTGTTAGCCAGCTAAATCACATGTCACTCGCTTGTTTCTGCATTTCAGTCTAGTCCACTCCCAGAACCCACAGAGCACAAACTGCCAATGTTTTCCCATTAGACTGAGGATTTCATAGAAGATAGACATACAAATCCATCCTGTCTTCTCAAAATCAGCACCACCTGCTCTTTGTCTTCATTCTATTAATTATTTCATTACAACTACATTGGTCTTCTGGGTACTAAAAAACCAAAACAAAAACAACAACAACAAAAAAAACCACACACACAAAAACAAAACAAAACAAAACAAAAACCAGGTGCATTACGGCCTTGGAGACTTCAGTGTACTGTGTTGAGATGCCCACTCTGAGCCCTCCCTAAAAGGAATGCCACACTCTTGAAGCGGTGCTTGTGCATCAGGCTGGGTGCTTTATTGGAAGCATTTCCAATAGGTCCCTTTTGTCAAGCACAAGAAATTCTCACCTGACAACCTGGCTTAGTGAGCAGTCATTTCCTAAAACTCACTGGTTAGCCGAGTCCATCTGTTTCTCTTCTTAATTTTAACTATAAAAGTATCTATGTTATTTAGGAAAAGGGTTTAGTTATTGATCAGAAATAAGCATTGTTCATTAGCCCATCTTTGATTACTCACATGAGAAAAGTTTTCTTGTTCACCTTAGGAGACCTGTGGAACATACAACTAGCTGTGTACTTGAAATTTCTGATCTCTCATTATCACACTCATATTAGCTGTTATCAAATTAGTAAACCATGAGATGATCACATTTACTGGAACACAATTTAATGTAGAAGTGCTACCTGCCTACTTCCCCCTACACATTCTGACTTTTAGAGATTGCTTCATTGCTGGCAAATACTGAAGTAAACTGGGAGAGCATGCTTCAGTGTATAGTATGTATCCTTCTTTTGTACTTTTGTTTGGAAAAGCCAATATCTCATATGTGGTTAAAATGTCTTAAAATGAAGTTTGAAAAGTCACAGTATAATTAATGTAGCAGAAATGGCCCTTTCCACTAGACTGACATCACCACCATAGGCAATAGGAGGAACTCAATCAAAACATTTTGGACAAAGGAAAAGGCTACCTTGTGACTTCTGTAGGAAATTTGAATTTCTTGGGACCGTTTTCCAGGTCTCAAGAATAGGAAAAGTGAACAGGTCTTGATGATGAAACAGAAACAGGTACTCTTATACGGTAAGCTAGTTGGAGGTGGCCAAAGCTTAGCCAGAGACAAAAGATTATAGAATACACACTGAAAATAGAAATCAAAACAAATAGAAAAAGGCAAGAGAAATATCAACCCCCCCAAAAAAATCAAAACAAATGTACATAAACAACAGGCATTGAATTCACTTCGTATAGACCAAGTATTCCTGGGCAAAGGCCTGTCCTGCAGTACGGTTGATATACCCAGTGTCATTCCATTGGAGAAAGCATATTTTTCACGTCCTACCAAGTATCTATTACAAATAACTTCCTAGTAAGTGGTGTGATTTTGCTTTCATTTCCCCTTCTCTGTTCTGAGAGTTTGTCTGGTTTGAACTTGTGCAGACCTTGTGTGTGCTGTCACCAAATCTGTGAGTTCCTATTGGTATCAGGCCTGTTGTATCTGGAAGCCACTGTTTTCTTGGAGTCATCCACAATCTTTGGCTGTAACAACCTTTCTGCCTCCTCTTCTATATAGATTCCTAAGTATTGAGGAGAGGGGTTTGATAAAGATATCCCACTCAGGGCTGAGTGCCCCAAAGTCTCTTGTTCTCTGCACACTGTCCAATGGTTGGTCTCTGTGCTAATTAACATTCATTTCAAGAGGAAACTTTTTTTCCTATGGGGATAGCAATATGTTATTAGGAGTCATTTTGTTACCATGCTCAGTTAGGAGAATTATAATAATTGGTTACCCCAGATCCCATGAATCATTTAATCATAGGGTCCCAGACACTTTAGCAATGACTGGTATGGGTTTTATGTCATGGAGTGGGCCCTAAACCCATCTTTTAAGTGGCTAGTTACTTCCACAACATTTGTTCCACTGTGACACCAGTATATCGTGCAGGCAAGTCTTTGCTGTATGTCATGGTACCTATTGCTGGGTGATATTAACTATTACTGCTTCCTTCAGGTTGCATGCAAAGTGCCTTCCAACACCATGAACTCTAGTCAGTATGGTGAAGCTGGAGCATTAGAATGTTGAGTACCATCTCAATTTCTTCATATTTGATGACGTAATTAAGCAGTGTCTTCAGCAAAACACCGTACCATCATGTTGTGGAGAGTATCTAATTTTTTTTTTGGCAATGGTTTCTGATGTGTGTGGGGAGGGCTTATGAAACACCTTTGGCCAACTACTCAACTAGATATGACTTTTATTTTTAAAGAAGCAGCTGCCTCACAGTGGGCAGCCACATCCTCTGGGTCTTACAACAGTTCTGTCCCTTCTACTTCAGTGTCTTCTGAAATTTTACATGTGGGGGCTGTGTTGTAAGTATATTGATTGGGGGTCAGGTACCCTATGGCCAGTTGACCTCTGTGGAATTCAATAATGGCCTCCATATATTGTAAAATAAATCTTCTTTGAAGAGAGATGAGAGCTATATGCATATATGGATTGAGAATAAATATTTAGAATGCAGTTAGAGATTATAGTGGTTTAGAAAACATGAGTTAGTAGTTTCTGCTCTAAATTCCACGGCTTCACCAACCATAGGTAGTTGGCTAAATTTACAGTGCCAGGCATTAATTCCCTCTTATTAAGTAGGCCCTAACTCCGATTAGGTGGCTGTTGGTTACTCCCGAGATTTAAATGCCATTATTACCTTTTGGAACATCTTGTAAGTCACTGCTTTGGTTCATTGGAGTCACAGCTGCACAGGGCTCATGATTGCTTTTCTCTGTAGGGGGCTTGCATGGCTCATTACAAAACTCTGAGAGGTAGCCCTCAGAATGGAGGCTTCCAGGTCAGACCCAGATCGATTGCTCCAAATCTTGGTTCTGACGTGTATGATGACTTCAAAAGCAGGCTCTTATCTTCTTTTTCCAGAAGGTACCAAGGGAAATGGCTATAGTCTGGTTGTTTGGGAGAATGGGTATTTCTGGCTCTTGAATCTCCTTGACCAGCAACTCAAAAAGAGGTTTCCAGTGCTCAGCACTGAGGTGTTTTGGGGGAAACATTATCACTTCAATTGTCATAACATACATATTTATACACACACATATAGGCACATAGAAATACAGACGTACATATACAGATCTGCATATACACACATACACATATACACAGAGATTTGTACCCACACATACACACTTTTACTACAATCATTTTCAAAATCAAGTTCCTCACGGAAAATAACTGATCCATAACCTTCAGAGAAGGCGCTGCACTGACTGTAGTAACCAGGGGAGTTCATGGATTTTCTGAGGATGAAACACACATGATGTTTTGATCACAAAACAGAATATAATGAGGTCAGTTTATAAGTTTTTCAGAAAATGCTCATTTTTATCAGTCAACTTTAGATTCTCTTTGCTCTACTTGCTGCTTGACTTGAAATATTCCCCTTCTTATGTCTTTGGAAAACTTCTGCTTTATAAATTATTTCATTAAAATTATATTCATTAAAATGTCTCTGTATCATTGTGTACATTTAAATCTAATATTCTTATTTTTTAATTCATATTTGAAAAATAATTGTTGCCTCCTCTAACTTCTTACTGTAGAATCATGGTTCACAGAATAATAGAACGTGAGGGACCGAAGAAGCCTCAGGAATTATGTACCCCAGTAGGTCTTAAGTTTGCTTGTTAAGAATCATAAATGTGGACACTACCAAATTAACTTTTGTAGATGAATCAATGTTTTAAAATGATTAATTTATATTACATGAATTTTCCTTAATGAGAAAATAATGAAAAACATAAAAAGCACTACCTCATTTTGCCATTGTAAATATAAGTTGCTTTTCTAAATATTATCTAAAATGAGAACCACATGTTATGTCTGGTTAATATAACTAATAGGAAAGTGCGTGATAAAGAGAACTGAAGATTTAAGCTATTAATTAGCTCTGTATTCTGTACAATGGGGAAATGGAGATGAGAGAAGGTCTTGTTTGTGGATTAATATGATGCTTTGAAACAATGTATTTAGGTGGCTACTGAGATTATGTTAATCTTCTTTCTATTACCAAATCATTATACCCACTGCAATTACTTCATGAAGTGAAAAAGTTCGTTTAACTTGTAGATTGTACATTGGGACCCAAACCCTGGTGGAATCCTTTGTTAGTGGGAGTAATGTGTGCTCATAACTCAAGCCAGGAAAAAGAGAGAGACAGAAACTGAGAGGAGCAGGCAGTAGGGGTCGGCGTGAGCACATGCTAGAGACCTATATTCCTTTTGTGAACACACTCCAAATTGCCTAAAGATCTTTCATCAGGTCCTACTCTTTTATATCCCAGTACATCCCAACACTGCTATCCTTGGTATAGGTTTGATCTTTGAACCCTTTGAGGACAGTCACCCAGACCATCATTTTCACAGAACATGTGCAAGCAGCTCTTCTGCTGCTGCTTCCTCCTCCTCTTCCTCCTCCTCCTCTTCGTTCTCCTCCTCCTTCTCTCCCTCCTTCTGGCCTTTATTACCACAGTACCCTCAAAGTAGCAAGTGACTGCTTGACAGATTAGCTGCTTTGACAGAGAGAAAACTTTCCTTGAAGACTTACTTTGAGAGAGAGCTCAGCAATTTCATTTGCTCCATATGTAGTTGCCCTGCTTTCCTGAGTCTGATTAGGTTACCAGTTGTAAGGGCAGAACTCATTTTTGGGTAATTACAGCTTTAAATGCACCCAGAAGGCTATTACACATCGGCTATATCCAGTGAATATAATAAATAATTAATTGAACAAATAAATAAATAAAAATTACAACTCATAAAAGCTGCTCATTAACTTACCCAGAACTAGCTTAGCTCATGCAATTAATTTCAAATTCTCTTGTTTCTCCTTTATTAAGTAAGCTGAAATGAAACAGAAATGATATAATTGTTTTTTGCTTTCTAATTTGGAGAAAAACTCATGAAGGCTTAGTTCTCTGAGCAGAGAGAAAATGAGACTAGAAGATCCCGATCCAGTATGTAGAATTCTGGAAAATAATAGAGCCATGTTATTAGTTTGAATATATCTACCCTATCCAGTGTAGAAGATACTCTAATTCCCATAGATTTATAAAACAGAACTCCTTTGTTTGCCATTATAGAATAAGTTTGGGGAAACAACTAGGATCATTTACTTTTGATAATTACTGTTTGGTGAGGCTTCCTCCAGCGTTCAACCTTTTTCTTGTCTTTCAGTAAGAAGAAATTTGATCAGCATGAATGCTATAGGTTAACTTATTAAAATATAATTCTATTGCCCAGCCTCAATTTTCTGGTGTGTTATATGGTCGAGGGATGGGACTCAGGCATGAAGTGTTACAGGTCATCCAGGGAGAGTCTTGAGAGAACAATTTCTGCTTATTCTGTAAGAGTGAACAAATGTAGTCTTTAGTCATTTTTCTCTAGGGGGATTTCACAACATGGGGTGGTGGCTATAGGCTATGTTTGTCATGGTCAGCTCATTTCATGGACTCTCCCAAAGGATGCTGTGAGAACTCAGGCACAGGATCTACTCTACCTGCGCTCTGACTCAGTAGATAGAACATTAATTATCTGTGTTGCAATACCCTTTCTAAGCTCTCAAAGCTGATTGTTTTGGGTTCCTGAGACTTTAAAATATAATTCAGTGATTACTACTTTTCTAATAAAAAAAAAAACAGTAGTGTGAGTAATGGCTGGCATAATTCATCTGGAGGGATCTTGACTTGATTAACACGAGTCACCAAGGCTTATATATATGCCTTGCACATGGTTTCCTTTGAAACTGTAACATAGTAGTGCAGTACAAAGCGACCTGGATTAGAAGTCAAAAGAGCTGATCAGGGCTTGTATCTACAATGACAATTGTAACCTCAGCACACTTAGGGCTTTTGGATCAACATTTTCTTCATTTGGGTAATAAGATAATTCAGCACTAGACCCATTGCTGCTCCAACTTTCAACGTAGTTTTTAAATTGATGATTTATATGACATCTATCATAAAGCTCTCTTTAAAGTGTTATTTGGTTTCACCATCCTTTGAATGGAAACAATCTGTTGTTTCTTTTCCATTTCATTTCTCCATTCTTCAGAGTCCTTAAAAGATTCTGCCTGCCTTTCCTTCTGTCTGTCCTAGCCCAGGATACACCATGGATAAAGGGTAGCACTGTCAATCAGAAGACAACAACGGGCTGCACACAATGCTTGTCCAAGCTGGTCTGTAATGGGAAGGGCTTTGTGTTCAAGTCAATGGCAGAAATATGTTAGGTTTGCGGGAGGGAGAGAAAGCCAAGTTCAGAGAAATACTGTGTCCTCAGCGAAAGAAGACCTGAGGGTAACTGGGCAGTGAGTAGATGAATTTTCTGCTGTCTAGCATGCCTGTAGGCATAGCTCTCCCTAGTGGGCACTGCCTGAGCCAGCCAGCCTGACATTGTTTCTCCTCACTGTTGACAGTTGTAGAGTGCAGCGGAACAATCAGCTCCTTGGTTATCCTCCAAGGCGGGCAAGGTCAGTTTTAAACAGCTTGCTGTCAGGGAGCCTCATATTTTACTCTGGTCTCCTGACCTCACAAATCTTGAGGCTGGCACTGAAGTCAACAAGTCCTCTGCAGCCTGATTCCCCACAGCATCTTCTCTCCAGCCTCACGCCATGCCTCATGCTAGTTCTGCCAAGCCATACATATTTTTAGGGGCAGGACTGCAATTAGTCACTTGTAATCATAACTCAACTGTAATTTCATGTTTGTTTTTTTACCAACCATCCCAAATTAAGTTCCTGTGACAAGAAAGCTGTCCTTCAAAGTTTGGCCCACTATATCAAAACTCTGAGTTCATTAAGTTGTGTCAGATTTTTGTCTAAGAAACAGCCTGACGAAGTCATGTGTAGATTAGGACTTGGTTTACAACATTATCATATCAAACTGACTTCCTTTTCCTCAGGATATGAATATTAAATTTTCTAAACACCCATTAAATCGCTTGATCCCATTTTGCTCTTCATGTAAAAGAAATTGAATATGTTCTACAGAAGTGTCTGTTAATCATACCTCAGGCAAGGGGGAGTGTGAAGATGAACAGCTCATGAAGTGACAGATGACAAAAGAATGAAAATAAATCTCCAAAGTAAGATGGTTTTAATGTCTGTCTTCTCATAGGATGGAGATAGGCTCAACTAATTATGTGCAGCATGTGTTTCATACAAATGAGATAAATAGGACGAGTATTTGTCATTGGAGCAGAACTGGCAGAGGTATTTGTTTATCCTCATCTGCTCTTTGCATGTTACTGACATCTCAAAGTCATGACCAAGAAAATAATCCCTCCATCGAAACGATGCTGTAAGATGAAAACACGTCATTTCAATGTTCATCTTTGCCAACATAGACAAGTGCTGCTGTGGGCACATTTGTATTTATGGATGAGACTTTGTGTGTGCTGCCTTCAAAAGATTAAACTCTGGCTCACATGTCCTGAAGCTAGCTAGCAGCTAGCAAGAGCTTGGACTGGAAAGAAGAGTAAATGTTTTGCGTAGTCAGCCCACAGTTGGCTGGCCTGGTGTCACTTATGATTAAAGCCTGTATCAATAATATTGAGAAATAACTAAAAATTGTATGTTTATGAAGAAAGCACAGTGAAATACGTCATACATTTTTGGATAGATAAAGCATTGTGGTGTTCTACATCTAGAGCTATACATTGTTTCCTAGTTTCTTTTTTGGTGTGTAGGCATGCAGTGAGTACTACTGTGTCCCATGGCAGTACATGGGACAATGATAAATACAGCTTTTCTTCTACTTATCTTCCTTCCCAGAAAAAAGAAATAAGAAGAAGTTTGACTGTGATGGTCTAGTGAGACTTATTTTTGTGTTAATGGGTTAGAAGAGAATTTTCAAGACCTCTGGGTAAGTTATTTTCTGACAGGTCTGATCACTTGTGCTACATCTGCTGGAGGACCTACGTCTGATGAAACCAAGACAAATTCCAGAGGACCCACCCCATGTGACTGCAGACATTATAGCTATTTTTTCTTGGTCTGAACAATTATGATAGTTCATTTTAGTTGTCAAATTGATAGAATTTAGAATATCCATGAGTAGTCCCAATAGGATGTCCTCCACTCTGTCCCAGTTTCCTGGTAAGTGAAGGCTTTCATGGGACATGTCCCCTGGAGGAGGAGACCTGGTGACACTCAGAGGAAGAACAGCAGGTTACCAAGAAGAGACTTGATACCCTATGAGCATATACAGGGGGAGGAAATCCCCCCAGGAAGAGTCATAGGGGAGGGGAGTAAGGGGAAAATGGGAGGGAGGGAAGAATGGGAGGATACAAGGGATGGGATAACCATTGAGATGTAACAAGAATAAATTAATACAAATTAAAAAAAAAAAAAGAATATCCATGAAGCTAAATCCCTTGGCACTTTAAGGAGCGATTTATATCATTTAATTCGGAAGATACCCTAAATATGGGTAGTAGCATTACATGGTCTGGGACCTGATCTGAAATGCAGAAAACAAGCTAGATGTCTTAGATACATTTACATTGCTGTGAAAAGGCACCATGACAAAAGCCATTTATTTAAAAAGATTACTTAATTTGGGGACTAGGGCCAGGGGAGCTCACAGTTTCAGAGGGGTAGTCCATGACCACCATGATAGAGAATATGGTACAAAGCAGGCATACTATGAGAGAAGTAGCTGAGATATTATATTTGAATTAAGAGCTAGAGAGAGAGAGAGAGAAAGAGAGAGAGAGAGAGAGAGAGAGAGAAAGAGAGAGAGAGAGAGAGAGAGAGAGAAGAGAAGAGAGCTGGAAATGATGTGAGTCTTTTGAAACCTCAAAGACCATCCCCAGAGATTTACCTCCTCCTACAAGGCCACACATCTCCCTATCCTTCCCAAACAGTTACATCAACTGGGGACAAACGTTAAAGTATATGAGCCTGTGCAGGTCATCTGTACAAACCCCATACTTGGCATAAGTGGTCATTGTTCTCCACTTCCTGACTAGGAATGCAACATGACTAGCCAGCTTCTACACTTGCTCCCATAACTTCCCAGACATGATGCTCTGAATTAAGTGGAATTATAAACTAAAATAAGCCTCTTCTTAAGCTATTTCTGTCAGGTATTCGTCACAGGAGCAAGGCAGGTAGCCAATAAAACCATAAGTACAAATTCTCATATAGAAAAATAAAAATAAGCCATAGATCCTCTATGTGGCATTCTCCTTTATCTTTTTCAACAATAATTCTAAGGTAGTCATTTAAACTTGTTTTGTTTTGAAACAGCAGTTATCTACTGTGGCTTCTTCAACATAGTCTACTGGATAAAATCCAAAGTATTAATCGTGACACCTATAATCTTCCTTTCTAGGGCTCTGACTACCTGACTACCTCCTCATTGTCATCTTTTATATTTGGCTGTCCCACACATTATTTTTCCCATATTGTAAACTGTTTTTTCTCCCCTGTTTGCTGCTTTTCTTCAGTCTTTTTGCATGTGGATTGGTGTTATTGCATCTTCTATACCTGTCCTGGCTATTTTTTCCCTGTTGCTGTGATAAACACTATGAGGAAAAGCAACTTGGGACAGAATAGATTTATTCTCTTAGACTTCGAGGTAACAGTTCATCAAAAATGGGAAGTCAGAATAGAAATGTGGAAGCAGGAACTGAAGCAGAGACCAAAGAGAAATGCTGCTTCCTGTTTTGCTTTCCCTCGTTTGTCCAGCCACCCTTCTTAGACAGCCCAGCCTTACCTGCCTGTGAATGGCATCATACACTGAGGACTGGCCCTCACACATTAATCAACAAAATGCCACACAGACATGCCTTCAGACCAGTTTGATAGAGGTAGTGCCTCTGTTAAGAGTCCCTCTTTGATAAATGTCTAAGTTTGTGTCAAGTCAACAAAATTTCATGGTGGCATAATTTTTCCACATATTAGCTTCATAACTCTTAGCCATTTCTAGCATCTAACTGTTCCATCAGGAAAATTTTCCTAATCTTCTCCTGCCACCTGCCACAATCTAAGATTTTTCAACTTCCTGTATACCTGTATGTATTACTTTCTTAGCCAGGTTTTCATTGCTATGCCAAGTACTCCAAACTGTTTGAAAACAGATGCCTCTCTCAGGTCAGCTATATCCATTGCTTTGGCCTGAGGAGAGACAGAGTGGCATGGTGGTGGGGGAACAATGGAGAAGAGTGCTCACCTCATGATAGTAAAGTGGGGAGTAAGACAGTGTCTGGGTTAGTGGTCATCCTCCTTTGCTTTTATCCCACCTGGATCCCAGCCACTAGATGATGTCCCTCATATTCAAGATGTGCCCTTATCCATAGTTAAATGTCTCTGAGAAACATCTCACTAAGACTCCCACTGGTGTTCATTACTAATCTCATGGGCACTTCTCAATTTCCCCATTGGTACTCAGCATCTACTCTTACAATCACCCATACACCTGTGAGCTGTGCTTATGTAGGAATTTTAGCATCTACCC
Organism: Acomys russatus; assembly: GCF_903995435.1. NCBI lineage: Eukaryota > Metazoa > Chordata > Mammalia > Rodentia > Muridae > Acomys > Acomys russatus. The sequence goes on along the minus strand of NC_067144.1, from coordinate 37,155,504 downwards.
AACCTTGAGTAGTGCTCACTTGTATCTGATAAATAGTAGAATTCAGTCATTGTTACTCAAAACAGTACTTGGGGTAAACCAGATACCAAGGAAGAGTGAGAGACTGAAGACTAGAACTTTCAAAGTTAGTCAGAAGATTGGCATCAGGGTAGCTAGCTCAATCTTGAAATAATGGACCAGTTTTGTGTTTCTCTGTGTTGTCTAATTCTCTGCCTTGGTATTTGGTGAGATTGCTTTCAAAATTCAAACTCCCTTATACTAGGCAAAGAAAAGGATACTAGAGGTGTTTGGAATCCATGAAGAAAGGGCAAGTCTACTATATCTCCTGGGATAGAGAAGGTGACAGTATCAGAAAAAAAAGAATCCCCATAGGAAAGCAAGGACTTCCGAGGAGAAAAGAGCTGATGGCTTGGCTATTTGCCCTGCATAGAATTCAGGACACTGGACCTTTATTCTAATAAGGGAAATTCCATTTCCATCATTTCTTCTCATCGCCTACTTTCAGCCATGTTCTTTCCTCTTTGCCTTTGTTCCTGATCCCCCAAAGATCTCTACTGAGTTGCCACAAGCTAGTTTTCTGGTTTCCTACAAATGCTGTGGTTGGAAGTTTCTCTTGGGCACCAGTCATCTAACCCATGTGTTTACTCTTCATATCTCAAGGGCTTTGCCTTATAGAGCACAATGTGCCACACTTCGCAGGGTCAGGCTTTACTGCAGGACTTAGTAGCTCAGTACTACAATCACTTTAGCACCTGTCATGTTTCCATCTTTCTAAAGGTTTACTGTGTTCTTCTGGCCATGACTTGGCTAGTCTTGCTTTACTTTTCCCATGGGATTGCATTCAGATGGTGACTATTGGTGAAATCACATATGCATGGAGTTAGACTTAAAGTAAACAAGGAAATTGCAGGTGTGTCATTCCAGCTCTATGGTCACAATAACCATTTGTGGCAAAGCATGCTGTTCTACAGTTAAATTATTCCTGCTAACTTACCATAGGATTTTCCCCAGTGAATTAATAAGAAGACTTCATTATATCATTTGCATTTTTATTTTGATTCCCTTGTGGACTTTTCAAAAGGATTGTAGGTACAAATACCTTGAGAGATTTGTTTCACCATGGGCTGGGAGAGCGGAAAGGCTCACCTCACCCATTAAATATGTCACCAGTTTTTTTAAAAATAAAAATTCTTATAAAAGTCGGCAAGTCCATGATCTCTCATGACTATTCATCCTTGGTCCAGTCTGTCTAAGCTCTTTAGAATAGCCTCTCTATTTTGCTTTGCTAAATAAATTCTTGCTTAAATTGTCTGTGTCTCTAGCTTGAACTCTTTTCTGCAAGAAGGCAGGGACTGAGAACTCTAGCTCTGTATCATCTGCTGGGCAGAAGCTCTGTCTTACAGCTTGTTTCAGGTACTAGGGTGGCCGAACACTCTCTTATTTTTCATGTGGCCTCTCTTGTGTGACTTCTTCGTAGGGTAGCTGGAAAATGTGGGCTGACTTCTTAAGTGGCAGGTCAGAACTACTGCAATTTGACATGCAATTTGAAGAAACATCTGCTGTTCCTCTTAACATCTACAGCCAAAATGGTCTCATTAGCCTTCATGCATACTTTTGTCAATGGAAGTCACAGAGCAGACGAGGTCAGAGTGAATGGAGATGGGGCAATGTTGTGATTACAAGGAGGCATGCATCACCGTGTATATCTTTTTAAATAAGCAGCATTGAAAACAATTATAAGCACCACAATAATACATTTCTTCTTTCTTATAAAACTGTTACTTTTATCCATCCCTTCAATTTTCTGTCCCTTTTACCCATCATTTTCTCTCAGGCTTCTACTTCATTCTTTCTTTCACTCTGCCTCCATCTCTCTAATTAGTTCTGCTCCCTTTCTTCTCTCAATAGTAGGAGGCCAGACTCAGCACCCAGGATGCCACCCTCTCTCCTGGCAATCTGTTATTGTTTTTTTCCCCCATGGGGTTGGATTTTCTCTCATTTCCATACTTTTGCATGTCCTTGACATTCTTTACTGAGTCTGTCTCTCACCATTGTAGGTAGTTCAAACATTAACACTTCCTTGAGTTGAATGTACTCTCTTACATCTGTTTGCAATTACATTTTCTAGTCCTCCTGACAGGAAGCGCTCTGGTTTTAAAGTCCTCAGTATTCTCATTTCTAATTTTGGAACAGATTATAGGAGTATCTTCCTGCTCTAAGATGATGTCAGGGTTTTTGTTTTTCTTCCTCTGCATTATTGATTCATCTTTCTTCTACTCCTCCACCGGTTTGTTTGATGTAGAGTTTGTTTTATGATATAATAAATACTTTAGGCTGTCTGTCTTTCTAGTGCCATGGCTTATCCTTCTCTGTGTCTTTCTATATCAATGTTTCCTGGTTTCTAAACACAGGGGATACAAACATTTCAAATAAGCTGGCAGATCATTTAATTTTCTTCTCTCAAGTATTACCTCTGTGTAGGGGACTTCCACATATTCACTATAATCCTTTAGGTGTGTAGTCTTATTTCATATCGGAATTTTACCTCATATCCTTTTAAATTAGCTCATCATTTTCAGTGAAACGACTATGTCCTAGACAAAGACCAAATGTGTCTTTATCACATAGCAATGTTGGTCACTCTCAGAATTTGGTTACTTGCTTTGAACAATGCTCATATTTATTTCTGTGGCTATATCTGCACTGCAACTGCCGAGTGATCATTTTGCTTTTCTGTCTTGCCTCCCTGGCTTTTCTGTTTCCATCTCTCAGTACCAGGCTAATCTTCCGAAGATGATTCTTTGCAGTGTTGCCCTGGCACCTCTCGAGGTGGTAGGTGTTTTCAGTCAAATCAAATCTTGTCTACCTGAATCATACAGTCTTCCACACTCCAACCAGTTCCCATCTTCTTTGATTTCTATTACTTATCAGCACCTCACTCGCCAGCTTCTCAAACAATCTTCTTCCTGATTGAGTCTGGCTCACTTGGACAGCTGTCTGAGCACAACTACAAGGTTCCTTTCTCTGGATGTATCTCCATGTTGCTTCCCCCTCCCTCCTTCTTATATCAAAATTCTCATTCTTGTAGGGTGTGCTCAAGGACTCATTTGCTCTTACTTAATTTCCCAATATCCCTGTTTTCCCACTCTCTTTTCTTGGAGCCCTGACTACAGGTATATTGTGTCAGAACAATTTTTCACAGCTTTTATTTCTGCTTGGCCAACATATGTATCTCTTAAGGTTACAAATTAAAACATGTTCCCTGTTCCCTTATCTTCACAGTTTCACAATGCCCTCCACAATTATACCATGTCATATTAGCAGGTAACTCATACAATAGAGGAAACAATAAAAAAAATAAAGAGACACAAAATACAGGAATCATCTCAATTTCTTCATTTCCAAGGAGTAATATTTTCTGCCCTGGGTCTTGATAATAATACTATTGGAAAATAAAAATAGTTAATACTTGTATGTCATTTACTGCTTACTAAGCATTTTCTCTTATATTTATGTATTCAGAACTTTATAAGGCCCTCTAGAATTGTACTTTCCTCTGAAGCTTCATATCTGAGGACAAAAAAGATGGAGGTTTTAAAAACAGATGGTTTGGATTTATAAAAATACTTAATAATAATTTACTTTGAATTGGTCCTTAGAAGTCTTAACTCTTGAAATGAAGCAAGGCTTAATTTTACCTGAAGATGGATTTACTTTAATTTTTTAACAGGGAAGAATTTGAGATAAGCAGGGAATAAATTCGAGTGTTAGACGGAGCTCAAGAGCTAGTGCTGCAAAACACTGAAGGTCTTTCTACAGCAAGCTGTGCTAGAGAGGGATTTCAGAAACTTCCTTCTTAGAGTAGCTTGGGGGGTTGGTAATTTTTCTATTATTGAAATAGAGGAGATGATAAAGGATTTCAGGCTAAAAATCTGCAGACATCAAAGGAGGAGAAAGAGGAAAATATTGGAAATGAAAACTGTCTGTGAAAAACATGGTGCAGAAACAGTGCCAGGAATGTGAGTGCTTATTTTTAAGATTCTATCGCCACCTAGTAAATCAGCCCAGAAATACAGCCCCAGAAACCAGCCTCTGCGGTTCTGTGATCTTATCCTTCTGGCTACTTCTGCCTACATCTGTAGGAACAACCCACTGAGCATGCTGCCTGCAGATGCTTTCTCAGTCTCCGGCCTTCGCCCCAGCCCACATTCTCCTGCTCATTAGAGGATGTGGAATGGAAAAGACATCGACACACATTTTACAAGCAAAAATGTGTTCAGAATTTCCATTAATCAATTTCTTTTTCCTGTCTTCAGGCAATGATTAGTTGAAACGCAGCCGGTTATCATTTGCCACTCCTAAATAATTCAACTCTGAACTATTTGTTGTGAACAATATTTTGCATTTTCTGCTTTCATTTATACCTAACCAAAACCAGATCTAGATACGGTTCTTTTATTGGAGAAAATTGCCTCCTTTAAATATTCCATAACTTTAGCTTTCTCATATGTTTAACAAGGTCTCGTTTCTTCTGCAGTGGTTGTATGAATTGAACTATTGATCATCCTTTGCCAGACTAAGATTTTCATGTAGTAAAATATACTTTCCCTGGGCTTCTGAAGACACATGTCAAACCACACGGGCTCAACAGGGTTTACTATTATCATCAATAACAAAACATGGGCACTAAGAATGGAAAAAATAGAAACTGGTTTCATTTGCCATTTACAGTTGATAAAAATGTTTTTTTCAAATATTCAGAGGGAGAGAGAGAGGAATGGAGGGAGGGAAGGAGGGAGAGATGGAAGGAGAGGGAGAGAATATGCATTCAGAGGCTAGGAATCTACTTATTTCAAAAAATTGAGTCATTAACAGTTTTAAATTGTTAAATTGAAATTGATCAAGCTGGAATTCCTCACTCTAAGCTTCCAGTTATTATTTATCTTACCTTCCTTGAGAACCTGAGTTCTCTTCAGCCTTTCAAATGTCTCTATTCTACTTTGAAAGGTACTTAGAATAGTTTTTTGGTTTTTTTTTGTTTTGTTTTGTTTTGTTTTTCAGTTCGGTTTGATTGAAGCTTAGAGTGAAAAGTCAAAGAGCAGCTAGATTGTTGCTGTGAGAGTCTTCTATATGTGGCTTGTCAATCACAGAAGAATCAATTGTGGATCATCCAGATGTGGTATTTTATTATTTGTCCCCTAACAGCCAGTTTTCTACTAGTGCATGGAGCATAATCCCCAAACTATGTCCTGGTTCCTTTCTCCAGTGTGTCATTGGGGATGTCCTAAGATGTTACATCCAGTGTTTGCTCGCATGACGAACATTGTGCCCTCTTCTTCTTCACTTCTGTTGACAAGGATGTGGATATAGTGGTGGGGCTGAAACGGCCATTGTGGATCAGAAGAAAGAAGCCACATTTTAGACAGGCGCAGAGTATGAGGAAAGGAACCTGGCCTTATGTTGCTGCTGTAATGGTCCTAAAATAGCTAGGCAGACCTGAACGAACACCAGGGGAAGCTAACTCCTATCATATTCGAACTTGCACATTTTGAGTCTTTTTTACTACAGTTGTCTAAATTGTGCTTCAACTAATAACAAAAGTCTCAAAAAGAACCAAATGAATGGACATAAACTCTGGGTTTTAAGTATGGAGAGTGCATACTGTGAGGCACTAGTTACTGAAAACTGGCCCCGTGAGCCAGGACAGACCAGAGCCTCACATGCTTCTTATCAGAGAAGCCCCATTCAGCAAAGGATGGAAGCAGATCCAGAGGCCCGCGGTCCAACATTAGACAGGGATCTGGAAATCTGAGGGTTAGAAGGGATTGTAGGAGCCAGGCTGGTCAAGGGCATCATAAGAAAACAGAATCAGCTAACCAGAGCTCTCTGAACCAAAAATCAGGGAGCGTGTATAGGTCTGACCTGTATCGGCCTCTGCATATGTGGTATGGCTGTGTAGCTTTGGTGGTCTTGTAGGAGTGGGACCTGTCTCTGACTCTTTTACCTGCTTTTGGGATCCCCTTCTTCCTCCTAGGTTGTCTTGAGTCCTAATCTGAGGTAATGTGACTAGTCTTATTGCAGTTTGGTAGTCTGATTCCAACTTGTTTAGTGGATATCCCTGGGGGGGGGGGCTGACCTTTTCTAAAGGGTAATGGAGGAGGAGAGGACCTGGGGAAGGGGACTCTCTCTCTCTCTCTCTCTCTCTCTCTCTCTCTCTCTCTCTCTCTCTCTCTCTCTCTCTCTCTCTCTCTCTCTCTCTCTCTGTGTGTGTGTGTGTGTGTGTGTGTGTGTAGAGGGGCTGGGAGGAGCAGAGGGAAGGAAACTGTGTAATATATGAAAGAATAATTAAACAAACAAATAACAATAATAATAGTAACTGGTCCTTCTAGGATATTAAAATAGCAAATACGTTCTATGGGTTGAAAGAATGTATAAAGCAAAGAAAAAAGAGGAGGGTTGTGAAACACTGTCTTGTGGACATGACATAGCCTTTGTACTGCAGGTACCCAGAGCAGCTTTGATTACCTGCTCAAGGCCTATGCAAGGCTGCACCTGACAAAGTTCAGAGGTAGATATGTGAGGAGCTCTTGAGACCCCACCCTGAGCTGAGAAACTATGGCTGATGGGGCAGGAGAATCATTTTCTTCAACGGTGTAGCCACAAGTAAATTCCTCATCTCTAGTCAATAACTTCACACCTACGCTCATTTGAACAACCCTTCTCAACACAGAAGGTTATTTTTAAAAGTCATAAAAATAGAAGAAGGATTCCATGGAAAGTAAAAGGGGGTTCAAGGGAGTTCAGATGGAAGAGTGATAGAAAATAATAAGAGATGCATATGACAAAAATATCACACACACACGTTCAAACACACATGCACACACGTGCACACACACAGTATGTGTGTATGTATTTGTCAAGAACTAAATTAAAATTTTTAAAGAAAAATTTTTCTTGAGCACCAAAAAAAATAGCATTTATAGTGTTGAGTAATTCTATTGTATCCAGACAGAAAAGAAAACAGAGTGCCCCCACTTTTCTTTAGCAGATGCTGTGAAAAATTAACTCAAGATAGATAAATGACACACAAACTTCTAGAAAAATAAAGAAACAGTCAAAGGAAGAGGGAGGAATATGGGCTGACTGAAAGCACTGAATTCTGGAGACAGATGGAAGAGGACATGGGCTGCTGGGCAGAGCTGAGGTGTTTGGGGAAAAGATAGGACATTAATTAAACTTGTTAAGGTATTTGCTACCTGGATTACAATATAAATCCTATTTTCTTTTTTCTCTAATAGCAGATAACCATTATAGAACATTTCCTGGGTGGCAGGCAGTGCTCCACGGGCTTCATATTTACAATGCTCAAAATCCTTATAGAAACTACACCAGACAGGTGCTGTTAATCAATTCTGTTCCTTCTCAAATGAATATGCTGAAGTATAGGGGTGTGATTTATTGGCAAAAGCCATATCTTCTAGTAAAGTTTAGCATTTGAGCACAAGTAATTTTCTTTAACCAATGCACTGTTTCATCTTCAGGAACATGTTTATCAAATTCTCTATTGCTGACTATTACCTTTGGACAAGTAGAATTTGATGACACCGTGGCTTGAGAAAGAAGACATACTTGAATATTTGGCTAATTTATATATGTTGTCATATTGAAGGTTTCCTAGGAAATATATCTACTAACTCTTGGTCACAGAACTGATGCACCAGCTCCAATTGTTAGCATCCACACAGGTTAAGTGATTAATTAAACATATTTTTCAAAATGTTAAGGATTAAAAATCTATTATTCTGTGTTGATGCTGCTTTTTAACCTCTTTTATTTTGGTTTCTTATACCTCTACTCCCCTCCAACCTCCTGACCATAGGTAGAAGAGAAAGAGGGAGACAGAGCAGAGGTCTCTTTACTACTTCCGGCTAGTTAGGGTCATTGGGTTCTTTGGGAGCAATACCAATCTCAGTTGTCAGAATATCCAGCAGTCCAGCTAACAACCAAACCATGAAACAGCAAACTCAGCAGCAGGGTGACCAACCAGCCTTCTTCTTTCTCTGACTGACTCTTCGAAACATTTTCTTTCTCTCTGGGCTCTGAGTCCTGAGAATTAAACTCTCTGCAGCTGGCAAAGACCATGCCACTCTCTGAGTTTCATGAGACAATTATGAGGTGTGAATAAACGAAGGCAGCTCCATATGCCACACTTGGGATTAAAACAAAAACATGTTTACATAACATAACTGAGTTTTAAAGAAACCAAAACTTCCGCTACAGTTCGGGAGGTCAGGATGCTCACGACATAGTCCTATTTGGATGCTCATTTGTTTATGTGGATTTGAGTAGCTCATTGCAGAATTTGAGTTTCAGATTGTTGATCAAGGGAAATAGAGATATTGAACAAACTAAAGAAATAGCCTGCTATATGTGAATCTAAAAATTACCATATACTGGAATTATTAAAAGCAAAGGAGACACTATGAAAAGGCCAGGAAATCAAGTCCAGTAGTCACCAGAAAAGGAAAACTTTCTATCGTGAGACTTTTCTTCAAACAGTTTGTGTTTGTTTGGTTTCTGTGCCTCTGTGTATTGTAAACATGGAGGGGCATTGCTAATTTTAGGTCACTTTAGATACGAGTATACTTTCTAATATTAGCTTTCTTCATCCAGTTTGTGGTTTAGAACATGCAATCAGATATGTTCCACTTATTTTCTGCATGTAGCACACTGATGAACCTACAAAGGAACAACTCAAACAGACTCAACAGCTGATATGTGTTCTGGTGAACAGGCTGTAGAAGGAACTCTGGGCAGAGAGAGTGGCATGTAAAGTGCTTGAATATAGGAAATAGTAAGGTAGGCTCAACAAGCTGAGCAAGACTAACAGGCAGGGTGGGTAGGACAGGATCACAGGCAAAGATGCTGGTGAAGGGGCTCACCCGAAGACAGTGGGAATGGAAGGTGAGGTTTTCCTCCTGTCTTCTCTGGCATAAATCCAAATTTAAACTGTCACAATAGAGTTTGTATCAACTGAATCCAAATGGAAACCCTAACCTGATCAGATTAGATGGCTTTCTACTCCTTTCAAGAAGAGTGGGATGGAAGATGAGATATAATCCATTTCTCAATTCAGAATACAATAATGCTAATTGTTCTGCTTCAATAACCAAATTATCCTGACACTGTTATTAAATGTATGACTAATTATCCAATGCCTGCTTATTTGAATGGAAATAAATTCCCTTCTCTAAAATATGGTGATGCCTACCTTAGGATTCTCACGATGTAAGCTCTCATAAGCTTATAGAACTCTTTGTATATTGAGATCCTTTTGAAACTTGAAAAACTAAGTTAAATATCTGGATAAATAAAATAAAATAAATAAAAGGATTAATAAAATAAATAAAAAGAATAACGTGCATCACAAAGGGTTGACGTTATTTCCTGGAACCAATATGTAAGACAGGGCTATTTAATGCCTGAGAAACTTTGACTTAAAAGACACAGAAGAAACTCCTCTACCTGGTTCTAACATACCCATCCTGCCTCATTCCTCTCTACCCACCTTTCCCATCCTCACTTTCATCCTCCTCGGATGTTCTACTCAGAGGCTATAATGAATTGAATAAGAATGGTCCTCGTAGGCTCATATATTTAAGTATCTTGTTCCCAGATGACAGACTGCTCAGGAAGGATTAGGAGCTGTGGTCTTGTAGGAAGAGACGTGTCACTGGGAGTGGGCTTTGAGGTTTTAAAAGCCCACACTGAGACCAACCACCCCCATGCCTATAGCTTGCAGTTCAGATGTGAGCTCTCAGCTACTGTTCCAGGATCAAACCTGTCTGCCTGCTAAAACTATAATGAAGTTCCCAATTAAATGCTTTCTTCTGTAAGTTGCTTTGGTCATGATGTCTCTTCACAGCAGTAGAAAAGTAGCTAAGACAGAGTCCTTTTCTATCCCCTCCTACTCATTTCTGCTAAGCTTTAAAATATGGTATTTTCTAAATCTAGTCCACATAGATACTTACCTGTGTCTACTATAACATTTTATACCATTTAAGTAAGTCTCTCTCTCCTTGAGATAGTCTCATATACTCCAGACAGTGCTGGGGATACACTGCATCTCCAATTTAGGTAACTGTTGATAATTTCTCAGTGTCAATAAGGTTGCTGAATTTTGGGGGGGGGGTTCTAATTGGGTGTGGAGAAAGACACTGGGGTGAGATGAAGAAAGAGGACTTATCCCTTATCTTATCCTTTCAGAAATAACCTCTTTAGTGTCCATTTGTAGTTAGTAACTTGGAGAAAAAATGTTGAGACATTACTCACTAGTGATGGGAAAAAAACTTTAAAAGAATAAAAAAAGGAGCAAGCATTAAGAAAACTTATCAAATGACAATTTCCCAAGACAGCAAATATGACCTCGTTTATTTCTTGCCATCATCTTATAATGTTTGAATCACTACTTCTCCTTCAACTTGAAGAGCCGAAAACTCAAAAAGTAAATAACATTTCCAAGGTTGTACAGCTAACAAGATAATGGGCCTAAATCTGAATGTGAGCTTTTAAGACTCAAAAATCTATCACTCTTAACAACATGTCTGATTAATGTCATATTACAGTATGGCAGGAAGTAAATGAGATCAAGATATTATTAGGATGGTAATTGTGGTTTCTTGATTTACAGTCTCATGTTCTAGCTCGATTATATCTTCTGGATGAGAAGGTACTTGTCCTATGAACTTTGGTAGTGGCCAGCAATATTAACCATCTCCTGAAAGGCCATATGCTTAATTAATTTGGCACATAGCCCCACTCATATCTTTTCTTAGAAATGATTGAAAATACTGCCTAATTTTTAACTACTCTATATAGAACACACATAATGTATCCTTACGAACCTTAATGTTATACTCAGTTAAATGCCCTGATCTTCAAACTAAACTAAAATGAATGGCTTGTGCTGGATGGTAGGGCACAACTTTTTGTTTGTTTGTTTGGTTTTTAAGTTTTGTTGAGATAGGTTCTCTTGTAGCTCAGTGTTCTACAAGTCTACCCACCAAGCCAAGCTGCCACCTTCTTCATGAGTGCAGCTTTGTCTGTTTGCAAAAGATCACAATCAGTAGCACTGCTGTTGGCGTTCCCTTATGACAGGAGGGGTGAGAAGGTCTCAGCAGTCTGACCGCAGTAATCAGCCACTCCTCTTAACAAGTTATTTTTAATTCTTCTCCAATAACAGGTAGTCTTGGTGAGGAGTTATAGTGTGTATGCGGGAAAGGACTAGGGGAGGGACTACATCCGTGCAAGCATCATCCATGCTGAACGCCCAGTGTGGCTACTTCAGGGGCATCTACATTCCTGCCTGTAACCCTTCACCTACTCCTCTGTATGACCACTAGACTCACTGATTTCCCCAGAGTGAGCTTTTGTGGAACTGAGCTTTGGTTTGGCATTGGGAACTTGTGGGCAAGGAGTGTGTAGCCATTGCCTGTGCAGGGAGAAAATTCTTGCAACACACACCAGCTTTAAAGTTGCTATGTAGCCAAGAATGGCCTTGAACATGTGATCCTTTGCATCTGTCTACAAAGTGAAGATTTATCATACCTGGCCAGACCATAATAAGCCACAATCTAAAAGGTTTAGGGTTCCAAATTCCTTGGTTATATTATTTAGAATTGTTGTAGTAATGTGTTACACAGTAAGAGTAATGATGAAAGATAGGAAAAGTTAAGAGACAAAGATATTTCTATAATGTTGAAAGTGGTTGCAGACATAGAAAAAAGTAAATGTAAGCTCAGATGTTCCACATCATCAGGCAATGGAGCTACAAGCTACATGGCAAAACTGTTTTGTTTTATTTAATTCTGATTCATATAAAAGATTTGATTTTTCAAGTCCACTGGAAAATTGAATTCTTTTTTTCATGTCATCATACTTTTATTAATTATTTGGGAATTTCATACAATGCACCCGATCACTTCCCAATTCTCCCAGATCCACCCTCCCACCCATTCACAACCCTCAACCAACCCACGAAACAAACAAACAAACAAAAACCGAGTCCAATTCTTGGTGCTTATATCCTCATTGGAGCATGCTCAAATTCCCAGTGGCCAGCTCCTTAAAGCCTTACCCTCCCACCACCACCAGAACACTGAGGTGCAGCTTTTCATGGTTGAAACGTGACTTCTTAATCATATACCCAGTAAGGGAAATAGAAACCAGTGATAAGAGCCCCTTTAAAACCTCTGCCATTGCAGGTGGGCAACTGGATTGCAAGGGTTAACTTCTTGCTTTTAAATGTTCTAATAAACTGGGCAACAGGTTGTTAAAAGTTTATGAGCTTGACTCTGGTTAGTCACTATAACTCTTTCTGTTCTAGACCATGGCAAAGGCACGCCGAGCAAAGCAGCCAGCACATGCACCCTTTGTAAGAAACTCTTTTAAAAGAATTCCCTTTATCCACTCCCATATTTTTTTTGAGTTCTCTATGTTATAAAATTCTCCACATGAACAAGTACCTCAGCTTGTTTGCCAAAATAGAAAGATGAAGAGAAAAATGAGCTCTCTTACAATACCCTCTGGGACTAATTACCCGATCTGCCGATCTGACTAGACTGCTTGTTAGATCCGAATTATAGTCATGAATAAGTTAGATCTTAATTACAGTCATGTATGGGGTCCAAGAGGCAATGTCATACAGGCGAAAGTGCTGTTTTCCAATAAGTAGAAATTAGTATTATAATGCTTTAAGAGAAACTGGGTTTCTGATACAGGAGAAATTTTAGTTGAAGAATATCCCATCTCGTGCTGTGAATAGTGTCACATGCTTGTAATCGCAACATTTAGCAGCCTGAGGCAGGATTATCAGTGCAGCCTCTAAGCCAGACTGATCTAGAGTGAGATCCTATCTCAGAAAACAACAAACATGCAACAAAAAGTATTATCCTATCTTCTTTATATATAATCCCTTTCAATCTTTTAGTTAGGAATCATATTAACTGTTAGCTATCAATAGAACAAAATCACATGTTTTCAAAAGCAGCTTAGCTTTATTTTATCTTCACATTTATGATAGCTTTTATTTCATGTTTTAACCTTTAAAAAACAGCTCCCAACAGCCACAATGAAGCTAGAAAAATTGTGGACACATTAGACAATATGTGAAAATTTTCCTTCTGTAGAAAATACTATGGTTTAGGAAATTGCCGTAAGGTAGATAATAGAATATTCTTCTTTAGCGGTGCTTATATTTAGAAAGGTTCATTCTACAGGCAAGAGGATGAACTACATCTATTTTTCTTGACTAATCTTTCCCCGGGAACAAAGAAAATGTTCTAAACTTGATGCAAGTCACCTCAAAGAAGTGAGGTGTTGAGCAGAAGTCAAATCCTCCGGGGCCACCACCTTGCTACAGCTAAGCTGAGGATACACAGAGCATCTCATCAGAGGGAAGCCAAATTATAGAATTCTATGTGAGCTAATGACCTTCCTCTATGTTCACCAAGCAAGAGTGGCCTGATGACAAACCAAACATGGGACAGGGTTCCAGAAGGAACTATCTATTGGGGACTTTTTTTTACTAGAGTTAGAAATTCTAGTAATTTCTCCAGGAGAGGTACAGGGTCTATGGTCACATATAAGTAGGACCCACACATTTGCAAGCCCTTCCATCTACAGTCAATGGTAGGCAGAGCTGCAATTATTTCTATTTTATAACTGAGGAAACCAAGACAGAGACAATTCATAGAGCTAGAAAATGATACAGGCTCTCAAATGCAAGTCTTACGACTATAATGTTAGGATTTCTCATGTACCTCTCAACATTTGTTTAAAGGTCACTAAGATCCACTTTGGGGGGTGTATAGAAAAGGAAGCACTATATGTGTTCTAAGGATAATTATTAGAAATTGGCAGAGTAAAGTTTACAGATTTGGGGTTAGAGAGTTAATGTTCAGCTACTTTCAGCTCTCCAAACCCCAGCACACAGTCTCCTACTGCTAAGCAGCAGAAGGCTTATCTGTAGAATGGGCCCCAGGCTATTAAATTCTCTTTCAATGTATAGGCTCCTGTGTTCATATACTTACAGAGTCAAGTGGGACCTTCAATAGAATTTGATCAAGTGTTTAATCAAGTGACTCAATTTACATACAGTTAAACATGTCCTGAAGACATTTACATTGTGCTTTTTGGATACATACATAATAAAGCTAAGAAAGTATCAGGAAAATGTTTTGAATATAAGGAAAATTCAAAGTTAAGTCAAAGCCATAAAATTTCTTTACCAAAAGAAAGGAAGTTCTTTCTTATATCAACCTTAGCATTAAATTTGGACAAAAGTGTTGTTGAAATATCACATAATGTTTGAAGAGGTGACAGATGATCTGGAGTCTGAGAATATTTAACCTACAGACGTGTACACTTATCTAGTCAGAAGATTTCAAGACTCCCATTTTAGTTTCTTTAGGACTGGCAAGATTTAAATAACAAAGCCACTGAAAGTCGAATCTTCCATCCTACATCAGTGTTGAGATGTGTGTGAAAAGAATATTAAAATACAAATGAATGTAATGCTTTCCACTGTTCTTTTTGGAATCATTCACCTTTGAGTTTGGCTTATTAATATGCTTTATTCTTGCCTTGATTCCTTCCTGCAACAAAAGAGTCTATTGCTTATGGTGTTTAGTAGTGCCCTAAGCAACTTACATATGCAGCATAAATGGACCTTTCTCAACAGTAGAACATAAAATAAAGTTAGAAGGTAAACCATTGTACAAATATGCTCTTAAGCCAACCTGTAAAGTGAAGCACTCAAGAAGCCTGACTGTGTATTCTATAGAATCTCTGTCTCTCTAGCTCCTTTCCTCCTTCCACACCACCCCCCGTCTCATTCTTCCTCTTCCCCTCCCTCCCCCATGTGTGTGCAGGTTCTTATATGTCCTTGTTCATGTGTGTCTAGGTACAAGTTCATGTGTGTCCATGCACATGGAGGTCAATGGCTGACATTGACTCTCTTCTGTCACTCTACACCTTAGATTCTGGAGATTTTTATTACGCTAGACTGGCTGGTCAACAAGACTGAGAAATCTTCCCATGCTCCATTCCAGATGTGCACTGCGGCTGATCTTGCCTTTTTATCCAGGTGTTAGGTATGGAACTCAGGTCTTCAGGCTTATGCTGGAAGCACTTTACAGCTGAGCTATTCCCCTAGCTCAATTTTTTTCCCTGTCTTTTCTCCAGGGACCACACAATAGAGCAGCTGGCTTCTTTTTAGAGGGCAGATGATGAGAACAAACAAACAAATTAATCTAGCAACATTAACACTGCATTAGAATAAGCCCAGTGCCAGCTCAGAATAACATCCCCTGAGGGAATGGTGAATTTCTTCTTCTCTCCTCATGGTCATACTAGTCTACTTCTGGGTTAACACACTAGCTTAACATGGTGGCAGCACTATGTACTTCATCCTAGTAGGTCTTTTCCCATTTTGTTTTGTTTCAAACTATACAGAATTGGGTCAGCCAAATCAAATTTGTAAATGTCACTAGCCTACTTGATATGGTTGTTCTTAGGCACCCTGATAACCGGTGAGTGGATAAGTACTATTTATCAAATAAATGAGAATATTGTCTTTGTGCAATATTTTTTCAATGGTGTGCATTTTGTCAATTTGTCTGTAACTTCAGTTTTTTCATCTTGAATATTCATATGATATAGTAATTTCCTAGTTAATGGTGATGTGAAAGGAATGAACGATGGCAGGGAGACAAATATGGCAAACAAATATGGTTTGTGCTTTTCAGCATTTAAGAGCTTCTGCTGTTAGCTCGCTGGACTTAGCCAACACTTGCTGCTTGACAATGAGATGGAGCCATGGCTGGGACATGGGCGGGTCTAAACACAAACCTTGCAAATTGTGTAGAATGGCTCCCAGGAATGAAGTTGCTAAGTTGCGCATGATCCCACTCTGCACATTTGTATATTTCTTTTCTCAATTGAAAAATTTCTGAAAGCAAATATTCTCCTATTTCTGGAAATGTGTTTGAGGGGAAAGTCTTAGTAAATGGATGCTTGCCTCATCCACAGTCTTGATTTGATCCTTTAGCATATTTGAATATTTATTGCTTTCCCTGCACATTGCCCAAGTGTTTGAACTCTGAAATCAGCCCACAATCTGCTGGGGACAGGAATCACACAGGCATGATATGAACAAATGCTGCCTGGTCTAAAAAATTCTGAATTCTAGAATTCACCATTAGAGGCTTACATATTGTTGTGTTCAATTTCCCCATTTTTACATATCAATTTGTTTTAGACCCTGGGTTTTCAGCTTTGAATCTGCATAGTTTGTTATCATTGATGATGATTTCCCATTTGGGCTAAAACTTATCTTCCCACATTTTTCTTTGACCATAAGATCCCTAAAAGAATGGTTTTATGTTTAATGAAATTTTGGTAGTTGTTTTTGGCCATCTTTGGTGCTTTGAGTTTGAAAAGCAGTAAAAACAACTCAACTGGGCAGAAAAAAACAAAACAAGAGTAATGGGGTATGTCTGCAGAACTCAGGGGCACTTCAGATATGGATTAGCTGTGGACTGGCGTGAGGCTAATGGGCTCTCCATCACTGATACAGCTGTCATGGCTGGAACTCATTGGGAACCAATGAGAAACACCCTCTGCTGTCCAGTACTTCAAAGCTTTTTATTGTTTTATTTGTGTAGAGGTGCATCAGGTAAATGGAGTGCTTATAATTATAGATGTAGTACTAGCCATTAAAGCAAATATATTTACAGCCCTTGTAATTATATTTTGGTAAAAGTTGTTCTGGATGGCTCAACAGTACTCCTCCCTGGGTAATATTTTTGCTTCAATATTTCTCTACTGATGCAGAACAGCTTACAGTCTAAACACTTCTGCTCACGATACTTTTATTTCTGGCATGACCTTCTCTTCCAAGTCTGGAAAAAAAAAACATATAGAGAGTAACTGATATACATAATGGACTCCAGAAACTTATTGATTTATTGGGTTATTGTCACTTTAAAAATCTAGTCTAAAGGCCAATGAAAGAAGATAGGCACTATAAATATGAGGTTTAAATAAAGTATATGTTTGGCTATGATGCTTGATTTCTTATGCTAATATACTTTTGTCTTAGATTTTTTTCTCTTGTAGATTTTCCACTATTTGAGAGTTTATGTATAACAACAGGGCAATAGATGCTGTTTAACAGGAATATTGTATTGTAGTTTTCTGGCTAGTGGTAATGTGAGCCTTCTCTTTGTAGTGTTTTAACGCCTTCTTAATTAGGTCACCTTTGGGGAAAACTGTGTTTCAGACAAATTGAAAGGCATTTAAATTCTTTCACATCACCTGAGTACCATTCGCTGTCCTGGTATGCTAATTTGCCAACTGGAACTCCTAGGAATGGAGCTAATTCAGTCTACAAATAAAGAAAATAAGCAATAGCTGTAATTTAGCCTGTCCTACATTTGTGTAACATCTTTGCATTGGTTTGTGAAGTGTGATATAAATTATTTACCAAGGCATTTTTCTTATAATTTTAGAACATTTTTGGTGAAAACATATTTCCGTATTCTTCTTAATGAAAGCTTCATAGGCTATAAAGTCAATAAAAGGAACATTTTTTCTTTTGTTCCTCTTTTAAATGTCTGGTATGAAATTCTGAGCTAAAACGTAGCTAGATGCATTATTTTGAAGTGGTAGATATCCAATCCTGTAAAACCTGTTGCTTTTGGACTCAACTGAGAGACAATTACAGTTTGTCTTGTGGAAGTACTTGATCAGTACTTAGTCAGTGGTAATCTATGACCTCCCATTTCCCAAAATCCTCTTCTCATGGGGACATGGGTTCTGCCTGTCAGTCTGTCTGACTGTCTGTCTGTCTGTCTGTCTGTCTGTCTGTCTGTCTATCTTCCTACCACCAATGTGTTCATTGGTATTTAGTTCCCACCTATGGACTCCATGTCTCAGTCTACTCTCATTACATCACTGTTCCCAACTCCCTGAAGGAATGCTTGTCTGTAACAGGATCAGTTAAAAAACAAAACAAAAACAAAAAACAAAACTCTTCATAATGTGTAAATGTATGATGGTTAAATGAAAGCAACTTTCAGTTTAAGTGGTAAGCAGCGAATTTATTCACTGGGGCAAGCCAATATTCAGCTTTCTCTATGTTGAGATAATGAAAATGTACAAACAGCTGCAAGAAGCAGAACTGCCCGTTACAATTGACTTTGTGGGTAATTTGGGATGAAAAGGGGAAATATAAAGAACATATTGCTTTCATTTTGAGTAGTTAAAAATTAAACTATATGAAAAACACAAAAACTAGAGTGATCCATTGCATCTTTTAAAATATTTTTTATTTTATTTTTAAGGTATATGTGAGTGTTTTTTGTCATACATGTGCAAGTGTCCTCAAAAGCCAGAAATATGTGCAGACTCCCTTGGAGTCCAGAAGAGGGCATTTAATCCCCCAGGAGCTGGGTTGCAGGAGGTTGTATGCCACTCTGTGTAGATGCTGGGAACCAAATATTTGTCCTTTGGAAGAGAAGTAAGTGTTCTCAACCACCAGGCCACCTTCTTGTCCCCAACCCTAATTACACACACACACACACACACACACACACACACACACACACACACACACACACACACACCTCCATACTCTTTAGTGTGACTAGCAGTGAAAATGTCTAAGACTGGTAACCCAAATTTTGCCTTAGATAAGGAATATTGGTAGCAATCATGAAATAAAAGCATAAGCTGAGAAGTCAACCAAGCAACCAACCAATCAATAAAAGAAACAGAGCCAAAATAGAGAAAGAAAAAGAGCATTGCATGTCTTGATATTTCTGTCTGAATACTATTTAACATCTTACCTATACAATGACTCAATAAGTTCTTTTTATTTATCTAAGTTGGTTTCAACTGTGTTTAATTTGCATGTGACTAAAACTATTTTATTGTTCAAGAGAAATTAATCTTCCCTCTTAAAATCTTCTTTTTAGAAGAGACTTACTGAGGGAAGGTTGGCAAATGGACATAGATGTATAGCATACTCAGTATAATTTAAAAAGTAAAATCAAATGTAATAGTTATATTCATCAATAAACAAGTTAATAAATTAGCAGTTGGGAATTTATATGGTTTCGTATAGAGATGGATGAAAGAATTCAGTGTTCAATGTGTAGTAAAATTTAAAGAATACCTTTTAAGTACCACCATGGCACATTTATTTACTGAAAGAAATGCTACCAGTAATTACTTAACTAAATATTGGCTTTTATTCTCACCCATGAAGTGCATTTTACTGTTTTCATCCATTTAATTTTATGTCCACACACAATTCCATTTGATTCTTCCTTTTGATTTTCATCCCATTCAATGAATGTCTTTTTAGATGCTGCAGTCACCTAAGATTTCAGGGTTAAAACAAAACATTTAAAGCTAACTAGTTTCAGAGAGATGGTTTTGATTTGCCTCTTGTTCACATTTTAGACACAAGCGAGTTTCCTTTCTCTGCCTGTCTCTGTTTGTCTCTTTATTTCTCTTTGTGTGTGTTTGTAGATCTTCCTCTCTCTGCTGTCTCTGTCTCTGTCTTTATTGTAGATGGGATAGGCTGAGTTTTGTAATACATTGTAAACGCCTTTTATAATTACAAGAGAGTTTATTTTTCCAGTTATCCCATAGCCATCTATGTTTTTAAAGTGAAAAGTTGCTCATCATCTTCACAGTTCATATGATTTTGATGCATCCCTTAAATATGCATGTATTCAGAATTTTTAAAAGCACATGTACACTGAATTCTCACATATAAGACAGGTGAAGATTTAAAAACCAAATGGTTATAAGTTGTAAAGTTGCTTTTATATTTTTTATTTTATTTTCAGCTCTTAGCAGTAACTATTACAATTGTTACTGTATTTGCTATCACCAGAATATAGTATTTTTTTGAAAATATGTCTTTTTCATACAATATATTCTGGTGATGATTTCTACTTCCCCGACTCTTCCTAGATCCTCTCCACCTCTCCATCCACCTGAATGCAAATCCGTCCTTTATCTTATTAGAAAACAGACATCTAAATAATGATGGTGATGATAAATTTAAAAAGATAAAATTAAAACAAACAAACCAGAATATATAATCAAGACTGGGAAGGTAAAAAAAAATTCACAAAGCATTGTAAAACAAATCATATTTTTTTTTTTTATCAATGCCCTGTGATTCAGAGTTCTCCCGAAGCACAATCATTTGACAGAATGTTTTTTTAAATGTTGGAAAGCCTACGGCAAATGTGAGACTATATTAAAAGATATTTATCATATCTAATATCTAATGGAGGTAATCATACAAGGGTTTCCGAGCCACTTCAGAAGATTCATTTTATAGGCACGGGATTATGGTAATTTATCATCAATGTTATCTTCTGGGTGCTGTAGTGTTAGTGGAGGTAAAGATTTGCAGCCCTCCGTGTCTGAACCCATGGTCAGCGTTCACTTAATAGCCAGATTTCTACCTAGCATTAGATTTATGCATTTGTTTTTGGTTCAAGGTTTCTTGCTCCCGCTGGCAAATACAGATGCTTCTCAACTGCTCTCCACCTGAATGTGCACAGAATATAATCATGAGAGGAACTAACATTATCTGAAATGCATTTCTGTTTATGCCTGTAGACCAAGGTCAGAACAATTAATCTGAAAGATGGTAGCACTCTGGATTATGCTAGACAATATTTTCCCCAGGAATGTGTTACCATATATTACAAATGGGCAAAGTATTCACGCAAATCCTCTGCTGGCCTCTCTGCCAACTCAGGTTTAGTGTCATTAAATATGAAGTATAGAAAATAGATTGCCGGGAGTGCAGATGTTTCTAGTGGTGAGTATTTCATGCATATGTTAAAATAATAGTGTGAGGATTATTTTTATGTATCAACTTGACTGGGCTGTGGAGTACCTAGATGTGGGAAAGTCTCAAGCTTGCTGTAAATTCCCACAGTAGCAGGCATAGAGATGTTGAATAATACCATGTTTAGGGTCCCTTTGCTACGTTGCCCCGAGCAATTTGTGGCACTGTGACAACACTGTTGAATCATTAAGCTTCTTTAGACAAAGTCTGCTCTTTTAGGTTAGTGAAGTCATAAAGCCTCAGACCTCTGGGATCCTGACAGTACATTGCTCCCAGAAGAGATCTTATAACACAGATGTATCAGAAAACTACTTATTTGCACCCCAGAAAAGAAAAGAATTGTATGTTATTTGATTTACTTTGAAATGTTCTATGTTGACTTTTTTGCAACTAATCAATGAAAGCCAACTAATTGATTTCCTTATTACCTCTGGCTTTTTGGGGAAGCACATTTAAAAGAAAAGATTCATGTAACAGACAGAGTACTTGGTGACTACCATTCACAGGTTGTGTTAGAGAGGGGTCAATCCTGGGAGTGCCAGACATTTTGAGGCATCCCATTTATTTGTTCTACTGTATGTGTGTTGGGAGTGTGTGGAGTGTGTATTTGTACATCTTCCATAGCTCCTTTCTTAGCTATACCTTTGGGTTAAAAACAACCCCTGGAAGTCTTCAGGTACCGGGAAATTGGGATAAATGAAAGGACATCCTATTGGGACTCTAGATAAGGGAAGTATGGGAAAACAGGGAAATAGAAGGATCCAGAGGGACTTAGAAACCTACAAGAAAAACACTATGACAGATGGATCTGGGCCCAGGGGGTCTAATCAAATTATGACACCAGCCAAGGACAATACATGCAGTAAACATCGAATCCCTACCCAGATCTACCCAATGGACAGGACATTCTCCACTGTTGAGTGGAGAGCGAGGACTGACTTTGACACAAACTCTGGTGCCCCATATTTGACCATGTCTCCTTGATGGGGAGGCCTGGTGGCACTCAGAGGAAGGATAAAAGGCTATCAAGAAGAGACTTGATACTATATGATCATATAGAAGGGGAGGAGGTCCCCCTCAGGCACAGACATAGGGGACAGGAATAGGGGGGGAGGAATGGGAGGATACAAGGGATAGGATAACAATTGAGATGTAATATGAATAAATTAATTTTAAAAAGTAAAAAAATTCCATTTCAAAAGCAAAAAGAAAAAAAGAACAAGTGGTAAATGAAGTTTGTGTGGTAATAATTATTTGACAGAAATAGAAACTAATGCTTTGAATTATCACTGTTTTTTCATAAAATCCTAGAAGTAATCTGTAGTATAAAAGTCCAGTTTTGTTATGCCATGAAACATTCAGTTTTCCTGTTCTCCTCCTACTGTCATCAGTTACTTCATCCTGTGGACGCAGAAGTCAGAACTGTAGAGTGGCAGAGGACAGAAAATTCTGATTATGTGGTGACTGGCCTCTGACAGCAGGCTATAACTACATTTTCAAGTAATCGTCTCTATAGAACTGTTAGGATATTCTGCAACTTAAAGACATTTTCCTAACAATTTAAAACCCCCTTTTAAGGTGGATTTTTAAAATCTGTGGTCTATGTAAGCTGAATTCTGGAATTTAAGTTTCTTTTTCTTTTTAGTTTAAAATTTTTATTTAAAAAGCAGGTGTATAGTCAGGAAAAAATGTCCTTATCAAAGAACAGACAAACTTGATACTAGAAGTGATTGTTGCTATGACTTTATTTTATGCAAATTAACCTGTAAACATTTATCAGCTAGATGTTTGATTGGGGGGGGGCAAGAATGGAGAAAATCAGTCAGGTGGAGAGTGAAAGTTACTCCTCTCTGATTAGAAAAAGATAATCTTAGTTTTTTCATGAGGACTGGTGTTTCTTTGCTTTCTTTCTTTCTTCTTGTCTTGGATTGTGGAGAGGGGATTTCAAAGACCGTGGGAGGGATACTGTGTGTCTAACACTACATGGGAGAGGATAGCACAGGAACACATTTTTGGTCAAGAAATAGCTAGTCAGATTTCCAATTAAAGAGAAGATGAAGAGCTGGATGTAAATGTAATATTTTTTTCCTTAAACTCATTGGCGATTTTGGAATTGCCAACAGATCGTCACTGAGTTAGAGAAACATAATTAAAAAGTGTGTGGTACTGTTGGACCCTTGGTCGCCTATCTGCTTCCCCTCAACAATTCTGGTGCTTTCTTATCACTTATGTGAAACACCAATGGTAAATTCTAAAAAGCAAAATAGAAACAAAAATTTAAAATTAATATTTTTTTATAATGGTAATGCCTCGTTGCATTCTTTGTAATAATTTCAGTAACTCTGAGAATTGCATACAGTGCGTTTTGATCATTTTTCTCTGCCTATATCAACTGTCCCCATACCATCCCCCACCTCCCTAGCCCCCACTGATACAATTCCTGTTTGTACTCTCTGCCCCTCCATCTGTGTGTCTCTGGCTCTCTGTTTCTGTCTGTCTGTTTCTCTCCTCCTATGAGTTTAGTATATGTTACTGTGCTGACCAGCTACTCCTGGGTGTGGGGCTTTCCCTGGAGGGTGGTTGGTACACTGGATGTCACCCATTAAAGAAAACCAACCTTTGTCCTCCTGGGAGCTCAGAATTTGTTCCCTCCTCCTCTACTTCATGCTGGAAAGCTAGGGTGAGCTTCTGAAGTGCTTGTGAGTGCTGTTATAATCTCTGAGTGCATATGTACACCCCTATGCCCTGTGGTGTCTGGGAAACATCTTCTCTGAGTTCATCCACAACTTCTGGCTATTGAAACATTCTGTCCCTCTCTTCCACAGAGAACCTGAGCCTTCAGAGGACAGCTGAGTTATCCACCTCCCATTTAGTGCTGATGATCCTGGTGCCTCTTTTTTTTTCTGTACATTGTCCAGTTGTGGGTTTCTGTATTAAGTGCCACCCACTTCAAGAAGATCAGTGTCTATTGGCAGCAACATATAAGGTGTGGGATATCTATGGGACCCTACTGGCCAACAACTCAAAAATAATTTCCCTGTTCTGCTTGCGACTTCTATTTGGTAGGTATGGTTTCTCCTTGGTGTTGTCCCATTATAGGATAATTCCATTTAAACTCTTTACATATGTATATGTTTTAGGAAGCTTCTACAGCAGTAGGTTTCCTTATGGATTTTTCAAAAGGTCTTTCGTGTTAATTTCCCTTCTCCAAACTCCCATATGCTCTCCCACCCCCCACCCCATCTAATCCTTCCTGTTCCGAAAATGGGAAAGGAGAAAAATGTATCAGGATAGAATAATGTTTCATTGTAGTTTAAAAATTAGCTTACAATGTATCAGAGTTCCATGCAGCATTTTCATGCATATTCATTTTGGCTATCTACTCCCTTTCCTCTGCCTCATCGCTCTGACCCACCTTACCACTGTAGCCCCTCAATTGTAGTATTTCCTCTTGCACTTTCTCCTATTGTCTTTCCCATCCCTCTCCCTTATAACACTCCCCATACCATGGGTCCATCCCTGGTTTTCTGGTTTTATTCACATTTACTTCCATCTTGAAAAGGATTTAACTTTCATAATTTTCAAAAGAATTATAGGAAGAAATGTAATTTCCAGTGTAAAGTTAGACCTACCCTACAGAGGAGCCTACTGCAAGCACTAGCCTGGCTGAGGGCAGAAGTCACCCCCACCAAGGGGAAATAGATAAGCTATAAAAGGGAGAATTCTATCGCAAAGAAATTAAGATTTTTGAGGATGATGAGGCTTTTAATTTAGGATATGTTTAACAAAACATATTTGCAACCCAAGAGTTGTGTTTTGAATACCTGTTAATATGCATACAGCTATGTATGGTTTGACAGCAGGGAACATGTTCGGAAGCATGTGTTGTGAGGTGATTTCATTACTGTGAAAACATCAAAGAGTGTGCTTCATCAAAGTAGATGGTGTAGGTCAGTCTGTCAACACAACCTCTCGTTGCAGTTAATGGACTTGGAAAGCACAAGACACTGGAAGCAGCAAATGACCATAACATGTCATATGCTTAAATTTATTTTTATAAATAAGAGTACAAAAATTACACTGTGATCTACTGATAAACACACACTGCATTAAATACAAACCAGTAAAACCTATTCATTGCCCTTGTTATGTACTGTGTGTGCATCATTGTGTGTGCTAGAAAATGTTGACAGCCAACACAGTAAGCATATGTCTGTCAGCAGCCCTACAAAGACAGTCTCAATTCATTGCATCAAATATGCATTAGTTACTGGTTTAGTTTCAGTAGGAAATGGAATCATTCAACTTCATTATATTCTCATAGGATCACTGCCTTATATGTCTTCTGTCAATGACTGAAATACAGTTCCACAGGAAGCTACTATAACACTTCCTGGCTATCAAATATTAGTTGTGCGCTACATCATAATTATACTGGTATTTCCCGTTCTTTCACATAGGCTTTCACTTGAGTAGTTTGCTGACATTCAAACTTTATTCTTGAACTATCTTCCTAAAAATTATGTTAATGATTGCCAGTCAGAATCTAGTCCTTCCAGCCCAATTTCTCGAGTTAACCAAGTGCTAAAAAATATGATCCCTGAAACTCTCAATCCTGATCTTAGCCTTCACTAAGCATGGCGTACATGCCTCTTTTAGGAAATTATACTTTCTAAACCTTTCACTTGCTGAAAGGCTCAAAGCCATTTAAACACTATAGTGCAATAGCAATGACATATTTATGAAAAGATTCCCCAGTGTAAAACATAGTCAAAGATAGGGGAATTATACAAAATAATTGTTGACTTGTGTTTACTTGTTTTAAAGGATAAGACCTGCAACATAATACACATAATTTCTGTATTTTGGGTGGACATTAAATTTGTTGAAAAATATTTAGGCAATAATGTCTTCCTAAGTAAAGTAGGAACCTTTAAAGTAAAGTTTAAGAGACTGCAGTGACAATCCTTCTGTTGTAGCAGCTGCCTGGGATGGGAATGCTCCCTCAAGAGCCCGCTTTCCTGTGAGGTTTAGGAGAAAGGGCATGGGTTTAGCTATTATTGGCAAAAGTGGAACAGTTACCCAGGGAAATAACACAGACTGTCTCAGTTTAAGGCTTTCTTTCTCTATCTGCAAAATGAAGAAGTGTTATTAGCATTCACTGGATGACCAGCAGCATTGAGCAAAGTAATAATAGCCAGCATGGTACTTACTGTGTAATGCTTTCTGTACTGAGTGCTTATAGGTGAATCTCATTTAACGCCACAAGTATCAGAATCCCCACTTTAAGTGGGGGAGATGTTGAGCATCGGTGAAACCCAGTTGGTAGTCAGGTTGGGTAACAAAGAAAAGACAGAAACAACTATCCTTCTGATACTCAAGCTCTTGTTGTGATGATCAAGGCACACTACATGACCTTATTGACTTTACTAAATGACTAAATGGCTTCACTGAAAGACTGAATGACTTTACATTAGCTTAGGAGTTCCCACAGCTCAACCATCTGACAACTCCTAATCCGGTTCACTCACCCTGAGGGTGCAGGCTCATGGCTACTGTAAGACCTCACAGTTGATATACCTAAACAAAGTCCCTGTCTAGATAAATGCATGAACTCACACCCACTATGCTAGTTCCGTATTAATCAACAACAGTGGTTGTAGTACAGAAAGTGACTCAGGCCCTCAACATATTTCTAGTAGTATTAACCTTGTTTATCTGTGTGTAAATATATTTCCAATGAGTTGAGAAAGGCAGGCTTGGCCACAGGATGTCCTCAGTGCAGACTGGAAAGCATTATTTTTTAGTTTAAATAGGAATTTTAAAGCATGAAATATCAGCAGGATGTAGTGGTGACTGTCTTAACCTTAGGCAGAGGCGGGCAAGCCTAGTTTACAGCCAGAGCTACACAGTGAGAACTTGTCTTGAAAAAACAAACAAACAAAAACAAATACATATCCTTTGTTGTATTGACTGTATTGATAACCTGGATAAGCATCTTTGGAAGTATATATATTAGTGAATATTGCTTTGCCATAAAATAAGTAACAGAAGATATTGGTCACAAGATAGATGTTATTCTGGGACTGATCTGTCCTTCATGGAATTAAGGACAGAGTTTCTTTCCTTCTCTGTCATTATTGGCACTCACTGTCAGACTAAATCTCACACCAGACTTAAGGCCCTGTAAGAACCATGAGCTTTGTTGTCACTATTTGTTTACTGGCTTTGCTGATTGGATTTGGCTTTAAAATTTCCAACCTCAAGATGCTATTTTGCCTTTGCCTTTCTGTTTCTCCATGCCTTTTAGATGTCCTATAATGTCTTTATTCGTTATTTTTTAAAATTCACTAAATAATTGAGAATTTTAATAGTATTCACTCCCCTCTCCAGTCTTTCCCTATAGGATTTCCCCAGTCTACGCCCATGAAATTTTGTATCCTCATTCATTTTTTTTTAAAGCCCATCACTTCCTAATAATGTTGTTGCCTATATACCCTCAGGATGTATGTCAGCCACTGGAGGACGTCAGACCTATTGGGGACCACATTCTTAAAATAAACTAACTCTCCCTCTCTCTGAAACAATCAATGACTTCTTTAACCGGATATATCCATGCCCCCTCCATGCTGGAATTTCTGTCTGACTTGGCTGGTGGAGGTCTTGCGTGTGCCCTCATAACCTTCGTGAATTAATTTGTGGAATTTCTTTGCTGTATCTGCAAAATTGTTCCCTTGTAGTCATCTACTACCTATGCTCTTATACTCTTTCTCTCTACTGTTTCACAATGGTCTTTGATCCTTGGGAGGAATTTGTGATATAAATGTTCCACTTAAGGCTGAATAATCCATACTACTTAATCTCTGTACTACAAGAAGAAGCCTCTCTAACGGGTTTCAAGAAATACAATAATCTATGGATATAATGAAAAGTCATAAGAAGTCAGATTACTACTATGTCATATTAGCAGAGTAATAATAGCAGGTTGTCTGCTAATGCCTATCACATGTTTAGTCACAAGTTATTGGCTCTAATAACTGTGCTTAGGTGTGGGTTCCATCTTGTGGAGTGTGTGTTAAATCCCATAAAAAAATTACATTTGTGCCACTATTGCACTATAGCAGCAGTGTTTCACAGGTAGATAATATTGCATATTATAACACTGTGAAAGCTATCCAGTATGAATGGAAGTTCCAAGTCAAGGCTAGTGTGATTTTTTCCTATGTTCTGTGACTCCAATATATAATCAAGTTGTGGAAGGTAACCAAGAGCAATGCTGTAGACTGTAACATTTTTTTGCTGTCCGTTTTTCTTAATTCACTGCTTTGATTTAGTGTATTCACTACTAGAATCCATGGCGACTGTGTAGGAGTTAGTGGAATCTTTCAGAGGTAGGTCTGAGTGGGTGGCCCTTAGTTCATAGTAGATCTATGACTGTAGATGTCCTTGACGATGTTAAAGCACCTTTTGAACTGGCTATTGACGTAACTTGGGCAAGTTTGGAGGCAGCGGGCTCCAAAAAGCCCAGAATACTTAAACAGAACATGAGCATAGGGAGGATTCAGAAGATAGGAGATTGGATAACTAGTCCCCTGTAAAAATGAATGCTTGTTTCATAACAAGTTCTCCGTGTATTTTATAAAGCTGACATACAGAAGATGATCTAGGACATTAGGTAGAAGAAAATTTAAAGATAAGCAATCATTCAGGCTGTGGCTTTGGTGTAACTAGGTCAGTTTTATTCATATTTCATTGAGAATTGGGAACAAAGAGAACATAGTAAAGAGATTAAGAAATCTATGAATTGGCGAAGAAAAGGAATATTAAGAACACCTAAGTTTTGAAACAAAGAGAATGATACTAGAGTCATTAAGAAGAATTCTAATTGGCAAGATGTCTTAAGGTAATTTATCTTGCTGTGATAAAATGCCCCTGCAAAAGCAATTAAGGAAGAACATGCTCATTTTAGCTCATAGTCCCATCAGAGCAAGGAGGTCAGGGCAGCAGGAAGCTGAAGCAGCTAGTCACAGCCGCAGTCAAGAACAGAGAGAGAATGAATACACTCAGGTCACAAATCTACTGAGTGGTGATGCCCACTTTAGGCTGGGTCTTTCCTAAGTCTATCAAGACAGCCCTTCAGAATCATGCCCTAGGCCAACCTGATCTAGATAATTCCTCATGGAGATTCACTTTCCAGTTTGTTCTAGTTTGTCTCTAGTTGACAAATTAAAAGTACCTGTCACACAAGACAACCAGAAAAAGATCTTGAGAAAAAGCTCTCCCAACACAGGCCTAGAGACCTTTCAGGGTAGAAATGAAACCTCTACAGGCTCAGTGCCCAAGATTGCCTTAAGATTCATTTCCCCAGATTCAATGGGCAAAACATGTGTTTCAAGCGTGTCCAGACTCAACTTGCAATGATGTCAGAGCTTCATGGCATGCCTGTAGTGCTGTCGGTGTGAGGAGGTACACTACAATGGCAGTTTTCACCAATATTTCTAAGGAAAGACTGGGAATGCAGGAAGAAGCTTACAGCGGTGTTCAAAGGCCTGGAGAGAGCACTTAATGAGATGACAGCCTGTAAAGCTGTGGGAATGGAGCTACAGTGAGAACCTCAGAAAGGTAGAGTGACCATCTGTCTTCCATGTCCGCCCAGGATATATGCTGATATTAGTACATAGCTCAAAAGGGCAACTACATGGGAGACAACCATAAAAGCTGTGGAAAATATCTGACCTCCTATATTTATTCTTGCTGTAGAGTGATTATGCATCACTATTTGTATATTTCCATGTTTTAAAATAATAATGTTTCAAAAAAAAAAAAAAAAAAAAGCCGGGCGTGGTAGCGCATGCCTTTAATCCCAGCACACAGGAGGCAGAGGCAGGTAGATCACTGTGAGTTCGAGGCCAGCCTGGACTACAAAGTGATTCCAGGACAGTCAAGGATATACAGAGAAACCCTGTCTCAAAAAACCAAAAATAAATAAATAAATAAATAAAAATAATAATGTTTCATGTCTGTCTCGCTGTTAAAGCTTGGAAGTGAGTTTTCTGGTGTAGCAAGTACTCACAGCTGAAGGAGTTTTTCTTTAGTCTCAGAGGAGATTAAAGAGTTGGATTTTGAGCAACTTTGGAATAGTCAAAAGTTTGGGATTATTTGGGACAAAAGAGATACATTTTACACTGAGAGGTGAACAGCCAGGGTGGGGAGGATACTGTGATTTTAAGTTTGTCTTATCTTCCAAAGATTAATGTGTTGGAAGTTTGGTCACCAGTGTAGAGGTGGAATGTGGTAGGACCTACAAGGAACGGGGTTTAGTGTAATGCCTTTACATCACTAGGTGAACTTCCCTCAAGGGAATTACAGTACCTCCTATACGGCCCTGTGCTTTCATGAAGGAAATTAATGTATTAGTGTATATAACCCTTGCCTTACTCTGTGACGTCCTGTTGGAAGATGTGCCTATTCTCAGGACATGCCATACTGCAATTGCTATCCACTATCAGATGATGCAGCTAGGGCCAAGAGAAGTGCTTCACCAGGGTGGGTGCAACACTCTTTCCACTTTTAACATACAATGCCTGTGCAAAAATAAGTATTTTTCCTTTAAAAACTTAGACTGCCTTAATTGTTTCATTATAGTAATAGCATTACCTTAGACATGTACTAAGTTAATTTTGACTAAGAACACTTGACTGCTTCTCAAGTGCTTTGTTTATTTGTTTTTTAGGTCATTTGTGCCTTCACTTCTTGAGTATCAGTCCCAACCAAATCTTACCTGACAATTCTGGCTTAAGTAACATGGCACAAAACAAACAAACAAACTACCTTATCTATCTATCTATCTATCTATCTATCTATCTATCTATCTATCTATCTATCTAATGGTGATGGGCATTAAACCCAGGGCATCATACAAACTAAGTAACACTGAGTTGTAGCTCCTAGCCTGCCTTACCACCCCAACACTCTAATCCTCTATCTTCTTGTTTCCAGATATGATATACTCAATTACTCTGCTCATGTCAATCTGGTTCCCACAAGGACATTTACAAGGTGATCATTCTTAGCACATTGTTAGTACTCAATGATTTTTGATGCATGATTTATCAGAACACATACACCAAACCAAGGCAAATTTTGACTATTCAAATACAGAAGCATTTCAAATAAAGGTTAGTGTTGGCTTTGTTTCTTAACAATTAAACTTTATTATACAACCCAACTATCTTACACAAGAGGAAAAAAAAGGTTAAAGGGAAAAAAGAATGAACCTTCCGGTATCTGTTCCATGGGACGGGTCCCTAGGTGTCTCTGGCCTGCGCGCTGGTCCAGCCTGCTCACTGATCCTTTTTCTGATCCATGTGCTCTCGAGCTCAGTCTGAACCTGGTGTTCCTCTCATCCTCTCTGCCAGTCTGTCTCTTACATGCAAGGGCCGGTCTCCTCCTCCCATCTAGGGCCGATTAGAAACACAATAATCCAGGTGGATTCAGCCCCCCCCCGCCCCGCCCTTCCCTCCTCCCCGCCCCAGTTTGCTTCCTGAATTACAGGCCCAGGATGGCTCCAGCCAGTCTATCCCAAGGTTAATCTCAGGGAGTATTTGTGGTATGTCCAAGGGCAAAGCCCGCCAAGACTGCTTTCACCTGTGACAAAGCTTACAATCCTTCCCACAGGTTAGAATTTAAGATATTCTCATGTTCCACTTCTCCATTTTGTTTTTCAGATGTGTGCTTAAATTGAATTTGCTTCTAATTCTTTACAATTTAGTTAAACTGAACATTTGAGTTAAAAAAAAAATGGGCTCAGCCTGTTGATAAATTCTTTGCCATCCTGTAAATATTTGCAGTTATTATAGCCCCCAAATATACTTAAGGTATATTTTGAAACAGAAAAACATTATTGCAAGTGTGTGTATCCACCCTTCATGTAAATAATGTATACCCAGAAAGTGTGAGCCGTGATTCTTTTTCAATTTTAGTCTGACATTAATATGTAATAAAAAAGTCTCTTAGGCATAAAAATAACACTTTAAAGGATTTTATTAAACAAAGGAGAATTTTATGATGTGAATAATTGGTCTCCAGGTTTCAGTACTTTAATAATCTAGAGAAAATCTTAATTTATTAAGCTTCTTTTGTGTACATAAGAAGAAAAAAAAGAATAGTTCTAAGAATAATAACAATGAAAGGATCACACAGTAATTATCAGAGGAAATAAAATAATTGTAAGAGAACACACTGTAAAGTACAATGCTTTTTCAATACTAAAAATTATCCTTCAAATAAAAACAGGAAATAACTGAGGGCCTATCCTGGCATGCACACTATTGGAATCAGAGTGAATACCATTTTAATTCCAAAATAAGAAAACAGACTTGAATTGAAAGTCACAAAAACTTTTTAATCTGGAAACTAGTGTTCTGATAAATCTGACTGCTGACTCTTGGTAGTTAAATTATTTTATAATCATTATCAGTTTTTTTCTGAGTTTTATTTTTTGCTCAGTTGATTTCCCATAAACTTGGTTTACATATCAACTTTTGAATTTTTTTTTCTCCACTGAGAAAACAGATATAAATTGCTGGCCTTTCCAATGCTTAACAATATCTGAAAATATTGAGACATGTACAAAATTTACTCAACAATACTTCTTGTAGAAATACCTTATTTCTCTGTGTCCTACCTATCCCTTTCCCCATTAGCCTATGGTGCCAAATCATGCCACATTCTTCATTTACACAACTCAGGATGACAGAATACTTCACAACACTCCTCTTTGTTAGAAATTACTCTGATGGAGAAGGTTTTCTGTGCATTTCTTGAAGCCTTTCTCTCCTCCAAGGCACTTCTTTCATAAGATTTCAAAACAGGAGACTCCTTTGATTTGGGCATTTTTCTTGCTATATTGTCTGTCTATGGCTATCAGTGTTCCTGAAGGTACTTGTGGAATATAATTTCTGCTTTGTACAGCTTGTTTTCACTGGTGATACCATGTCTCTTTCTAAAAGTCATTCTTGGTCCCTGTACTGGCTGCTGTGTGACATGCAACCTTGTTCTCTTCTGCTGAAAAAGATGAAAAGCTCTAGCCATCCACACACTTGCTCACTGCTTCCACATGGCTAAATGACTCTGACTTCACTCCAGGAATCCTTCTCAGCTTTCACTCTTTGTAGCCTATGCCTTTCTGGTTCCTATCCCTTGGATACAGTACCTCCTCCATCAGCAGTTCAAATTCCTATTTACTAAACTAGTTCCTGCTATGACTGACAGTGAGGATACAGTTTTCAATTCAGGGGATAATTCTGTCTTCATCCACCAGGTCACAGACTTGATCCAGGTCTCCAATAAAGCCATTAAAATTAACTCGAGATTAGTAAAGTCCTTGAAATCCATAAAGAATCAGCCTTTCATATGGTCACTGTCTTAGTTATATTAAAACCAGAATGATATATTTTGAAATATTAAAAAATTGAGCTGAATGATTGTCCCGACTAAATATAGTAAATCTTAACAATGAAGCTTTTTCTGCAAAATGTTGCTAGCAATTAAGGCAGAAATATTTTATAATTCACTTGATATTTTTTATGATTTAACTAGATAATAATACCTACAATTTTTAACTTTTTATTATCTTTAAAGCATATAAGTTATAATTTAGTGATCACATATTTTAGTGGCAACAGATTTGAATTTGTACATTTGTTTAAATAAAATATACATTATAAACACACATGTTCAGAAAAATAATTGCTTCTTGTCTGAGAACTTGGTGTGGACATTACATATTATCATTGTCTTTATAAGCTACTATCTGTGATAAGACCTAATGGCCTCAGCTGGGTGTGGTGGCACATGCCTTTAATGCCGGTACTCAGAGAGGCAGAGGCAGGCTATGAGTTTGAGGCCAGCTTGGTCTACAAGTGAGCCAAAGACAGCCAGAGTTATACAGAGAAACCCCGTCTTGAAAAACCAAAATAGAAAAAGAAAGAAAGAAAGAAAGAAAGAAAAAAAAAAACCAGAAAAAAACACAAATAAAAGAAAACAAAACAGAAAAAAAAACTAAACAAAGCAAAGCAAAAAAGAGCTAATAGCCTCAAATAAAAACGAATCTTGCATTCAATTGTTCTTTGTCCATTTTTATAATTTCATATTAAAATAATTGACATATATTTGCTAAGTATCTGGCTAAGAACATTTTACAGTAAGAATTACTGCACTTAATTCTGTTCTCAGAAGTTCAAGTTCATGTTGCACATATTTTTGACAGTTTATTTATTATATGTGCCATTCACATATAAATGCAGCTAGTAATTTTTGCAAGGTATTAGCATACTGATGCAAAGTGACCAAAAGTGATTTCCAGATAACCCTTTGAGATTCTGCAAGAGACTGTAAAGAGATCGTTATCCATTTTGATGCCACAAGTATGCTTTTATTCCCTTTTAAAATTATTATTATTTTTTGCTTATATATGTGTGTGTGTGGTGTTCAGGTCCCTGAGAGTGTTTGCATATGCGAGAGTGCACAAGTGTGTATAGTTGCAGATACATGTCCATGTGTGAAAACCCAAAGTCAACATTAGGTGCCCTCCAGTGTTTCACATTATTTATTTGCTGAGATAGTGTCTCTCGCGGAACCTTCATGGTTCTAATTCTGCCTACCTATCCAGCCTTCTATAGTGATCTTTTCATCTACCTCAGCTGGGTCTATAGGTGGCTGCCACACTTGCTCAGCTTGAGTCCAGGAATCCGAACATCTGTTTTAATACTTGAGGTAGTGGGATGTGCTTTATCATTAAGCTGTGATCCTGGTCTCTCCATTTCTTTTTTGGTGCTACATTCTCTTCAGGTGAACTGTTTTCAACAATCTGAACTTATTTGGTCTATCTATGACCAATTTACAATACCCTTTTGTTTATAAGAGTTAGTGTCGTTCAGATTGGAAACATCTCTTTGTGTTGCAGTTTTAATTTTGTGCATTTATTTGTAAATAAGCATTTGCAAATAGGCTATACACAACTGCAGAAGACAATATGCTTAAGAAGCTACTTATTTTTGGAAAAGATCTAAAAAATGTAAAGAGAGTTCTATGTGATAGTTGAGAGAATCTCAAAATCTGGATTTGGTAACACAAGCTAAACTTGTCGGAGTCATTTAATCTAAAAACAGGGAGAGGCTGCATTTAAAACAGCTTTTGCAAGGCCCCTTTGTAGCTCTTATTTACCTCATCAATGAGTGTAAACATTAAAAGATTACAGTCCACAACAGTCTAAAGTTTTAACTTATTGTCTAATATAAAGCCTGTTTGAGAGCATGGGGGCTGGTATAGAAGCATTATATTATTACAAAATGTATATTTATCTACTCCAGTTAAATCTTGTGTTCCCAAGCTCAAACACAACAGCAGGGCTTCATTTAATGAAAAAAAAATGAAGAAGAAAACATAGAAATAAGAAAGTCTGTTGTATGGTTAAAACAGAAAGAAGAAAAGGTTAAGAGACACATGGTGGGTGTCAAAAGCTTCAAGCCCTTCCATCAAGATTGACCAGTGGGCAGAAACCCAAAGACAACAAGAAGGCAAAAATTTCACAGATGCGTTCCAGGCATGGTTGTGTTGGAGAGGAAGCTCAGAATTGCCTGATGTCCTCTTTGCAAAGTCATTACTAGCCAGTCCTATGGAATGGAGCTGTGGCCTGATAGTTCATGCATTGGCCCTGAGTGTCCAAGTCAGTGATGAACCATGGGAGGTAACACAGTACCACTGAATGGTACTGTCAGGGACCTAACAGAGTGACCAGTCCTTTATCTTTGTCTGAAATGGTCTTGGCAAAACCATTTGTTGTTTCTTAGTGCATCCTGTGAATGACTTATTCAGGTTCATTTTATAGGCTGACACACTCATATTGAAATTGCTGTATAGACTGCTCAAAGCTGACACCATCTCAGCTACCCCTGCTTGGCCCCTTTAAGACAGAATTATTCTCAACATTTAAAAGATGGTTGTTATGAGTAACCTATAGTCAATGGTCTCTTAAAAAATATAAATCCAAAATGGAGACAACTTTGTAGAAGGTTCTATATAGGTCTTCCATGGACCAGAAGGAGACCAGGCTTGATTAAAATCGTGCTCATATCCCATTTCCTCAAACCCTCACTGTTTCAGGTAAAGAATACTGCTTTAGTAAACTGCATGCACATTAACCCTTGACATAAGCAGGTCCATCTATAGGAAGTGACCCAAGGTAGCTGTGATGATTAATTTTCAACTTGATACAACATATAGACTACCTAGGAAGAGTCTCAGTAAGGAATTGTCAACATTGAATTGGCCTGTGGGCATCTTTGTGGGGGACTATCTTTTAATTGATACAGGAAGACAAAGCCTACAGTGGGCAGCTCTATTGCCTTGGCGCAGGGAACTATACAGGAATGCAGATACCAAGGTGAACATAAGGAATATACATTGCATTCTTTCTGCCCTTGACTGTGGATGTGATGTGATGTGGCCAGCTGTTTAAAGTCCTGACTCTCTTAATTTCCTGACATTGAGGGGCTGTAATATGGAATTGTGAGCTAAAATAATTGTCCCCCCCCCCCAGTAAGATGCTCTTGGTTGGGATATCTTATCACAACAGAAATTGAACTAGGACACTTGGGACCTCTTTTTCCAGGATTCCAGAATCCTATTGGGAATCTCCCCTACTCTCTGCTGTGGCTTTCTTTACCACCTAAAGTCCTGGAAAGATTTTTACTCCTGCTTTTGGCTAAGCAAGTAGGTATGAATGTGTGTGTTAATTTCTCTATGATCTTCATTGTGGTTATGATATGACTCAAAGTTTGAAGTACTTGACTTGACTTCTTCACAGTGAGGGGCTGTAACTTGTATGTGTGTACATGTGTATGTATGTGTGTACATGTGTATGTATACCTGTATAAATGTGTGTATTTGTGTGTATTGTATATGTATATATATGTATATTAAAATAAACTGTCTTCTGTAAGTTGTGTTTAGTAGAGTGTTTTATTAATGCAACAGTAATGAAGTTAGGATATCAACCTCCTTTTGCTCTTAGAGCAGCCTAATTTGGGTGGTAAACATGTCCTAGCCACAGAAGACAATATGTTGTTGAAGGCATGCACACTGAAGTGGTGTTGTGGTAGAAATGTCAAGCTTGCAAGAGAGCAGCAAGAGGGCAGTAAGATATGCAAAGATACTGCAGTAGACCATGTGGGGCAGCCCTGAGAGATATCACAACTGGACGTCATGGAAGAGGCGATGCTCTGTGCTGGAGTATGGGCGCTGTTGTTAGAAAGAGTTTGGGATTTAGCTGTTGAATTGAGTTCATTTTCTTGCCATTCAATGGGGTCATCTTTTTATATTGGTAGCAGTGGAATAAATGTTAGCCCAGGTCACTCTGCTTTTATGGAGAGATAAAGTTGGCAGATTGTATTATCCTTGTCTCTTACATAGTCTAATATGCTGTCCCAAGAGCCATGCTTATTTCCCACATCTGGCTTTGAAGTCTACTTTTTTCCCCCCCTGGACTGGAGCTCAGTCACTTCAGCGATAAGCAGACCACTGGTGACATTAGGTGAGAGATGACTGGGCCTGAATGGAAGAATGGCGATGAAGGAAATATGGGTCTGAACAGGGTACCTTTTGAAGAGAGCTTCTCGTAAAAGGATCAGTGCAACGAAGCTGTAGAGAAAGGTGGCTTATTGTTGAAAAGCTTCATCTTTTTTGTTATTGTTGTTTAATATGCCAGATACCAAGATTTATTTTATATGTGAATAAGAAAGTCTGGTAACAAATATCAAAAGTGCCCTAAGTGCTTTACATGTTTTATTCTGAAAACAATTCAATTTTTATAAAAATATCTAAAAAAAAATTTGTTTATTACTTTGATTGAACATTTGAAAATTTTTGTTTTATGTGTATGGCTGTTTCACTGCATGCATGTCTGTGTACCACATGCCTACCTTGTGCCTGGGAAAACCAGAAGAAGGAGTTGGATCCCCTAGAGTTTTAGACAGTTGGTTCTGAGCCATCTCATGTATCCTCCAGAAGAACACAAAATGTTCTTCTTAAGCACTGAACCATCCCACCAGACCCAGAACCCCTTATTAAGACAAAGAACAAGACACAACAAGCTTAAGTGAAGAATCAATGTAGCTTCTGGGGAAGAGAAGGTAATCTCAATTTTTTTTTTTTTTTCAGAGCCCATGCTCTTTAGTATACAGGCCAATCAATATAGGAATGATCCTCTAAGAAAAGAGAAGGTGATGGTTGGGGATGGAGACGTGTCACTTGAGCCCAGCCTTGCAGATGAAGATGGTTTGGAATTAGCTCACAGAAGAAAGGGATCATTCATAGAAATGAGAACAATCTATAATGTGAGGCTCTTAGCCTTCAAGGAGGCTTTCTTCGTATTTTATTTTTCTTATTTCTTCAAGGTAATAGGAGGTGGGAATGAAGTAGAGAGAGCATGCTAGAATTAAGAAGAGAGGAGAGGTGTGAAATACATGTAAAATAGCCACCTCATTGCTTTCATTTGTACGCATAACTGAGCCAGGCACTTCCTAAATTTAGGACCTCAGCTATATCTCACCATAGAGTTTGCCAGACATTGTCTGTCTACATTGGTCACTTTGTTCATGATAGACAAATTCTGTTTGAAGCCTTTTACATAGCTGACTTTCGTGAGAATAGAAGAAATGGTTTTCTACGAACCCTATTAGAAACCTATGGGATTAAAGAAAAGTTTTAAGGTGGCCACAGGTTAAGTCGAAGTGTTTCATGTGCCTCGTTAAAACAAAATGCCACAATCGGAAGAGAATGAACCTATAAAATCAATTGTCTGAGGCCTCAGCCCACGAAGTTTTATTTCCCTACAGATTAAGTATGCCTTTTCACTCCCTTAGAAAGAATCTGCTTGTAAAAGTATTTTATGTACAGTGTAAATGCAATTCCTGTGATGTCTCAGGAAAAGAATGTGCATTATTTGGGGAGCATTCTCTGAATTTTCCCCTTGCTCTTTGCCAGGGCATCAGGTTCTTTAATGCCATAGGTGTTCAAATACACATACACATATTATCAATTTGTCTAGAATTTGACAAAAAAGACTAATCTCCCTTCCGCTGCTCAGATGTTCAGTTGTATCTTTGAGGAGAGAAAAGGCGCATTGAAGGTTTTGCCTTCTTAATTTAAATGATCAACTGTGTTTCAAATCGTTGTCACGTTTCCTCCTTGTGCTCTAAGAGCTATTTAGTTCATGTTCATCTAATGAGAATTTTCAACAAGACTAGCCAATCACTGCATGTTTGAAGCTAGCCACAGAAGTAATGTTCTAAACCTCCCCTTTTCCATATTTACCACCAGAGTTGTTGCATTTCCCTGCATGCTGGGAACAACACAATCCTCAAACCCTCAACTTCCTCTGACTGGCCCTTTTTTAGTTCCCCAAATGGCAAGCTCACCCGTGCATTTACTTTGCAAACCAGCTTTACATTTTTTTTATGTCTCTATGTTGACTTCTTGGAATGTATACATAGACCATATTGGAACCAGGCAGATTAAGACGAAACTGTGGTACATTTACACAATGGAATACTATTCAGCTATGAAAAATAAGGAAATCTTGAAAATTTCAGGCAAATGGATGGAACTAGGAAAGCTCATCCTGAGTGTGGTAACCCAGACCCAGAAAGACATGCATAGTATATACTCATAAGTAGACACGAGTATGGTATATACTCATAAGTGAGAGACTTGACCCATCATGTGATAGGGACAGATACTGGGGCTTGAAGCTGAACTTTGAGCAGAGTGCTGAGAGTTGAATGGAAGAGTGGGAGGATGGAAGGACCTGGAGGGGTCAGAAGCTCCACAAAGAGACCATCAATTCTGGTGGATCTGGACCCTCGGGGGCCTGCACAAACTAATGCACCAACCAAGGAGAGAAACTAGACCCCCTGTTCAGATATAGGCATGGACAGCTAATGCTCCACATGGTGAGGGGAGGAGGGACTGCTCCTGAACCTCTGACATGCACTCTGGTGCCCACTATTTGATCACTGCCCCTTGGCAGTGTGGCCTTGTAGGCACAATGAGGAAGGGGATGCAGACTATCCCGATGAGACCTGATGGACTGTGGCCAGAAGATGTGGGAAGAGAGTTACTTTGTTGGAGGCCCGGGGAAGGGACTGTGGAGGAAGAGGAAAGGAGGCTGGGAAAGGGAAGATAAGAGCAGTTGATACAATAGGATGTAATGTGAATAAACTGTAATAAATTAAAAATCCATTAAAAAAAAAAAAGAACATTCTGTTGATTCTTTTCTAAGGTCCATAATCTCACTAGTCCTTGGAAGTTGGCTTCTGGTACCAGACATGATTTCCCCTTTGTTGTATGGGGCTTATGTCCAATTGCATAGCTATTGCCAACGTGAGTGTCACTTACTGCGCTTTATGGATATCTTGCCATGGTGGTCATCATTGTGGTTTATAGAAGTTGCAGCTTGGGAGGTGTGTTTAATTGCTCCCCTTCCTTTCTTCACTTGCATAGTATCTTCTGAAACCATAGAAAATTAGACATCAGGGAGGAGTATTTAAAACCAGACCCAGCTTAAGTATCCCTTTGTCCTAATGTGTGGTGTCCTCAGTAATACAGACCCACTCTAAATCGCTGAGAGGCAACCAAAAGATAGTCTGTATTGTTCTGGGAGTCATTTGACTATCCTGAGATTTCATGGAGTCTCATTCCTAGATAGTAAACTACAGGCAACTAATGATTGCTTGAAGAAGGAGAATTAGTCTACTCCAGTAATGAGCCATTGTTGGCTGTCCAATGCAGAGTGATCATCCATGAACCAACTAACCAAAACAACAACAACAACAACAACAACAACAAAACCAGCAACAAAACCCAGACTCATAAAGTTGCATGTACATATACATACATGTATATGTGACAACAATAGTGAGCTAAGAAAAAGAGGCTATCAATTTGAGTAGGGAGTGCATAGGAAGTGTTAGAGGGAGGACACTTGGGAGTGGCTGGAGAGAGGAAATAGGGGGGTGATGTAATTGTATTTCAATTTTTAGAAAGAGAATTCTTTTGCACAATTTAGAATGAGGAATTCACATTCCCTCACTGTGAAAAATATGTACAAATTATTATTAAAAGACAACATTTGCTTATTAAAGAGTAAATATGATTCCAATTTATATACTTTTTTCTTATACAAAATAGTTTGTAAGGATTGTCTCTGGTTGCATGTTGATAATCCAATCCTTAAAATTTTATTCATAAATAAAGATAATTTACTAGCTTAATATATATCACAAAAGGTAGGATAGGGAAACAAGGATTTTTTTTTTCCTCTGTGTGGTACTACTTAGTAGTTTAAGTCTCTATGTATTCCTGTGAGGGTGGTTTTCAGTGAACATTTAGTTTAATATGTATAGGCAACTAGCCAGGAGAGCTAGATAGTATGCAGTGTAATTTTTCTATGCTTCAGTTTAATTATTATAAAATGGGACCATAAAGGAACCTATATCATAACACAATCTGAAAATATGATTTATGTGAAAGGCTTAGAAGATTAACATAAACACGGGAGCTATCTCTCTTTGTTCTATTAGTGAGGATTTGAAATCAACACCTGGGAGGATGTAGAATTAAAACCTGTTTTGGAGGAAGAGATAGACTAACAGGTTATTTCTCTGACTATGCCACTTGCCACAGAGAAGCTATAGTAAGGGGTATTTGGGAGTCTTTAATGAGTATTTTCTCCAAAGTACAGAGACTGGGAAAGACATCCTCTGAAATGTGCTAGTACCAGAAAAAAAAATGTTTTGAGGAAGAAAAGTTCAAAGATTTAAATCCAGAAAATAGTATGCTGTTCCTATCTACAACCCAATGTGCTGTGAATACTTAATTCTTCTTTAAACATTATAGTTCTTCCATCCACTTCTACTGTTCTGTGTGATAGAGACATTATTTGGTTCCTGTCTTCAATAACAGCTACTGAAATTTATAATAATTTGTTAAAAAAATAAAACCTTGAAAACTCATTTGTGAAGGGACTGATTAGTCTTTGAATAAATAACTTTCTAAATCAGAAGCAAAAAAGCAAATCTTATAAATAAAGCTAATCTACTTGTCCCAGACTCTGGCTTTTATTGGGCATTTGTTAGACTTTTATAGTGAAGGAAAAGTATTTAAACTTCAGATTGAAACCTTTGAATGAAAAGGAGATAGAGAAAGCACAGCTAAGTTCTGCATGAACTGAGATAACACTTAATGATTTAATTAAGATGCAGATTAAGTGATAGATATAAAACCTTACTATTCTGGGGTCTGACCAGGGAGTTAAGAAGATTGTGTTTTCATTTTGAATTAAGAGACGTAAACAAAGAAAATTATTGTTAATAAAGAGTGGCACTGCCAGATCAGGAAGCTACGTGCCATGTGTAGGCACTGCTGTCCTTTAACAATTTTGTCTTTTTTTTTTTAAGTTCATTTATAATATATTTTTTTTAACTTTCATAGTTTTAAATATATACGTGTATAGCAAGATTACTCATTTTATTTTTATAGAGGCACAAATGATTTTACTCATAGAGATATGTAAAACTAAAACTTGGTATGCGTTATGGCACAATTGTCTGCTTTCCCATCCCTCTAGCCTCCTAATTTTTAAAGAGAATGTGTTCCAAATCCATTTATTTTTTATTTGAACTTCAATTTATTTGTGGGAGCCACAGACCCAGAGATGATTGAATTTCCGTACTACTCCACAAAACTCATTTATAGACTACTTTATAGAATCTATCAAATTGAAAATAGACAAATTAATGTTCTTAGCAAAACATAATAGATAAAAGACTAAAAATTAGAGTAAATATATCCATATATATCCATATATATATCTATATATGTAGTTATGACCCATTAGCAGGTACAGTATGATCTTTATATAAAATATAAAAATTAAAAAAACTCTGTGTGTAGCATCTGTCATGAATTTTGCTCTGTTTATTTTTTATGCTTGATACTCTTCTCTCAAACTTCTTGGTTTTTAGTGATCACAAACCTGTTGATCATGGCCCATGTTTCAATCCATTCCTATAAAGATCTGAGAAAATGTCTATTTGCCAAAGATAGAGCACTGATGGCAGGCTAGGGATGATTTCACCTGGGCCTAGCATGATCAAATAATGAATCTACTTAAAGTAGTGCTACACTACCCCCTCCCCAAAAGAGGATTCTTCACAAGAACTCTATCCCTGAAACTCAGGAGCCCAACTTGTCCATAGTGTTAGTCTTCTCTCCTCATTACACAGCCCTGGGTTATACACAGCCCTCAGTTATATATAGCCTTATATTGCAATAGATTCTGTCTGAATTTCCTGGTTCTTATAAGTTTTTAGTTTTCTGAGTTGTATTTTCCCCCTCCAAGAGGGACTATTCCAAATTGGAGGGAATGACTCTGTCATTTCCTGAAAGCCACACACTTTCAAAATATGTGGTGGTTTGAATAAGAATGGCTCCCATACATTCATTGATTAGAATGCTTGGTCATCAGGGAGCAGCACTAATTGAGAAGGATTAGAAGGTGTGGCCTTTTTGGAGTAGGTGTTGCCTTGCTGGAGAAAGCATGCCACTAGGAGTGTGGGCTTTG
Organism: Acomys russatus; assembly: GCF_903995435.1. Lineage (NCBI taxonomy): Eukaryota > Metazoa > Chordata > Mammalia > Rodentia > Muridae > Acomys > Acomys russatus. Next base: position 37,111,879 of record NC_067144.1, on the reverse strand, counting down.
AGGTTAAAAACAAAACAAAGCAAAACAAAACAGAAAACAAAGCAAGCAAACAAAAAACCCAAGGCAGGCCCAGTGGCGCTTCCTGCTGCCTTCAGAACTGGATGTAGAAGTCTGAGCTACTTTCCTCCCAACATGTCTGCATGCATGCTGCCACTCTCTCTACCGTTATGACAATAGACTAAACCTCTGAAACTGTAAGCAAGACACAACTAAATACTTTCTTTTATAAGAGTTGGCATGATCATGGTGTCTTCACAGAAATAGAAACTGACTAAGACAAAGTATTGCCCTCTCTTTGTCCATTTCAGTTGATAGTTTTCAAAAGTGAACACTGAAGTATTTGATATGAAAACAAGCTAGAAGGATGTCTTGTAGCATTGCTCTGCAGACTACTTTTGTGTGTTCATGAGAACTCAGAAATAGTATTATATTGACAAAAGAAAAGTGAAAGAAACTGATTCCATTTCACTATGCAAAATACTACCTGATGAGCACTAAAGAGCACCAGCAATGACATTGCACACAACCTGGCCTCTTCTTCAGCTCTGTTTCAGATGCCATCTTTATGGCTTAACAGAGAAGCATCTCTGTTTAGCAAACATTTCATTAGCTAAGTTATATTTTTTTATTATTGGATTATTGATATTGATCTCCATAAACCCATTCAAGTTGGAATCCCCACTATCTCCGGATCATATTTCTTATGTTTCCTTTCTTTTCTTCTTCTTCTTTTTTTTTAATAACTATAAATCCCTAACACTAAAGGTCATTCATTCTCTTATGTTTTGGTGGTGACCTGTGTGTGAGGAGTTATACCCAGTGGTCTTTATCTTGCTGTCTGTGGCGATTTGAATCAGAATGGGCTCCTAAGCTCATGTATTTGAATGTTTGGTTCCCAGTTGGTGAACTGTCTAGGAAGGTGTGGCCTTGTTGGAATAAATGTTGGCTTGCTGGAGGAAATGGGACACTAGGGATAGGCTTTGAGGTTTTAAAGGTCCACACCAGACCCAGTCCCTCACTCGTCTTCTTTATTGCAGGTAAGATACAAGTTCTCACCTACTGTCCAAGCACCATGCCTGTCTCTGCTGCCATGATGGTCCTGGACTAACCTACTGAAACTATCTGCAAACCTCCAGTCAAAATGCTATCTTTATAACTTGCCTTGGCCATGATGTGTCTGCAGAAATAGACTAGGAACAAAGAGACTACCTGTCATTTATTTCTAATGCAAAAACAAAGGGCCAAGCAAACAAAACAAACAAGGCAAGTTGTTTTGTAAACTAGTAGTTCCCCACATAATACTTTCTTTTCTATCTTTTGTAATCTAGTCTTAATATTTCTAGAGATAATTTAAAACTTTGTCCATGTGGCTTCAGTGAACCATAATTGCACACTCTAATCCATGCTGTTTTCTTAGAACATTGGTGATGATTTACTTTTGTAATGTTCACCCTCACTAAATTTTTTTGGGAACACAGAAAAGAGGAGTACTCCCCCTGATGTCTCATGCCAAAGATTTACACAATTGACTCTTAGAGTTTCATTGCAGTTGACTTGGTGCTGTTGGTGGTGATAGACCCACAAGAATTGAAACACTTTTCTACACCAGTTCTTCCTTCTCATTGTCCAGGTTAGCTGAGCTCCATTTGCACATGTTTAATTAACCCCCACCCCTTCTTTGTGTGTGTGTGTTTCATATGTTTTGTGGGTTTTGCTTTATTTGAGACAGGATCAACCTTATTAATAGTAATTATTTATTTGCTTTTACTTTAGATACGGAACTTTTCCTTTATTTCTGACTTTTCCATTTAAATACATGGAAAGAACATCTTTTATCAATATTTGTCTAAAAGGGTTTGCTACTTGCAAATGGAATTTAAAAATTTTTGCTAATGTAATGTGTGGGTAGAAAATGAAGTCTTGACAAGTATGGTTCCTTTCCTACTGTTTTGAGACTATTTCGGTAACATTTGCTGATGGAGGTCACAAAGGAATACTGAAAGAAATGATTTTAGAACATTCCGAAGAATGGGGAAAGATTTGAAGTTGCATTTGTGAGAACATATAATTAGCCTGACTGTAGATTTCAGTCACTCTTGAGGTACTGGTGAAAAATTCCATTATCTTCAAAAGTGTTTCACTGACTTTCAAAGGGAGAAAAAGGTCTCAAATAAGTAAGAAATAAACTACAGGCATCACAACTTTGCTCAGTGGAAAAAGCCAATTTCAAACATACATCTGGCCTCCAATAACTCAGAGCAAGCATAAGTATGCAATTTTATTGGTTGTATATTTATGTTTCTGAGATAGAACATTCATTTTAGGGTTGGAAAGATAGTTCAGATGTTAAAAGCTAAGACCCACAGTCCTACAACCAAAAGAACATTTATTTTATTCATTTCAGCTGAATATCTACTGCATGGCTGATATTCTGCTGGATCTTATAAGAAAATAGAGATCCTTAATTGCAATGAGTTTATTTTCTTAAAAATTAAATAAAAATTAAAACTGTGATAGAGACACCAGGAGAAAAAGGTTAGTTTACATAATGTGATATATTAGGTGATCCTGAATGGTAGAAAAAGGGTTTGAAATGAAAAGAATCAAAGGTTAAAACACTATCTTGAGAGATACTTGATGTACTTCAAAGAAATGAACGATGCTACCTCGGAAAACAAAATAAAAAGTGATCTAATAAGACAGCAGACATCAATTTTTTAGGGTTCTTCATGTACACACATATACACACCCCCATACATGTGCACATGCACATACACATGTGCACACATCATACACATGACACATTTTGTAAAAGGAAATCAAAGTCATCCATGGATTGTCAAGCTCCTGCAATGGCTTCATCCAGATATAACTTAAAAGCTTTTCTAAGTCATGTGAACAATTAATCAATACTTGAGAATTATCAAGCATTCCAGAGTTTTGGCGGATTTTTATAAACTTCATTTTTCAAGCCTTGGACTTATTAGTAACTTTTTTTTTTCTATTTGGGACTTTGAGTATTAGTCCCTTTCTATCTTTGTTGGGGACAGAAATATCACATCGATAATAGATTGGACTACTAGCTCAGAGAGTGACATTTGTTCCTTGCTGTGCGTGTGTAACATGTCACCAAGTTTATCTTTGCCTTGGTTTTCCCAAGTGCTAAGTAAAGGTTTATGTCAGGGTCTCTTTCAAATACCTGTATTATTCATTCACCAGACACTTAGTGAGTGCCAACAAGGTGTTATGTAGTCTGAGGAATTCTATATGGTGAAGAAAAAACTAAGACACTTTGGTGAATTACTCTTCATGTATAAAACAAGCTAGTGGAAGTAATTCCTATCTCACAGGGTTTGGTATTAGTGTATTTGCATGGGCTAATGTATAGACTGGATGCCACCTGGGACCTGCTTAGGATACAGCAATTACTGTTGTTATTGTTACTGGAGACAGTATAGTCTTTTCCCGTTACTTCATCTGAAGGGAGAGAGAAGACTGAAAGACTGTGATAAGTGCTGTGGAACATCAAAGGGCCATTGGCTTTACACATCGCTCATATAATCTCCACCCTGCCAGGTACCTGTGTGTAACTTATGATTTTCAGCTCTGAGCCTCAGGGTATAATTTTCTTCACTTCTTAGGATTCTTTCTTATAGTCCACTCTATAAGTCTTCAGTGTTGGTGGAATTTTGTATCCTAACTTGATGGGTTTCCTGTACTCTTAACCCTTCTCAAATTTCGACAATATAACCACCCTGGATTAATGACCAAAGCTTTCAGCTGAGTTTCTTTGACATTAGTTTTATGTTTCCTTTTTTTAATTAATTACAAACTATATAATGACTGATACAATTAACTTCTATTAGTTATATAATTGCAATTAATTTAGGTATTTAAACCTAATAGTACATACATACCCTTAGAAATAGTATGGCATAAGTTAGGTTTCTATAGAGAAACGGGTGTAGTATAATAAATCAATAAATAGATAAATATTTTAATTAATATTATTCTTGGGGTACCAATGCTTTGATGTAGGGCCTTGTGCATTCTAGGCCAACTCCGCAACTGAGTGACATCTCTGACCTCTGATAGTGCAAATGTCTCACATGGCTTCCACTGTTTTGGGGGATGGCAAGGTGAGTGGGTCTGCTGGAAAATTTTGAGCAGGATCTGATGTAGTCCTAGGGCAGAATTGCTTCTTCTTAGAACAATTGCAATTTTCATGTTAAGTCTTTCTCTATGACTATATGAGGACCACACACACTAAGGAGGGCGGCCTCCTTTAGTTGAAATCAACCAACTGTGTGGTTAATCACACTTTCAAAATACTATCAAAACAACTAAATTAATGTTTGATTAATTGATTAATTGGAATAATAATCTGTACAGACACCTAGAGCTTATCATACGCATTGTAACTTCTCATGATATCTTATTTTATTCCTACTACAGAAATTTCCTTGTATGCAGTAAAAGACTCCTATAGTCTTCCAAGGAGTGTTGACCATAGGTTGGAGTCTGTTTTATTAAATTACTGAAGATACATGATTCTTTATAACTTATGACCCATTTATAGAAAGAACACCAACAGGTTAGGTAAATGTTTAATTAATTCTCCTGGGACATGCACTGATTTTATTTATGCCAAAGTTACTGAATATACCTGGCTTACAGTTGGGTACGTCCTAGCAGAATAAGCAGATCTGAGAGTTCTACATTTGTGATTTGTGATTCTTGTTGTGTTGTTTCATATTCTTGCTTTAAAAAAAAAAACCCCAGCTAGCAAGCCATGTTTGCTCTAAATGGCTAACAAGGCATTGCAGAGAGGATAATGCATTATTACTGAAGTATATTGATTTTTTGAAATGCTGGTTGAGACTTAAAAGGAAACAGAAATGTCAAATCCTTGATTGGGGAAATATAGCCACACTAGAAGTAGAAGAGCATCTTTGTAAACTTTTCTGGGAAAGATATTTACTTTTATAAAAATAAATAATCCTATCCGATAACTAATTTGTCATCTCTCCTCTTTCTATCACTCATATTTTAGTTGTTCTAGAAAGAGATTTTATAAAACTGTGTGGATTTTATGGAAATTTGTTCGAACACATTAAAAGTAGATAAAAAGCATTATTTTTGAATACGTATTTACCAAACAGAAATTTTGTATACCATAATATAGCTGTTGAAACACTTATCCACTTAATTCTGGACTAGCTTTAACAAAACAATTATATTAGTCATTTAAAAAGCAACTTAAGGGGGATTTCCTCCCCCTGTATATGCTCATAGGGTATCAAGTCTCTTCTTGGTAACCTGCTATCCTTCCAGTCATAGGAGAGGGGAATAAGGGGAAAATGGGAGGGAGGGAAGAATGGGAGGATACAAGGCATGGGATAACCATTGAGATGTAACAAGAATAAATTAATTTAAAAAAAGCAACTTAAATAAGGAACATAAAAAAATGATCATAGGAGCCAAATGTGGTTGTATATATCTGTATCCTCAGCATTCATAATATCAAGACCGGAAAATTGTGGATTTGAAGCCAACCTTGGTAACATAGTGAGATCATGTAAAAAACAAACAAACAACCAAACAAGCAAGCCAACACCCAAACTGACTTAGGGAAAGAATTGAAAGTAATTTAAGGAAAAGTTAAAGTGTGCTGATATCTTTAAAGATCAACCTGACCAATGAACTGAGAATTTGCAAGACAATTAGAAAGGGAGTTAAAACAGGCATGAAAGCAGTCATCTCTAATTCAAACGATCACTGTTGGCCAAGACATCACAACATCTGATTTCAAGTTACATTAGAGATTTGTATCAAACACAGGATGGAATAAGCACAAAAACAAACACATAGGTTACTGGGCTATAAGATGCAAAATTAAACCCACAAAACAACAGCCATTTGAATTTTGACAATATATTTGGAGATTTAGGAGAAAGATAACTTCTTCAACAAATGCTTTTGGGAAAACAGATAGTCACGTGTAGAGAAATGTAGCTAGATCTGTATTTCTCATCATGTATGTAAATGAATAAAAATGGTTAAATTTCTTTAATATAAGACTTGATACTTTGAAAAATTTAGAGGGATAATGATTCAAGATATAGATATAGATAAGACTCCTAATAAAAACTATTCTAAAATAAAAATTTAAGCCAAGCCATGATTGACAAATTATGTTGTATAAAATTAAACACAATTCTGCATAGTAAAACAAACAAACAAAGAACAGGTGCTGGAAGAGATAGCCTGCAGAATGGGAGAAAATATTTGTTATACTTATGACTGAAGATTAATATCTAGCTGGCAAAGAACTAAATCAATAAAAATGTGAATAAAATGAATAATTTTTAAAAGATGAAGTACAAATAGCTAGTAAGTGCATGAAAAAATATTCAACTTCCTTATACATCAGGAAGCTACAAATTAAAACCATGTTGAGGTTCTATTTCACTCTTGCCAGAGTGGCTTCAATAAAGAAAACAAGTAACAAACTCTTGCAAAGCTTTAGAGAAAAGAGAACCACAGTTGGTGAGATTATAACTGACCTAGCCACTTTGGAAACCAGTTTGAAGATTTCTCACAAAACAAAACAAAAAATAGAAGTCATATAATCCAGCCATATAATTTTTGAATATATATACAAAGAATTCTGAGCCAATATCTAACAGATATACTTACACCTTCATGTTTATTGCCATAGTATTCACAATAGTCAAATTGTAGAATCAGTCTATGCATACTTCAACAAATAAATTGATAAGGAAACTTCTGTATACATAGTGGAGTTATATTCATTCATAAAGAAGAATGGGGCTGGGTAGAAGGTTCAGTGGTAAAGCAATTTCTGAGAAAATACAAGAACCTGAGCTCAAATCTTCCAGAAGCCCCCTAAAGCTAGACATCCTGATGTTTCTGTAATCCCGGCTCTCCTACTCCAGTTGGTAGATAGAGGAAGAAGAGTAGAAGGAACAGTTCATAGTCAAGCTAGCCTGGTGTGCTAGTAAGAGACTTTGTTTAGGATTGGAAACCAAAGACAGATACTAATGAGTGCTCTCTGAATTCCACAAAATGACACTATGTGCATGAACACATACACACACACACACACACACACACACACACACAGAGAGAGAGAGAGAGAGAGAGAGAGAGAGAGAGAGAGAGAGAGAGAGAGACAGAGAGAGAGAGAGAGAGAGAGAGAGAGAGGAGGAGAGAGAGAGGAGAGAGATGAGAGAGAGAGAGGAGAGAGAGAGAGAAGAAGAGCGAGAGAGAGAAAGAGAGAGAGAGAGAGAGAGAGAGAGAGAGAGAGAGAGAGAGAGAGAGAGAAAGTAGAATTAAATCATATTGTTTACCACAAAGTGCTTATGACTTGAGATCACTATTTTATAAGCAAAACAAGCCAAACTCAGAAAGACAAATACTATGTTTTCTTTGAGAATCTAAAGGAGGACTAAGAAGTAGAACAAAATTAGCAAATGGGAGAAGAGCACAGAGACAGGGAAAGGTATGAGGCATATATGGTTTAAAAAATGCGTGATTTAGTTTAAAGAAATTGTTCATATGAGTTTATAAGTTTGTACTATGTACAACAAATACACTGGAAATTACCTCTGTGGGATATTGACTTAGAATCCTTTGGGTATACATTTAAGAAGTAGCATAGCTGGGTGCTATGGTATTTGCTTTTTTGGTTTTGTGAGCATCATGCATACTGATTCCCATCATGGCTGGACTAATTATATTCCCACCCACAGTGGTTCCCTTTTCTCAAAGTCTTTTTATTTTACCTTCCAAACAAAGTAGATGTTTACTGAATGTTTAATATATTAATTTGCTATGCTGCCATTATAGAAAACCACAGATTTAGTGATAATTCAAATGTATTATATTCAAAATTCAGGACAAAAAAAAAAAAAAAAAAAAAACCAGCTTCACTTTTTGGCGACCTCAGTTTTTTCTGTTCAGGAAGCTCTGAGAGAGATTGTGATGCTCATGCTGATTTTGGTGGAATTCAGTTCTTTATGACTATGAACTGAGGACTATGCCCCTTGGCTTGTGACCCATTTTCTTCTATCTTTAAAAACATCAATGTAATGTAAGTATTGAGGCTAGCTACACAATCCAAGACAATCTGTCTCCTTTAAAGTAATTAATTCCTTGGGGGAAATGTGATAAAGATTAGATATCTGAAATCATGTGCAATCTCATTTCCCTTTCCCTTTGACATAGTGTATTTTATGACTAGGATATAAATGACCACAAAGGTCATTTTCTTACTTGTCACAACTACTGTAGCAGTATTAGTTTTTATATCAATGAAAAAATCATCTTCCAAGAAGCAATCTGACCATGACAAGATCCAACAGACAATTAGCTAATTCATTATATTGGGTGTACCATCTCATGATATAGACTTTTATAAGGGATAGTGTGTTTTGCTTACAGGCCATATAGGATATTAAAGGCATCTTCTATGTAAGTCAATAAATATGATATCTAATGAATGTTTTACTAGAGCATTTAGTTAATTGAGTAATTTTGCTTATGCTTAGGGTTGTGAAAAGTCTGAAAATGGAAGTGTTTATATAGAATCATTTAAGATAGCTGGTAGACAATGCTCCAGTCTAAGGTAGCAGCAAGAACAAAAGCAAGTTTGTGGCAAGAGATTCTAGACAGATAAGGATCTAAGGAACTTAAATTTTTCCTGATGGAAATATGATAACTGCAAGGGTTCTAAACCAGGATGGGATAGTAATTCCAGAGAGGCCATTAGAATGATATGAATGGCAGCAATAGAGATGAATTTGTGGAGGGACAAGGGATAACTCATTAGCTGTTTACTAAGTAAAAGTCAGAGTTGGTGGCAAAGTTGAGGTTGATAAAGTAATGAGAGGAGGCAGGATTGCTGGCCAAGTTCCACATTTGATTGTTCACCACCCAAGGGATGGAGGGAGGAAACAAGGAAAGATTCATCTGAAAATTTATCAATCCTACATGCGTTCAATTTAAAGTGCTAATGAGAGATCCAGCATACCTGAAGCTCAGAAAAGATGTCCATACTGACAACAGTATGGATATGAGCCAAAAATCCCTCACAGTGGAACATTTTCTCAGGAGTCACACAGTGAGTCAGCAGGTAGACTGAAAAAAAAAAAAAAACAAAAAACAAAAAACTACTGGTGGGCAGAAGACAGGATGAGAAGACTTAGAAGGAGACTGAGGAGGCAAGAAGTTAGCCATGACACTGTGCTATCATGAGCAGCACAGCTGTAGACAGCTACAAAAAGAGGGCCATTTTTTTCTGGAGTCATTTTTTCAATAATGTCATTCTCTACGGCTGGATGAAATATATAAACACTTAGATTTAATTACTTAATTTGTTAACTAGGTCATTAGGGACAAGAACTTGATTGTTTCAAGGGCATAGAGTAGGTTCTTTAGCTTGATGAGTGAAAGGAAGAAAAGTCATGCATGGAGCAACCAGTGCACAGCAATAATGTGGAATTATATGATGCTAATTACAGTATTAGTTTGGAGTAGGATATGTGCTGCTTGGGAAAATAATGTGTGTGTGTGTGTATATATATATATATATGAGAGAGAAAGAGAGATGTAAAATTGGATTTGTTGCCAAAATATGGATGGGATGGAGATCAGTAAATGTGAGCAAGGAAGATCTTAGACGTACAAGATAACTTGTTAACAGCTGACATAATAGTTGGTTGAGGTGGGTCAGTTGTACTGTTTAGTAGTCTAAGTGAAACTAGTTCTCAATTACAGAAAGTATGAGTTTGCATGTAGAAGAGAAACAGTGAGGCTATAATATGCAACCTTCAGTGATTAATAATGGGAATGTTTCCCACTGACCACTGAAGACCGTGGTTCTCAGCCAGGTTCAGACTCAAAGGTCAGCATGGCCACACCCATCTGGGTTAAAAGGACATTGACCCTGTCTCTGCCTTTCAACACTCTACAGTTGTTGTAGCCACCTGGTACCTAAGATGTCGTGTCTAGCAGCCTTAATGGCTTGTCGTTCGCTTATAGGAGCACCTTCTGGGCTTAGACCTTCTCCTTGGAGCTCACCTGCATGGTGTTCTGGATGATGTCATTCTCTGGGGCAGTGGCCTTCCTTTTGTCCACATAAATGAGGCCAGCTGCTGAGTCAGGTGTCAGTGGCTACCTCTGAGCACAGCCCTTCTGGTAGCAAACCTCAGACACAAAGAGGGAGCAGCCTGGGCATGTGAAACACTGGAGGTCTGACCGAGCTATAGCTGCATCCTTTCTTCTGCCCTGGGATGTATCTTTGGGGGTTGTGAGAAATTCTGAGCCAGAATGTTAGGATTAAAAGAGTGTTTGCTGTGTGTCACGGATAAACCTCTTCAGAGGACAAGGATCTTTCTCTTCCTTCTGTTCTTACCCCTGTTAGCATTGCCACAATGGAAAGAAAACCTTGGAGATGTTCTTGAGAAACTGAGATTGACTCAAGTGTGTGGCTGGGGCCTGGAAGAAAGTGCAGACAAACGAGCTTCCATAGGTCCTTCCAATATTTCTTGATCTTCATCACAGCTTGAAGTAATTGCATTTCTATTGTGGCATTATTAAGTTTGTAATAATTCACTTCCTAATAGTTTGGTAGGCCAAAACAGTGAAAAAGAAATGATGAGTTTATCTGCCTTTGAAGCCGCCACAAATATACAATAAACTGAAAGGAAATGGCTTGTCCTTCAAAGATAAGGGTCTTAGGAGAATCAGATTGGCATAAAGGAAATAATTTCTTTTCAATTTCAAGTCACAGCATATCTAGAAACAGAGATAACTTGATAACTTATATGTTCAGTGTCATTTTCTTGTAGTCCCTTCTTTCCCTGCTGGTTTCAGATTCTAAGCTCTCCAGTGCTCCCAGCTAGTTGGGAGTTTCTTTTACTGCAGCAATCATTGATGCTTTTGTAAGTCTGAATTATAATTAATAGCTGACTGCTCTTCACTGCCAGTGTCCCCAGAAAGGGATTATTGATTTGATTTTCAATTAGTTTTATTTCCTTTGCAGCACAGTTTGACAGTTCCTCCTGCCTCGGCTTCCTAAGTGGGATTGCAGACCTGTTTTAACATGCCCAACTCACGACTTTGTTCATTTCTCTATCCCTACCATTTAGCGTTAGTGTAAATAGCAAATCACCAATGCTTGTTGGGCAGATTGGGTGATAAAATACTAAAAAAAAAAAAATCTATAAAATTTCAAATGATTTCTGATTTAATTTAATGAATGTTTATCACTGTTCATTACCTTCTAGATAATGTCTTCCAAATTCTATTTCCTGCCCTATAGATGTTGAATACCATACACATAGAAAATTGTAAATGAGAGGCAAGCTGGGACAAAGTCTCCAATAAATGTACAAACAAAGAGCTATGGAAATGAAATCAGATCTATGATAATACTGGCTGAGACTCAGTGTCTACCTTGGTGACTGCTTCCTGAGAGTTTAAGGTTTTTAAAATTAAAAAAAAAATTTAATTTGTTCATTTTATGTCCTTATGTCCTCCCTGTCTATCCTCCTTCCTCCCTGTATCCCCCTCCACCCCTTTCCTAGTCCTCAAAAAGGAGGAGCACTCCTCCCCTATCATCTGACCTCAGCCTATCAAGTCTCATCTGGACTGCCTGTATCCTCTTCCTCTGTGGCTTGGCAAGCCTGCCCCACCAGGGGGAAGTAATCAACAAGTGGGCACTAGAGTCCATGTCACAGACAGCCTCTACTCCCCATAATATGGGACCCACAAAGAGACTGTGCTGCTTATTGACTACATCTGAGCAGGGGGTCTAGATCCTCAGCATGCATGGTCCTTGACTGGTGTATCAGTGTCTGCAGCATCCTCCCTCCCTGCCCACTCCACCTCCACCTGGATTTGTTGGCTCTCCATTAGTCTTCTTGTGTTGATCCTGTCCCTCTACCCAGGTCCTTCTACTCCCTCAATTCTTCTATAAGATTCCTTGTGTTCTAGTCTAAAATTTGGCTGAGTCTTAGAATAGGCTTGGATCCCCTGGTACATGGAGTCTTTCAGAGACCTCTATGGTAGGCTCTTGGCCTGTTCCTTCTCTTCAATGCTTCTGGTATCTACTCTATTTGCCCTTCTGAATGAGATCTAGGCATTCTCCCTAGGGTCCTCCTTGTTATTTAGCTTCTTTAGGTCTGTGTACTGTAGCGTGTTTAGCCTGTATTACATGGCTAATATCTGCTTATACATGAGTATATACCATGTATATCTTTCTGGGTCTGGGTTACCTCACTCAGGATGACCCATTCTAGTCCCATCTTTTTGACTGCAAATTTAAAGAGTGCTTTGTTTTTAATAGCTGAGAAGGAATATTTTTCAGTAATTTGAAAGATCATAAAATGTTTTAGGCTCACTGCTTCATTAATATACTTGAAAGTTTGAGAAAGAAAAGCATTGCTGTTGCTTGGCTAGGTATAGAAGGCATAGACAATGCCCTGTACAGCTGAGCACAGTTGCACCCACCCCCTGTCCTAATTGTCTCCCTTATGTAGCTCTTTCTCTTTTTTCTTTGCAGTGTTTGGAGAAGCTAATCTCTTATTATCAGATTTTTTATCTAACAGTTCAGGATAAGTGTAAAGAACTTAGCCTGTTGTTGAGGCCATCATGACATGACTCACCTTGAAGTTCACTTCCTTTCTCTTGCATACTTCCTTCACATTGTGAACCACAGTGCTATATACCGACTCCTTTGCTGCCTCTGTGTCTTGCTTCATTCTATTCTCTCAGATTGGAAGGCCATAACCCATTTTCTCTGCTGCAGATCCCTCCAGTTCTCAGGGAAGGAGTCTCTCTATTTTTATGGAACTAAAGGTCTTAGAAAGGTCACAGGATGGGTAAGAGGTTCAATGGGAACACCGATATGGATTATTGGGGATATAGAATATATTAAAGGATGTGTTAATGCCATGGGCAGATAGACAAGAGCATGGAGGAGGCTCTGAAAAGAAGAAATTAAGGCCCGGGTGGGATCAGTGGAAGTTTCTTCTTATACCTTTCTGAGATGGTTTCTCTGGTACAAGCCTCTAAGCAGGCTTTCTGGTTCTGTAGCAGGAAGCAGGGGAGGGAGCAGGGAAACAAGGTGTGTGGCCAAAGTATTGCATTTAAAATAAGCTCACTTCCTCTGGTGAATGATCTTGGCACTTAACCCTGTTACCCTGTTACCTGGGGACTCACAAAGTCTCAGTAGGGTGTCTGTTGGCATCACTGCAGAGGGAAAGGCTTATGTGGTCCCAGCAGCAGCTGGATTCTAGCAAACATTTTATTCTTACAACCTTTGCTTACTTTGTAGGTCTAATCTTTCTCGCTAAATTGAATTTCTTTAATGCCCAAATCTGGCCTTGATTCACCTTTGAATTCATAAATGCTGAGAAGACTATTGTTTAAATACAAATATAAATATTCATTTGATAAACTGCTGAATATGGAATAAATGGATGCAATTGCTCTCATCTCATCACCTTTTGAATGTTATAAAAATGATGATGCAAAGTATAAGAAGTACAGTATACTTCTAAATCAAATAGCCATTTGTGGCATGGGCTCAACCTACACATGCACTTCTCCTGAGACAAATGCTATCCTAATGTTAGACTTGGATGAACACCAAGGTTTATATTGAGGAAGTCCCTGTGCTAAGTGCTGAAGAGTCAAAGAAGGCTCCTAAAAGCCAGGGGGTTGTAGATATAGTTGTGGCAAACAAGACTCCCATTTAATGGTTAGTTACCTATTACCAGGAACACACGCTAAGCTTCAGGATAGCAGAACAGCAACTGGGTGTTTCTGGAAGCAAATGTTTAGGAAACTCCCTAAATGAGATGGTTATGGGCCAGGGAGACTTTTGCTAGAGACATATTTGAGTTTGGATCTTGCTTCTGCATTGGGCAAATGACTTGATTTATAAATTATGTAATTTTTACATATTTGAGTTAATTAAACTATCTACCATATAAAGTAGGTGTGAATGACATCAGATCAGTTCTCATATACACGTTTGCTTAATCTACAAAGAACAGAGTTGAAACATGGAAAAGTACTATAATATAAATATATATCAGAGCTGGATAGATGGCTCAGTGGTTAAGAGCACTGCTTGCTCTTCCAAAGGACCAAGGTTCAATTCACAGCATCTACATGGCAGCTCACAACTGTCTGTAACTCCAAGATCTGACACCCTCACACCAATGCACATAAATTGCAAATTAAATAAATAGATATCAATGTTTGTATAAACAGAAAGTTAGGGAAAGCTTCTTTAAAAAGGTATGAGTCAGGCTGAACGGTGAATGGTAAGACAAGGTTTTGTGGGATGTGAAAGGCATAGAATGGAGGACAGAGGAGTGGAAACTGAGCAGTCAGAGCCTTTTCTCTTTCTGTTTTATCTCCAAAAAATTAAAGTGCTTCCAGTTCATGGAGGTTAAAAAAATGTGCAAGGATGCATGAACTTTTTCTTCTAATATGACTTGGAATGTATTAAAAGATTGCTTTAACTTTTGGCCTGGCACTTTTATTGAGAGCAGTAGTTATCAGAAAATGGACACCAGTAGGATTAGTATGTCTTTCTTTTCTTTTTTTAGAGAAATCTATAGTGTTGAAAGAGCACTTGGACCTTGTTAGACTGACCTGCTGTGAAATGAAGTGCTTAAGATGAGTCACAGTACCACAGGCCAGGCTGCTTAGGTAACCTGTCACTTCTTCATCTAAAGCTTTGGGGAGTTTCATCTTATTTCAGGACAAAAGCCCATGAGGAAACACAAACTTTGCCCTTGTAACCTGGAGACCTCTTGGTGAGAGATGACTTTGTCTTCCTCTAAGAGGCAATTCTTATACAAAGAAAGATATCCTCCTGCCACATTCTGCAGAAAGCAAGGGGAGAGTTCTGCCAAATGATGCTGAGTCATATGTATCGGCAGCACAGCTCAGAGCGTGCAAGGGCTAGCTGTTGGTGATTAGACCTCATCATGCCTTGCTGATTAGACAGAGCTGTGGGCTATAATGACTTAGTACCCTATCATCTCTGCATCAGCCTACCTAGGCTCCAATGTCTGGTCAGGTGACTGTCCTGACAGTCCTGCCCATGTTTATTCAGAGTGGAGAATCTTCCTTAAATTTTAGACTCCTGATGGCAAACTGCTATATAATAGGTAAAGTGGTAGAGTTAGTAATCCTTATTCACAGTATGGCCTGGGAAAAATTGCTTAATATTTTGTGTTCAATTTCTTTTTCTGTAATGGAGGAGTTACACCATTATGTAGTTTTTAGATTTTCTGGATATAATTTTAAAATAAGTCTTGGCATACAATAAAGCACTAATAATGACTATTCATATGTGTGTTGTCCTATGGCTATTGAGCAATGTTGGGAACACAAGGCTCTGAACTAATTTTTCTGTGTTGAAATTAAGGTGTCAACATGTTTGCACTACTAGAAATGATGCAAAATGAGATGACTTTTATTATTAGAACTTGGTAAGTTTGTGGACTTAGAGCTTAAAAGAGTATGTTACTATATTGATGTGACTTTCTGATTCTTTACAAGCATTTTCTATTCATGAAAATGATACAAATATCTGCTTCAGAGTATAGGCTTTGAACTTTTTCAAACCTACTTTATTTGGGGTCCTTTAATGCTTTTATCTCCCTTCCAACCCACCTACCCTAGATAGGAAAGAAAAGAGATTAATGGGAACAGAAGTAGACTTTTTTAGACTCAGTTCCTTAGAGCAATTACACTCTTCATAGACAGGATTTATTTCAGCAGCCCCATTAAACACAAACCCAGCAATTCAGCAAAGGTGACTGCAACTCCAGCAGGGGGAATCTGGAGCAGCAGCTAGAACCCAGGACCTTGAAGCATTCTCTGGTGTGTTTCTCTTTAGGAACATCTCACATCAGAGGATGAACAGCCAAACAGTGGAAAGCAATAACCAAACCAAAAAGCCACGTCTAACACACACACACACACACACACACACACACACACACACACACACACACACACACACACATAGACAATAGTATAAACTTTGGTTTCCAAATCAAGTCCCCATGGTTTCTTGACTCAATCTCAAGGAGTTACGTCTTACCCCTCTTCATGCATGCACACATTCCTTTCTTTAGAATCTCTTGTACTGAGATTTTCAATGACCACTGAGCTCTTAATTACCCTAAGCATCTAAGATGTCACAAGGGACTGATGAAGAGAGTCTATGACTAGCTGTGAAAACCCACAAAGTACACAGTGGCCACTGGATAATTTAATCCTCAGAAAGCCATCCTTTTCTTCTTTGGAAGACCATAGAGGAATTTCTCTTGGCTTTCTAACAATCAGTTTCTCTGCATCCCCACCAACAGTGATGTATTAGTTTCCCAGGGCGGCCTTAACAAAGTACCATAAATTGAATGTCTTAAAACAACAGAGATTTATTGTCTCAGTTTTGGAGAATAGAAGTCTAAAATCAAGGTGCCAGCAGGGCTATGTTTTCTCTGTAGCTTGCAAGAAAGAGATTGTGGGTTGTTTTTTTTTTTTTTTTTTTTTTTTTTTTTTTGTCTCTTCTATCACAGGTTAGCAGAAATCCCTGATATTCTTCAGTTAAAAATGCACCATGTCAGTCTTTCCATCTTACCATTGCTGCATCCTCTGCATGTCTGTGTCTGACTTTCTTTATCTTGTGAGGCCCTACTTTTGACTGACTCAATTAAGTTCTACCCCAGTGATCTCATATTAACTAGATTATGTGCGAATGCTCCTATTTTCTAATAAAATCATATTTACAGATACTGGGAATTAAAGTGTAAATGTAACTTTTAGGGGAGCAACAACTCAATCCAGAGCAAGTATCTTGATTTTCCTTGGATAAACTATAGGATTTTCATTGTTTAGTATAAAATGTGAATACTAGGGAGTCACTCCACCTCACATCTCCCAGGAAGGACTTTGTCTAATGTACTCAGTGAGCCCTGTCTATCTTCCTGACAACTCTGTTTGGATTTTCTATGTGCGTGTATTTGGAAAAAAAGCCCATCAAAACATTGAAATGTTGGCAGTGATTCTTGGGTAAAGTATAATTTACTTCCCTGGAAGCTATCTAATGACACTATAGGCATCTGAAATGGATAAGCCCAAAATATAAGTGATGGAGAGCAGAGTGCCTTGATGGATGTTGCCAAGGACATTTGGTCCTTGACACAATCTCATTAATAGACTTCCTATCACTTGAAAATAAGTTACGTAATAACGTGCTGTAGTTTTTGTTCTTTCAACTGAAGTATCACAACTCTGTTGGGCTAAAGTTGGAAAGACAGTCCATAACAGGTACCTAACAATGGCAGCCGCTGCAATTTATTGACTGGATACTAATTGTCCATCTTGACATTCCTGTGGTTAAGTCATTTAATTGCTCAGCAGCCCTCAGAACTATTATGTCTATCATATAAATGAGGGAACTGAGGCAAAAAGAAATTAGGTCCTCGTTATTAATTTAGAAAGTGATTAAGCAGCTTACTGGCTAATTCAAATCCTTCATTTGATGCCAGACCCACTCTTAGCCACTATGTGGCTACCCCCTTCTTGCTGTCAGACCCATGCAGAGCAGCATTAAGAAAGTCCAGCTACATGATGTATAGGAGAGCCAGTGGAATTATTCAATTCCCCCAATAATCCCTCCTTTCACCATTCTTCCCTCCCCTTGATTCTTTCTGTTGCTGTACAGCAAGTCAATACAAATTTAGCAGCTTAAGTAGTACATATTTATGTCTCATAGTTTTTATAGATAGGAAGTAACTGAATCCTCTGCTCAGACTCATAAGGTTGAAACTGAATTGCTAGTTTGGCTACATTTTGCATTTATCTTAACAATATTATTTATGCATGTGCTGTGTGTGCATATGCACATATGTATGTATGAGTGCACATGTGCCCACATGTATGTGTAAGCTAGAATGCAATCTTGGGTGGGTACTGTTCCTCCTCAGATGCCAAGCACTTTGTACTTTGAGACAGTGTCTCACTAGCCTTGGGCTCACCAATTAGGCCAGGGTGGTTAGCAAGTGAGCCTGGGAATATTTCCCTTTCTAGCACTGTGATTATAAATCCACAACTGTGATTGGCATTTTTAATGGCTTCTGGATATCAGACTCAGGGTCTCATCATTGCAAGAGAAGAGCTTTACTTACTGAGTCATCTCCCCAGTCCCTGTGTTTCCTTAGGGAGATTGGTGTTCTCGTCCATACTCACATGGTTATTCTTAGAACTCAGTTCACTCTAGTCATAAAACTGAATCTCTCAGTGCTTAGAGTCTGCCTACTGTTCCCAGTCATGTGACCAGCTCTACACTGTGTGATTTTTGCTTCTCTAAGTTTCTCAGGAGACAGCTCTAACTTTGCCATGTAACTAACTTAAGGGAGAGGCCAGCTCATCACCTTCACAGGCTTCCCACTTAAAGGGAAAGAACTACATGGTGGTGGCTTGAATACATACTCCCTTGTATCATGATGGGAATAGGCTTGCAGAGGCAAGCCTGCCACAGCACTGTCAATGATCTCGAAAGCGAACAGAACACAAATCTCCCAGTTCTCACTGAGATGTGGCAGAGAAACACGGCAACACATATAAACATTAGGGAATTAAAGAGCTGGGCAATTACTGGGAATTTCTAAATTGAAAGGAATTCAAGGTCACCCTTGTCTAAGTATTACCTATGTGGCTGTGGTTAAATTGGGCAGAAACCACCTTGCAGAATGGTTATTACAGTTAGTTACAGCTCATTAAGACAGCTTTGTGAGTAACTCTATTAATGTTTCTGAATTGCTGTTGCTTAGGGGGGCATTCTCACTAAATACAGCCTACTGCAGAAACAATTTTTTTTCTTTTGGTAAAAATCCATTTGGACAATTATTTAAGGTCAGCCTAAATTTATTAGCCTGAATTCAAAGAGGATTTTTAATTCTAAATCTGTTTAAAATGGGTATTAGTTAAAATAAGTTTGTTTTTCATTAAAAGAGAATTTCCATGAAAGACTGACCTTAAATTACTTAAAATTTTTTTAGCTAGAGTCTGCCTAGGAGAATAGGAGGTAAATAAGCTCATTGTATTATTGAGTAATTTTTATCTTCTGTTTATATTAAGTAGTCACAGCAAGACTATCATTATTGCAAAGAAATTCACATTTTTATTTTGCTAGCTGTAAGCACTGGAAACGAAATGCAAGCTTTCTAGCTCTGATGTCTAAGCATAGATCTCTGAAGAAATGAGTGATCATTTAGAAGTTCAATTATTAATTGTGGCCATTTTTATTCTCTTTGTTAATTTTATTTCAGATCATACTGTGGGAAGAAGCCAATGTGATTTGGGAGAATTTGATCTTATAAGGAAGCTATAAAATTAGTATTGATCACTGTCAGTGAGCCTTATCCATTTAAATGCAATCTCAGAAAACCAGTTATCGTATATGCATATTGTGCTGTCATTCTTCCTTGGCCCTGATTATATTGATGTATTATTGACTTAGAGCAAATGTGTCCCTCACTGTGGCTTCCTCCCCTTCTGAAGGCTCTGGTGTTTCAGCCACTCCAGCTGACTGCAGTAGAGTGTATGGAGAATCCAGTTATGCACCTAGCTTTCTGATTCTCCTTGGGAATGAGAAGGGCAGTAATTAGCATGCTAATGGCTCTTGCCCCAAAAATCCTCAAAAGAGTTGTTATGTGGAAATTGCATTATAATTTCTGTCCCTCCCATCTATGGGTCTCCAGTCACCCTCTCAGTCTACTTCTGAATGAATTGGTAAAACCTCAAATTCTCTTCATATGTTGCTGTCCTGTAGTTTGCCCAAACTCATTTTTATCACCTCTTGTTCTTGTGATTATAACCAATTTTGCCTTCATGATTACTTTGATCACTGTTCTGTCTTCAAAGCTTTACTTTTTCATCTTCAAATGAATAGCTAACTAGCTGCCTCAGGTGGGACCATATTTTAATTTGGTTTTATGAACTAATCTTTTACAGCAGGGAAAATCGTTCCTTTCCTAGAAAAGAAGGAGGAAAAGTGTTCAAAAACCAAGAGGATTGGTTTGGGAGAGAATTCTGCCTGACCACTACAACTAAAATGCCTAACTTAGCTACTTTCAATGGCTGTAAGAGGCACCATGACTACAGCAATTCCAAAAAAGAAAAAACGTTTCATTGGGGTTGGCTTATAGTTCTGAGGTCTAGTCCATTATGATCCTGTCCAGAAGCATGGTGGCACACAGGCAGACATGGTTCTAGAGAGGTAGTTCGGAGGTATATATCCAAATAGCTAGGCAGCAGGAAAAGAGAGATTCTGGGCCTGGCTCGAGCAATTGAAACTTCAAAGCCTATTCCCAAGGCCGCACTTTCTCCAACAAGGCCACACAAACTCCATCAAGACTGCACATCCAATAATCCTCCTCCCTAATGGGTAAGCATTGAAATTTCTGAACCTATGGGGCCCATTCTTTTTTTTTATTAATTTATTCTTGTTACATCTCAATGGTTGTCCCATCCCTTGTATCCTCCCATTCTTCCCTCCCTCCCATTTTCCCCTTATTCCCCTCCCCTATGACTGTTCCTTAGGGGGATTTCCTCCCCCTGTATATGCTCATAGGGTATCAAATCTCTTCTTGGTAACCTGCTATCCTTCCTCTGAGTGCCACCAGGTCTCCCCCTCCAGGGGACGTGGCCAAATATGAGGCACCAGAGTATGTGTGAAAGTCATACCCCACTCTCCACTCAACTGTGGAGAATGTTCTATCCATTGGCTAGATCATGGTAGGGGTTTAAAGTTTACCACCTGTATTGTCCTTCGCTGGTGCCTTAGTTTGAGCAGGACCTCTGGGCCCAAATCTGCCTATCATAATGTTCTACTTGTAGGTTTCTAGAACCCTCTGGATCCTTCTACTTTGCTATTCTCCCATGCTTCTCTCATCTAGAGTCCCAATAGGATGTCCTCCCCTCTGTCCCAGTTTCTATGGGGGCCATTTTTATTCAAACCACCATGATACTAAATCCCTATGGGTGAGATCACAAATTCTCAGGGACTAAAATCCTTCTCTGAACATACCTAGTGGAAGAGGTACAATGCTAGAAGACAGGTCATTTTCGTTCTCCATAAGAGTACCTACTATGCAAAAAACAAAAACAAAAACCCCCAAAACTCTATAGGAGGATTTGATTCTAGCAGTTACGAGGTTAGGCTTCACTGCTTTGGGAGTTCTAAGTGTTTTTTTCTATAAGTGAGGTCGTAGTAGACCCTAACCACTGCAGCATTTGGATTGAATTTCCTAGCTCTATTCTAAGGGCTCTGTAGGCAGATTTAGTGGAGTCTGTAAAATTGAGATGAGGGAGAAGGTAACTGATCATGGAGTAACTGATTGGACCTCAGCTAACTTCATGGTGAGTTCGAGTGGCATTTCATAGCAGTCTAAAATTAAGGTAAAGGCCATAGGCTTTTGACCACTAATTAGTTATTTACATCTTTAAGCAGAGGACCATAGTATTCATGCCAGCGCTTTGTCACAAAAGAAAGAGCACCCTTAAGTATAATAGCTGACCTACAATTAAGCACCAGGCTGAATAGCCTTACTATCCTGAGTATTGATGATATCAGGAGTCTTTAAGTTAGCATCTTGACAGAGGACAGAGTTTTCAGATGGTTTGAACAAATATACTTCTCTCAAAGACCACTTCAAGGGTACAGACATGTCAGGGAATAAATGTGATTGATTAGGCACTTGGAAACTAGCAAATATTAAATCCTCTTGGCTCCCTTGGACTAGAAACAACAAAAGGTATAAAAACCAATTACTGAAGCCCAATGAGAGGCAGAGATACAGAAGAAGGTCTACACTTCAGGAACGATAGCCCTGGTTATATACAGCTGTGAGGAGAGAAGAGGCTGCTGCCTCCCCTGTAACCATCTGGTGCCTTCCCATCATCCCATTCTTCCAGCAGTCATTTCATTAACAAGTTTAGTCTAAGAGTTGCTCTGTACAGGATGAGAAGAAGAAGGAGCGAAGAACTGGGGCATGAGAGGAACCAAGCCCTACCTCACCACTCTCCCTGAAACAAAGAAAAAGAAAATACAAATTACTTTTCTACTGATAACGTTAGCCAATTTATCTAACACTTTGAGAAATAATTTTTAAGTAAAACATTTTATAAAGAGACTCTGCCAGCCGAGATTCCTAAGTCTCAAGGCAGAACTTCATCAACCAATTTTTGTTTTATTATACTTTCCTCTTTGGTGGAATACGCCTCGGCAATGAAATGTTGAAAGAGAGGCTATTTCTAATTGTTAATCCTGTGTTGAAACCACCAGTCCATTTTACTTGTTGGGCAGGCGCCATACCAAAAAAAAAAAAAAAAAAAAATGCTGTTTTTGAGAACATGGCAATTATAGCTACTACAGGAGCCGCTGGGGGAATAACTGAAAGAAATAATTATCACTGAATGTTCAGTGTGGTGTGTGTGGTTTTTGCAGTACAACGCCCATTAAGTGATAGTCACATGGTTAAACCTTATACATATTTTTTCCAAATTTACCCCCTAAGGGGCAAATTATCAGTGCAGTTCTGAATAACATTATTGCAGCTATTAGTCTTTTTCTGCATAATTCCCCATCCACGATGTTTACTATTTCCTCCTTTGTGTTCCTTTGAAAAGTGGCACAGTTATAATATTTTCATTATGCGCTGGCTTACACAGATAATTAAACAAATAAACATACTCTTACACAATTCATTCTAAATATTGCCAGTCTTTACAAAACTCCCTCATTTTTGGGAGAATAAAGCTATTCAAGGTGGTCATTTTTTTGTTGTTATTGTTCTTTAACCAAAGTGTCACCTGGAAGATTAATAGAGCTAATCAATTACAGATGTAATCAGCTGTTTACTTTCAATGGCACCACCAGAATTTATACCACCAGAATGGAATAATAGCAGCTTCTCGGCTTTTACATGGAGATGACAGGTAACAACAGTCAATTTTCACACTGGGAAGAGTGTGAACATATTCCCCATAACTTCCTGATTTTCCCGTGGAGAAAACATTTGAGTTAATTTAGTATTTAGTGTGTTACAAGGATGAGTTAAAATTCTCATGATTTTAGGTATTTTTAATATATGCCACTTCTGAAAGGGCTAAATCCAGTAAAACCTGATATTCAGTGACTGTAAGAAAACTTCCAAAAATATAGATTTTATTTTCACAGTAATAGAATTTTAGAGTAATCTTAAAAAATACATTTGTTTTACCAATAAAAAAATCTGAGTCTCAGAATAAGTGGCTTTTCCAGGTCTCCTAGCAGGTTCCTGCCAGAGGCAGAATTATAATAGCCCTCTCCTAAATCCCACCACTGTGTCATTTCTTCTAGTCAGCGTTCCTTCTCCAGCAGCCTTAGAAGTTTTCTTTAAATAAACAACTACTTTTCACCTGCTGCTTTCTACCATGTTATGATCTACTGAGCACTAGAGAACAGTCCCAGTTGGGAGAGGAACTCAGGGTTAGTCAGGGAGACAGCGCTACTTGCTATCTATTAATCACTGTAACAGACGCTTCAGGAGCACAGCACAGAGGAGATGTTCAAAACTCCCTGCATCTGAAATCTTGGTTTCTAGTCCATTATTTCCAATACATCTTGAAGATAACCTGATTCTTGGTCTCTTGGGATACTGCTTCTGCCGCCTTTCAGCATTTTCAGGCCATCCTGATTAACCTTGTGTTTTCTTCTATTGCCTTGTGTAGTGATAGCTGCTCTTCTGTCACTATTTCTGGCTTTCAAATGGCAGTACTCAAGCAACGTAAAGTGGGATCGGCTCTCCTGAAGTGAGACTACCCAAAACCTTGCTGCCCCTTCATTAGACTTCTCCGAGGTTCGCTGCATTACTTGTATTCACCTTCTGACCCTACCCTACTTTTGGAGAAAGGAGTTTCAGTGATGTCCCCTGAGTGCTATGCCCTACAGACCTACTGACCAGTAGCATCCATGGTCATGTTGCAACCTCTGAAGGCAAGGCACATCAAACACATGGTAGAAGTGCTTGTTACCACTTACATATGAAAACACATAAAAGAAAGAGAATGGGAATGTTGGAAAGAAATTCATGATGACCATTTCATAACTTTCCAGTCAAATATGAGCAGAGCTTCTGTCCTACACTCATTATCCTCAATAATAATTAACCAGCATCCAGAGTCACATCTGGAGCAGCTAGTCATTTTGGAAGCCTCGCTGGAGAGATAGCTCAGCGGTTAAGAGTACTGATTGTTCTTCCGGAGGTCCTGAGTTCAATTCCCAGCACCCACATGGTGGCTCAAAGCCATCTGCAATGGGATCTGATGCCCTCTTCTGGGTGTGTGTGAAGACAGATTACTCATGTAAATTAAAATAAATACATACATACATTTCTGAAGCCTCCTAAAAGCGGTCTTCAGGCCACTTGGCACATTCTCTAAGAGGCATGGGAGGCAGCTGGATTTCTCCTCCTTCTTTTATCCATCCATACTATGAACAGTTTGTATCCGACACAGCTTTCTGCTATTATGTGCCACCACAAAGCCAAGACAACAAAGCCAACCAACGGTCACAGTCTAAAACCTCTGAAAGTGAGTAAAAATAAAGTGTCTCCTTAGGTTGGTTTTATCTGTTATAGCACAACCTGCCGACAACTACAAGAAGAAAATGTTTTATTTTCTGTCTGGTGTTGCAGTAGATCCTGCACTCTTTCTGTCATGATCTTTGAACAAGCATCCTTTTTAATTGTACTGCCCATAAAGAAGTTGACATGTAGGCCAAATAACCAGAAATTCCTAATTCTCTCATAGTACTTTCTGGTAAATTCCAGCCTGTGGTTAGCATTTGTCTTAAAAATCAAGACTGATATCTCTGGAAAACTTTAAGTTTTACTTCTTTTAATTAATTATGTATGATGCTCTGTGGGATATTTACTGATAGAGAAAAACCTAGTACATCAATTTCCACTTTATTCAATAGATGTATGTCAAAGAGATATACAAGTTTTGTTTTGTTTTGTTTTTTAGAAGAAAGGTAGGATTTTGCTTTAAACAGTAAGTAAAATTACAGAATTCTTTAAGGGCTCCACCCGTTAGGTGATCAAAACTGATGCTAAGACTCACAGCCAAACTCTGGGCAGAGCACTGAGAGTCATATGGAAGAGTGGGGGGATAGAAGGACACAGAGGGGACAGGAGCTCCACAAGGAGACCACCAAAGCCAACACACCTGGACCCACGGGGAACTGCAGAAACTGCTGCATCAACCAAGGACAATGGACAGAGAGAACCTAGACCCCCTGCTCAGATGTAGCTGATGGGCAGTTCATTCTCCATATGGATGCCCTAGTAAGAGGAGGAGAGGCTACTTCGGACATAGTCTCTTGTGCCGAGGCTATTTGATCACTTCCTTTTGGCAGGGCAGCTTTGCTGGGCCACAGAGGAAGAGGATGCTGGCATCCTAATGAGACCTGACAGGATGGGATCAGATGGAAGGAGAGAAGGGCTAGGGCAGGAGAATGGGCGGGGTGGGGGGAGGGAGGGAGCATGAGAACAGAACAGAAGGATAAGATTGAGAGGGTAACAATTGGGATGCAATATGAATAAACTACAAACAATTTTTAAAAATTAATTAAAAAAGGAAGAATTACTACAAACAACCATATGGTAGTTTGAGCATGAGGAGGAATTTTACACTTTTTAAAAAACATTTTAAAAAATTTTTACAAATACATTTATATTATTACATATATACAATAAACTACCTACAGTAAGAAGAAGCACGAAATAATCAGGACTTATATAAATGTTACATTCTTAGTGTTTTGGCTATTTGTATTTGATAGCCTTGAAGAAAACATCTTTTTTATTTTTCTGCATCTAAAATTCTGAGTGAAAATCAATATCTATTATATATCATCATTATCAAGTTAAAACATCTATCTAGACCTAAAAACATCTTACTGTCTAAATACCTAAGCTTAATTGTAAAACTAAACTATCTGATCTTCAACCCCATCAGAAACATGAGAAGGAATAAAATGGATTACATGAGTATACAGGGAGTGCAGGTTAGTAGCTTTCCAACTGAGAAGATGACAGAGACAGTTTGCTACCTGAATAGTCACCCAAAATTCTCTATAACATTGGAGCATCATCTTCAGCCTTCTGGCCCAATATATCTGATAGACATATTTGTGAGGCAGGAACTATTGAGGACTTGCTTACCCTGTCTTGGCAGAGTTTTTAGACAGTCATCAGAGCTCCTTTAAGGAAATGCTTCCCTGGTAATCCTAAGAGCAGTGTTGCTGGCAGTACTGGTGAGGCTCAAGTAAATGCTGGACAATCTATGTTTCCTCTCCAAACTGGGTTTACGGAGGGCCCAGGCCCTTCCATTTTTCAAAGTCCTTTACTACTGAATATGAGCATCTTAAAAGTCTCACTGCTTTGGTGTGGTTCCTGTCACTGTAACCTCCAGTCTGTTGCTTACACAGATGAGTGCGTTTTCTCAAAGCTTTCTGGACATGTGTGAAGTTTCTGTGTAACATGGCTTACATGTATTTGTAGAAGGACAAAACAGCCTTTTATATAACTGTGACTTCTACTGTCTGCTTCTTTTCCCTTAAAGAAAATTCTGTGCTCATCTCCGTCCTGTCTGTGGTTTTGTCTTGCTGGCTTAATTTAACTACTTTTCCTTTGTGACCAAAGTCCCACTGAGGCTTAAATGTAAAATCAATGTTTGGTGACAGATACTTTGTGTTCATTTAATATGTGAATTATAGTCCTCTTTGCCTCTTTAGTAAATGAATTATTTGCCATCCTAAGAGTCTTCATTTCCAGTTTCATTTAACCATATTCTCATTTCTTTCATAGGTCTCCTTCCTTCCTGACAGTGGAAAATATACTGTGAAGTTACATTTTTAATTATCTTGATCTCTCTCTTCTCTCCCTCTCTCTCTCTCCCTCTCTCTCTCTCTCTCTCTCCCTCCATCCCTTCCCTCCTCTCTATTATTTATTGATATTTTGGTTTTTTTGAGGGGAAAAGTGTTGAAATGTGAAGTTTAAGAATGTTTCACACTCACTTCCTTTTAAAACTCATTTTCTCTTTACTTTTCTTTCCTAAGGATGTTTTTAAAAAATATAGATCAGACATTATAAAGGTAATCTCAGCTCTACAGAAATTCCTTTGGGAAACTAAAGTCTTTTTGATTTAACTAAAATTGGCCTTAGGTAGGTGCGAGAAGCACATACGCTGGAGAGATTTTTAACCTAGTTTATTAGACTCAGTGACATTGTAGGTCACAAGAGATCTAGTTGTAATTTGTGATTTGGCTGGTAGCAAGCAAGTTACTTAGATTGTTCTGCCTCCACAAAGGATTGGTGTTGGCTTGCCTGGGTTATTTTTATTTGGGTTTCTTTTGTTTCTTTGAAATATATTTTATTAATTTATTCATATTACATCTCAATTGTTATCCCATCCCTTGTATCCTCCCATTCCTCCTTCCCTCCCACTTCCCCCTTACTCTCTTCCCCTATGAACGTGACTGAGGGGGACCTCCTCCCCCTGTATATACTCATAGGGTATCAAGTCTCTTCTTGGTAGCCTGCTATCCTTCCTCTGAGTGCCACCAGGTCTCCCCATCCAAGGGATGTGGTCAAATATGGGGCACCAGAATTCGTGTGAAAGTCAGACCCCACTCTCCACTCAACTGTGAAGAATGTCCTGTCCATTGGCTAGATCTGGGTAGGGGTTCGAAGTTTTCTGCATGTATTGTCGTTGGCTGGTGCCATAGTTTAAGCAGGACCCCTGGGCCCAGATCCTCCCATCATAATGTTCTTCTTGTAGGTTTCTAGGACCTTCTGGATCTTTCTATTTCTCCATTCTCCCATGCTTCTCTCACGTAGAGTCCCAATAGGATGTCCTCCCTTCTGTCCCACTTTCCTGGTAAGTGAAGACTTTCATGGGACATGCCCCTTGGGCTAGTGTGCAGATATAAGAGAGTATATACCATTTGACTCTTTCTGCTTCTGAGTTAACTCATATTTGGGTTTCTTTAACTTAAAACACTGTGTGAGAAAATGATTTTCGGCTTTCCTCTTGAATATCAGCTGAAGATTCAGATGGAGAAGGAGAAGAGGAAAGCTTTCCTTTAACACGATAGTCACTGCATATCATGTACGTGTTCTATTAAGATGTTTCTCCACTAAGAGTTGTATTTAGGATAAAGAAATGGAAAAACCTCTGGGTCCTCTAACCTTTATTTTATCTTGTACATTTCAAATGTGAAGGAAAATTCACTATTGTCATTAGAGACATTGAAAAAAAAAAAAGACAAAATTCTCTTGCTGTATACAGTGAATCAAGAGTAACTAAACGAAGGTGTATTTCTCCCATTAAAACTGCCTCCATAACCTTCAACAGAAATAGCATTAGTAACTAGAGGAAATTAATGTTCAGTAATTGTTGGATCCTTATTCAAATGTGACTTTCAAATATCTTTCCCAAGAGGAGCACTTAAAAAGATCCATCAAAGCGGCAGTGCTAATAACCTGCTGAAGGGCCTGGGTAGCAGGTTAAGAGACTCACCTGCCATTAATTAGGTGAAGGGCTCGCAAAATGTTAGAAGTGCACCTGAGCCCAGGATTCATCATCAGAAGAATGAGCTACCTAGGAATGAAATGAGACTCAAGTTGCCAAGCATTTAGCCAAGAAGAGAAGGGGGGGGGGGGAAGCCCAGTCACTTTGAGACTGTGTAATTGTTTTTTCTTTAAATGGCTCAAGGATACTTAGCTGAAGGGATAGTTTTGGATTCCTATTTCCTAACCCCATGCCCCTGCCTCACCTCTGTCTACAGTACTTATACATGATAATGAAGTCTCCTCTCATTACTTTGCCTGAGTGGTCCCCAAGCACTTCAGGGAGGCGCTTAGGGCTCTTGAAGTCTATGGTATCGATGCTGGTTGATTTGCTCAGGAAGTTGGGGTATGAGTTTGAAAGGAGAGAATGAAAGATGGCTCAAGGAGAGCAGCTGACAATCTTCAGGACTGGCCCCTAGCACAAATGCATTCAGATTATATTTCTTTGCAGGTTCAGTTTTTTTCCCCCAGAGGCATAATCGTATCATGGAGAGCTGGAAAAAATGATTTAACCACCCAGACTTAGCAACTTTCTTTTCCCTAATTTGTTCTGACAGATGCATAGAATAGGTATTGACTAGGAGAAACTAGTCGACTCTGAAAGGTCTATAGATTACACATAAGGGCTATTTTCATCAACTTTTGTTTAAAAAATATCCATAAGCAAGTTTCCCATAAAATTTTGGTCATCAGAAGGAAGGTGAGTTCAGGGTGTGCCTCAGCCAGTGAAGAGCTTTCTGTATAAGCATGAAGACCTGAGGTCAAATTCTCCACACCCACTTGAAAACTCAGGAGTGGCAATGAATCTCAGCAGTCCCAGGGTGGGTGAGACAGAGGCAGGAGGATTCCCGGGGCTTGCTACCTAGCTAGTTAACCTGAATAAATAGTGAGATCCAAACTTAGTAAGAGACCTTATCACAAAAATTAAGGTATATTAATTGAGGAAGACACCTGACACTGACCTCTGGGTCACACACACATCTGCTCCAGCACCCAAGCACACCACTCCACCCCTGCACAGAGAATGTTGCCAACATTCAATGAATAAGAAATAAACAGACATCAGCCATATTTTCTCCAACATAATAATGCTACAGCAGCTCATTTGGAGCCTCTGCTCTGCGTTCCTGGATGCTTTGCTACAGTGTTCTCCACAGTTCGCTTGGACTCTGAAGAACAGAAAAGAAAGAATAAAGAAATCCTTTCGGGTTAATTTGGCACTTTTCATGTCCCTTACATTTTATAACATTTTTATAGAAAGATCAGATCAGTCTCAAACTAGATGTTGAGAATAAGACCAGTGACATCAAGAACCACAAGGGACCTCAAGTTTTTAAGATGCTGTTGTGTCCACGGTGATGGAAATGCTTGTAAGAAGCCAAGGGGTCTGCAGACATGGTTTCCTATGTCTAATTAAAGTGGCTCCCGTTCTTTCAAAATTAATTAATACTTCTGAAGACCCAGCTTTTTAGGCAGCCAGTGATCTTAGTTACCAATCCTAGGACTTATAATCTCTAACAAATATGTCTGAAATAGAATTGAACTCACCCCAGAGATAGGCTATCACTAAGGAGGCATTTGTGAAACAACGTACTTATTTCTCTTCTATAACCTGATTTGGTTCTGTTAAAAGGCTGCATTTGTGATCCAAATAAAATCAAGTTCCTAAAAACTCTGTCTGACTTCACCCATTTAGATAGAATGGAGCAGTAATAATGTTGAGTCAGTTTAGGGAGAACACTGCATCTTCAAGAGCTCACTGTGAATGCTTGTTCTTAGCAAGGATCTTATTGGGGATTTCACAAACACCTCTCAATGGCATCTCCATTCAGTAATTTTCTACCTACTGACATCCAATTTTTCTCCTTAGTTATATTTTTCCTTCACCCATGGTACATTTGGAGTTTACCCTGAATTTTCTTCCCTTCTGGAAATTCTTCCTTGCTCTTCTGCTCTTGAATGATTTCTTTACCATCGTTAACAGTGACTTTTTTTCTCTAGCCAGATCAAGGTAGAAATGAATTTACATGTATGTATACAAGGGGCTCATTTTCTTGCCTATAAAGATCATCAATGTAAAACTCAACTCTAAAGAAAATGATTGTTCTCAGCAGAATATATGTGACCATAGCCCAGGTCTTGTTCAAGGTATTCTCAATGTCCTGTTTCATTGCTTAAAAGGTTCAGAAAAGTTTTAGAGTCACAAAACAAAGGAAAATAATAAATTATTGTAGTTACAAAGTTCATCCATGGGCCCATCGGGTGGATAGCTACAACAAGGTAGAGATGTCATCTCATCCTTGTTATATATTGAAATTTATTTTTTAACATTGAGGAACTTTACATCCCAATTGCAGGCCCCTTCCTCATCTCCTCCTAGCCCCACCCACCTTGTCTCTCCCTCCATGCCCTCCCCTAGCCCTCTGAGAGGGAGAGCCATCCTCCCCCACCAACTGACCCCAGCCGATAAAGTCTTACCATTCCTGGCTTTAGTTTAAATGGAGATTAGAGGTCTGCTGATCCTGGGGATATACTTGCAGTAGTTTACACCTCAGTCCCTAGCACTTTAATTCAGAATCAAGTTGAAGGTAAATGGCTACCAAAGAGCCTAAGACAGCTCAAGGCAGTCTTGGCTCTTGACCTATAACATTCATTTGTCTCAACCATGGAGTTCTGGACAGCTAAGGTCATAGAGCCTGTGGAAAGTTAATATACATGCAACCTTTTCAGCGAACCCAGTTTACAAGAATAAGGAGTCCCAGCCTTGATCTCACAAAGCACTAAAATTCTTTGATGCCATGCCAACACTAGAGATACAATTGTCTTTAAAGGATAAGAATGTTGAATTTTCGTCTAGTACTTCTGCTTCCAAAAAATAGTGAAAGTTAAAGGAATTTGTTATAGGCAAGAACAAAATTTCCCCTCACCTGTTATTTACTTCTCTAAAGGCAGTGGGACCTGGGAGGCGGGAGCCTAAAAATGAAGCATACTAAAGTTTCACATAATAGTCAACTTTATTCAGAGCATCAGCCAATTCAAACATTGAGGTTTAAGAAAAGTCACATGAATAAAGTTCTCACGACTTCAAGCTGTATATAATTACAAGGACAAGCTTCACGAGGCAAAAAATATTGCCTTCACATGAGTACATTCTTGGACAGTGTTCCGACGATCCCTTAAGGGTTAAGGCTTAAGACCAGAACTTTCATAACAAAGCAAAAGTGAAGAGTTTTACTTATATGTGCTTTATGTGACCAGACAGCCCTCAGAAATGTGGAGCCAAAGAGCAGGAATGTCGGTATTAGGTTAAATTTGGGGAATAGTGAAGAGTCATGTAGAAGCCTCAGTGCAAAGGAACAAGGGATTGCATGATCTGAGTTAAGAGGGTGCATGTTCTGGGCTAATGGGAAGGCTCCCTGCAGGGACACTCAGCGAAACCTGCTAGGATTCTTCGTGCATCCCTGTGTTTTGGGAGATTCTCCCGTCCTCCCTTTAAACCCACACTTAGTAGACGTAAATTTCGTCCAAAGCATACTTAGTCTATACTTAAAGGGCATATGTCTGAAGTATAGTATATGATAGTATGTAGCAAATGAAATGGAGGTTTTATTACTTTTGCGGGTAGGTGATTCTAAATTCTCTGGCCTGTTTCCATGAAGAATGTTGGGAGCAGATCATAGGAACCGTCCTGAGTTTGAGGTTTTCTCAAATGGCCAAGTTCAAACTTTGAGAATGTTGTGCCTTCCAACCCACACTTCTGCAGACTTCTTTGTTAAAAAAACAGCTTATTGCCACCAACAGTCTTATACACTGCATCACATGTATAAGATTAGCTCTTCTTTATTTATTCATTAGGAAGCTAGATGTGAAACCTCCAAACTCTATTTCTTTGCCTCATAAATATGGAATTGAACTCTTGCTCAACTGATAACCAGGCGTAACATGCTTACTAACCAAATTTTGGTTATGAGTCTTTCCTTCCAGATTCTTGACCTTTGCTTCATCTTTCCATCCAGGCAGGAAACACCCTCTACTGGAACATAGAGAGGTCCCCATGCCTGTGATGTCAGTGCTGTGGGACCCATTATTTAGTCCCACTAAGTATCCTTTTATCCCATTAGGTAGTCCTTACATGGCTCTACCCGGCTTTATGACTTCTTTTGTTCTGTCTTGCCTGACTCATAGATATTTGCAGACCTTAAGTTACAGCATTATTTCCAATGCAGTGAGTCCAACAGTCACTGTCTCCCCTTGCAATAATATTCCTGAAGAAAGTCTCATTAAATCTGAACTTTGATTTGACAAAAGCTTATACCTTGCTCTATATAAAAGGTTGCTGTTTTTTTGTTTGTTTGTTTGTTTGTTTGTTTTTTACCTAAACCTTGTTAGGGAAATTTGTTTTGTTTGCTTGACATGCAGTTTAACTATTTGAAATCTTAGTTGAAGATGCTAGGAGTATACACAGCCTAGTGGAAGAAATAATGGTAAAGAAACATTGTCCCTTTCTTTGACTATCCAACTATTGAAACAATGAACTTCATGAAGTTAGAATTTATCTGGAAGTATTAGATTGGGAAGCGGAAAGGCCAAGCGAGGCCCTTGTGGCAGGCAGAAGAGGAACTTGTCTCCAGGAAAACACTGAAAGCTACTCAGAAGGCAACAAAGAAAGACTGGAGCTGAAGACACCAGTGTCTGGGGAAGCACACCTGCATTTCTTACTTATGTGTATTTCTTGAATTCTCTTTAGAATGAAACCTAAACGGAGGATAGTTTTGCACATGATTAGGAAGTGAGGCAGTAGGGGGCCTGCATCCATGGATCTCTTTGTCCCTTCCCAATGTGGCCAACGTTAAATAAATCTTCCTTTCCCTGATTTTCTCTGTTTGCCTCTCTTAATTGTTTTGGAGGATGGTAGGCAGAGCCTGCCCACTCTAGGAACAGGAGGAGAAAAGGCAGTGTAGTTCTGCCTGGCATAGTCTATTTCCTGTAAGAAGGACAGCGCTGGAAGTTCTTCAGAACAGAACTGTGTGCCATTACCATCCTTTCTAAAAGACTCTTCAGAAATAGATGGACTGCTTGACAAATTTCTATATATCCTGTACATACAGACTTTATGCGGACCAGGGATATGATTCTCTGGTCACTTCTGCTGAATACTAGATATTATACTCTTCCCCCCAAAATAAAGAAAGAAGCTTAACAACTTTGCTTATTCAGGACTTTCAGGATGAAGGATTTTTCATAGGAAAAACCAAAACCAAAATTGTTTCCTGAGTATTGATAAATTTTATAGCACTGCAGCTTCACTTGTGACTGGATTCACTAAACAGCAAGTGCCTTTGCCTTGGTGCTTGTAGGTAAAGCTGAGGGGGGAAAGCCCCCAGAAAACATGATAATAAATAAAAAGTAGAGTGGCTCATGTACTCAGTCCCTATGTAAGCAATGTACCCTTTGTGGTGTTTAATACAATTATTCTCGCCAAGCTGCACACCTGGAGATCTTAATCAACACACTGATTTCTAGTAATTGACCTTAGATTGACTAATATATTATGATTGGGGCAAGATGCTGATTTCTTCAAAGTCAGAAGCAAATAAACTATCTGCAGATCAAGACAAACAAACAAACAAACAAAAAACAAATACAACAAAGAAACAAGCACAACAACCTTTCCCCAAACTCCAAACAACGACCACCACCACTTCTGGAGTTAAAACAAGGGGTATGATGCTGTAATTTATTTGTTTCTCCTCTCTTCCAAGCCAGATTTTCCTCTTGTGTTCTTTATATATATGACTGGTTTTTTTGGTAACAGCATAATGTTTTTTTCTTTTTGATAGCATGGCACTATAAGGATAGTAATATAGTTTACTTTTGCCTTTTAATTGGGTGATAATCATTTTCCATTTAAAAATATATGATGCTTAGAAACTGAGAACTTTGACAAATTGTTTTCTATTATGATCCAATATTTTACAACAGACACCTGTATTTATCTGACTATTTTTAAAGGCACTGTAGATCCAGCCTGCAGCAGCCTAATAGGAAATGGTTCACTTTTTATCTTTAAAATTCATTCCTCATTTTCAAATTGCATATAGGTTAAACACACATCATCTAATCTGTGGTTTTTGAAATGGCGCCAAATACTATGCACTTTCCTGAATATTGTTCTAGCTGTTTCTGAGTATGTGAGAAAAGGCTATTAAAAACTCTATCCTGAAAACAAACCTGTTGGTCTACAGCTTTCTTTGTTTAATAATCTTTTCTTACATAAAAGGCTCAGTTTTATTGATTTCTTCCTCCAGCTATGGTGTCTAGGAGAACCTGCCTCCATTTCATTCCGTTCAAATCAGAAGGAGCTAAAACCTGTCTCAGCACTGTCTCAAGTTCATACACGATCAATTCTCATAGTAAGCCACCAACTTTTCCATAAATGAGGGTGGCCCCTTTCTATGATTCTTGGATATAACAAGCCAAAATTCTACAATAAGGTTTAGATAATTTAAGTTACACCTTGATGGTAGAAAATCATGACTTTTACTTCATGTAGTTATTGATAAATTGTCCTTATTTCATGTTCTCTTAAAATTTTCTGTTCTCTTTCTGACAGCATTGGTTTTCTGTGGTGAAGGTGGTATATTATATAAGTATCCTGAAGTTTAAAAAAATCAGGTACTTTCTCTTTTACAACAGGTTTATTGTCAGGATGCAGGTGTTGTGAAAACCACCACTGATTCAAAGCCAAAATAGGAAAGGAAAGACTCATATCAACATTGTAGTCATCAGACAAGTAGATTGGGGCAAGTCTACCACAACTGACCACCTGATCTACAAATGTTGTGGAATCGACCAATGAACTATCTAAAAGTTTGGAAAGTAGGCTGCTGAGATGGGAAACGGCTCCTTCAAGTAAGCCTGGGTCTTGAACAAATTGAATGCTGAGCATGAATGTGGTATCACTATTGATATCTCCCTGTGGAAATGTGAGAACAGTAAATACTATGTGACTATCATTGATGCTCCAGGACACAGAGACTCCATCAAAAACATGGTTACAGGTGCATCTCAGGCTGACTGTGTTATCCTGATTGTTGCTGCTGGTGTTAGTGAATTTGAGGCTAATATTTTCAAGAATGGGCAGACCTGTGAGCATTCCCTTCTGGCTTACACCCTGAGTGTGAAACAGATTTTGATGTCAACAAAATGGATTCCATTGAGCCACTCTACAGCCAGAAGAGATACCAGGAAATAATTAAGGAAATCAGCACCTACTTTAAGAAAATTGGCTACAACCTTGACATACTAGCATTTGTTCCAGTTTCTGTTTGGAATGGTGACAACATGCTGGGGCCAAGTCCTAAGGTACCTTTGTTCAAGTGATGGAAACTCACCTGCAAAGATAACAGTGCCAGTGGCACTATACTGCTGGAAGGTTTGGATTGCATTTTGCCACCAACTCATCCAACTGACAAGCCTCTGCAACTGCCCCTCCAGGACATATATAAAATTGGTGGTCTTGGTACTGTACTTGTGGGCTGAGTGGAAAGTGTTGTTCTCAAACATGCCATGATAGTTACCTTTGTTCCAGTCAATTTCACAACAGAAGTCAAGTCTGGGGGTTGGGGATTTAGCTCAGTGGTAGAGTGCTTACCTAGCAAGCTCAAGGCCCTGGGTTCGGTCTTCAAGTCTGAAAAAAAAAAAAAAAAAAAAAGACAAAATAACAAAAGACCAAAACCAAGAAACAACAAACAAACAACAATAACAACAACAAAACAAACAAAAAAACCCAATATAACAGAAGTTAAGTCTATTGAAATGCACCATGTAGTGCTGAGTGAAATTCTTTCTGAGGACAATGTGGGATTCAATGTAAAGAATGTGTCTGTCAAATACATTATACATGGCACTGCTACTGGTGACAGCAAAAATGACCCACCAGTGGAAGCAGCTGCCGTCAGTGATCAGTTGAATATCTTGAAACATCCAGGCCAAAGAGTGCTGGCTGAGCTCCTGCCCTGGGTCGTCTACAGCTCGCATAGCATACAAGTTTGCCGATCTTAAAGGAAAGATTGATCATCGTTCTGACAAGAAGCTGGAAGATGGCCCCAGGTTCTTCAAGCCTTGTTGGAGGTTGGTCTGGTTGCTGCACACATGATCAGAATCATGTGCCCCCAAATTTTTGTAACCTTGCCTAAAACCTTGTTCCTGTTTGACCAATAAAAAGCCAACACACCTGGGCAGGGCAAACGGGATAGGCGTGGCTAAAGTTCCTAAGCTTTTGGGAAGAGATGAGGAGAGACTGGAGGAGGAGGAGCAGGAGGAATAGTGTGGGTGGAGGAAGAATAACAGGGAGGTGTTGATGAAGGGTTCGGCCCAGATGAAGAGCATTATTAGCAAGTGTTTGGGATTATGGATGGGAGGTAGCTAGATAGAAATTATTAGGAGCAGACCGCATGGGTTTGGGAGGTAGTTTACAGAATTAATATCTGCCCTGCCCCAGATGAACCAAGGCCATCTTAAAATATAACAGATGTCTGTGTTTTATTGATTAATAGAGGGTTAGGAAATAATGCCATAATAGTGACTATAGCCTAATGAGCAATTATTAGGCCATACTTCTAAATTAACTGCAACAAAGCCTGTTGATGCAGTCATTGTTTATATAGTCCCTGGCAAGCCCATGTGTGTTGAGAGCTTCTCTGACTATCCTACACTGGGTTCTTTCACTGTTTATGACTCAAGGCAGAAAGTTGCTGTGGGTGTCACCAAAGCTATGGACAAGAAGGCTGCTGGAACTGACAAAGTTATCAAGTCTGTCCAGAAAGCTCAAAAGGCTAAATGGATATTATCCCTAACTCCTGCCAGGCTAGTCTAAATCAGTGGTGGAAGACCGACTCAGAATGGTTTGTCTCAATTCGCCATTTAAGTTTAATGGTAAAAGACTGGTTAATGATAACATTGTATTGTAAAACCTTTAGAAGGAAAACAGAATGTTTTGTGGACTATGTGTGTGCGTGTGTGTGTGTGTGTGTGCATGTGCGTGTGTGTGTGTGTGTTTTAAGTTGTTAGTTTTCAAAATCAGTACTTTTTAATTGACAGAACTTGGCCAAAAATCTGTCAAAGAATTTTGAGACCCACTAAAACAAGTTTAATGAGGAAAAAAGATCAGGCATGCTGACTTGACTTTCAGATGTTGAAATTAAAGATTTCTTTAAAAAATTATGAATATTCTGGCCTCTAAATACACCATGCCGAAAAGACACCGAAAGCATGAGCAAGTGGAAACATTTCTGACTCTTTACCCATTGGGACAAAAGTAATAATTGACTATTACATAGACATCACCTAAACACTCTATGTCAGATTCAGTTTTCATCTGTTTGGGCCTCTATAACAAACTATTTTAAGGTGGAAATATATGATAATAGAAATATCTCTCATACTTATGAAGGTCAAGATGTCTAGGATGAAGACATCTGCAACCAGTGTCCAGCACAGGGTGTGGTCCTGTTCTGTTTCTTACTGTGTTCTTACATGGTGAAGGGGACAGTCCAGTTATTGATGCTTTTTTCTATTTATAAGGATGCTAATTACCTCCTAACCACCATTCTTTAATGGTATGCTACTTAGGCCTTGGTACATATGAATCTGTGAAAGCTGCTAAGCAGAGCTGGATAGACTTGTAGACAATTTCCACTGGTTCTTAGACTCAACCATGCTCTTGTCTACAGGAGTACTTAGATATTTACTCATAAATTTCTTATTATTTTTATCTTTTACTTAAAATATTAAAAGGAATATGAAACACACCGGTTCAGGTCAGATGGTGTCCCAGTATTAAGAGAAATAGATACATGCTTCCACGCCTAACAAGAGCATATCTGCAACCACTACCTGTTGGTGAAGGAGAAACCAATTTTCTCCAGTGGAGTCTTTCTGGATATTTCAACCACAATTCAGGGTAGGCGCCATGCCTAGGAGTAGATAGCAAACTCAAGAGGAACTCAATGGTATTTTCTGAGGGCCTCTTGTCTCAGTGTGTGCGTGCATGTGTGTGTGTGTGTGTGTGTGTGTGTGACATGATTTCTACTTTTGTGTTTTGGGTTTTTTTTTTTAATGAGGCTTTTTGTGGGGCTTGATTTTTTGTGTTTTAGAAAAAGAGAGAAAGAAATATCATAAAAGGGGTGATTTGGCTAGATGTGGAGGACAGGAAAACATGAAAAAGGATGTTGTATGAAAACAGCTCTTTCAACTATAAAAGAAAAAAAAACATGGTAGAATATTCTTCTCACACGATATGTCTATTATGTAGGCAGAGTCTTTACTTCTACCCCTTTAGTTTGTTTCTGCTGTCCATCTCCATGGGTCAGTCTGCTCAGGATTTTCAGAGGCTTTCTGATGTGTCAGAGCATTCTGTCTTTTATTTCTTGGAACATCAGTTCCCCTGCTGGGTTCTTATCACTTCTGTCACAGCTCAGGAGCTGTGGGCTCATTCATGTTAGTGACAGTTTCAAAGCGTGGTGCCAACATTTCATGAGCTATTCTATGACTGAGAAGGGATGTAGAGTCATGCCACTGTGTTTCTTAGGTAGTGTGTTTAGGTTTCATGCAGTTAACTGACCTGGGGTCAGTAAGAGATTTGCAAGATTAGTGCCTTTTAAAAACTTGTCTGGCACTTGGTTTGCTAAAGATACTCAGATCTTGATAGGGGGTCTATCTCTAGAAATGTTTATTAATTTATTTATATTACATCTCAATTGTTATCCCATCCCTTGTATCCTCCCATTTCTCCCTCCCTCCTATTTTCCCCTTACTCCCTTCCCCTATGACTGTGACTGAGGGAGACCTCCTCCCTCTGTATATGCTCATAGATTATCAACTCTCTTCTTGGTAGCCTGCTATCCTTCCTCTGAGTGCCACCAGGCCTCCCCATCCAGGGGACATGGTCAAATATGGGGCACTAGAGTTCGTGTGAAAGTCAGACCCCAACCTCCACTCAGATGTAGAGAATGTCCTGTCCATTGGCTAGATCTGGGTAGGGGTTCGAAGTTTACTGCATATGTTGTCCTTGGCTGGTGCCATAGTTTGAGCAGAACCCCTGGGCCAAAATTTGCCTATCATAATGGTCTACTTGTAGGTTTCTAGGACCCTCTGGATCCTCTATTTCTCCATTCTCCCATACATCTCTCACCTAGAGTCCCAATAGGATGTCTTCCCCTCTGTCCCACTTTCCTGGTAAGTGAAGGCTTTCATGGGACATGCCCCTTGGGCTAGTGTCCTGATATAAGTGAGTATATATCATTTGACTCTTTGTACTTCTGGGTGAACTGACTCATTATGATCATTTCCAGCTCAATCCATTTGTCCACAAATTTCGGGAATTCCTTGTTTTTAATAGCTGAGTAGTATTCCATAGTGTAAAGGTACCACACTTTCTTTATCCATTCTTCTACTGAGGGACACTTAGAATGTTTCCATGTCCTGGCTATTATGAATACGGCTGCTATGAACATGGTTGAGCAAATTTTCTTGTTGTGTGCTGAAGCATCTTCTGGGTATATTCCAAGGAGTTGAATAGCTGGGTCTTGAGGAAGTTTTATTCCCAGTTTTCCGAGATAATGCCAGCTAGATTTCCAGAGTGGCTGTACTAGTTTGCATTCCCACCAGCAATGAAGGAGTGTTCCTCTCTCTATATATCCTCACCAGTATGTGATGTCACTTGAGTTTTTGATCTTAGCCATTCTGATGGGTGTAAGATGGAATCTCATAGTTATTTTGATTTGCATTTCCCTGATGACTAAGGAGGTTGAGCATTGGTACTGGCACAGCAATAGGCTGGTTGATGAATGGAATAGAATTGAAGACCCAGATATGATTTCACATACATATGGTCACTTGCTTTTTGACAAGGAAGCCCAATCTATTAAATGGAAAAAGAATAGCATCTTCAACAAATGGTGCTGGTCTAACTGGATGTCTATGTGTAAAAA
Organism: Acomys russatus; assembly: GCF_903995435.1. NCBI lineage: Eukaryota > Metazoa > Chordata > Mammalia > Rodentia > Muridae > Acomys > Acomys russatus. The sequence goes on along the minus strand of NC_067144.1, from coordinate 37,071,150 downwards.
AGATGCAATTGGACCCATAATTGTCACCATGCACAAAACTCAAGCCTAACATAAAACCAGAGACACTAAACTGGTTAGAAGAAATGGTGTGGAAGAGCCTGGAACACATTGGCACAGGAGACAACTTTCTGAACAGAACATCAAGAGCCCAGGCCTTAAGGTCAACAATTAATAAATGGGACCTCATGAGGCTGAGAAGCTTCTGTAAGACAGGAGACACTGTCAACAGAACAAAGTGACAGCCTACAGACTGGGAAAAGATCTTCACCAACCCTACATCTGACAAAGATCTAATATCCAAAATATATAAAGAACTCAAGAAATTAGACACCACCAAACCAAATAACTGAATTGAGAAATGGGGCTCAGAACTAAACAGAGAATTCTCAACAAAGGAATATCGAATGGGTGAGAAACACTTAAAGAAATGCTCAACCTCCTTTTTTAGCTATCTTGTAGTGCAGCTCAGGAACAAGGCCAGTTCGCTGCTAATCTAGAATCCACAGTCCTCTTCCTTGCTGCCCTAAACTTCTACTTTCCATATTGCATGCAAATTTTTGGAAATCTTAAGTGTATGAAAGTCTGTCCGCCACTTCTGTTTACAAATTGCCATCTGAACATGATAGCCCGGGCTGTATTCCTAAAACACGAGAGGCTTAGGCAGCAGTATTTACCATGAGTATGAGCCAAGTCTGAATGCCTTAATGAATATAAGACAATCCATACCTACAGAGGAAGATCCAATCTAAAAACAAAACAAAATAAAAAACAAAAACAAAAAACCAAAACAAAACAATAAAACCCTATAACAAACCAAGTTCCAGAATCTTCTCTGCTGGCATGAAGAGAAAACAGAAGGCAAGAAAAATATCTGTATCAAAATAAAACACGTCCCACCTCAGACAAAACATTTTGGTTATTTCAAATTAAACAGTGTGCTGGTTCATGTCAGAGTCAGTCCTCACCTCCCGTTGGTGGGAGGCCTGATGGCACTCAAAGAAAGAATAAGGAGACCACCAAGATGAGACTTGATAGCCTTTGACCATATAGTGGGGGAGGAGGTCCCCCTCGGTCTTAGACCTATAGGAGTGGAATAGAATGAAAGGGGCAGGGAGGGAGGAATGGGAGGATACAAGTGATGGGATAACAACTGAATTGTAATCTGAATAAATTAATTAAATAATAATAAAAGAAACAGTGTGCTGGTGACAAAGAGCACTCTATTGCTCTGAAAGGCTTACTCCAGCTGCCGAGGCAGCACTCAAAAATATTCTTTACCAGACAACCTTTTCTAAGGACTTCTCTCAGCTGCTGTGACCCACATGGCTTCTGTTTATACCCTTCCTTCCCTGGTGTCTTCTTGGCTAAATCAGATTCAACCTATTTCTTCCACTAAGGACAATGTTGAAGGTGAACCTAGCTTTAAAATGCTGTACTGAGGTTGGGTGAGCCCTTTCTGTGGCAAAATAACAATCCAGCTTCTGCCTCCCTCTCATTCTCCTTCCTTCAGTTTCATAGGGCTATTGATCCTGTAACCATACTTCATTAAACTTCCTGCAGCTACTGCCTCAGTTTTCGGTAAGGCTCTTGATCTGCACCAAGTAGACTCCTTGTTGTACTGGTCCATTTTTTCTCTCTCCTATTTCCAGGCAGGAAATATCAGAACAGACCCTACTTGATGAAAATAAGCATGGCTATTAGGATATTTATCACTCACAGGTCATGTGCAAACCCAGGATGACTGGTGGAGGGTCTATTGGTAAGAGGATGCTCCAATATCTGGGCAGTAAGAGACACAGGGGGAGGGAGGAGGTAACAAAAGAAAGAGCACGGGATATGCAAACCTTGTCCTAAGAATGCATATGTGTAATAAAGTTGTCCCTGAGGAGATTTTGTTTCTGTTTTTGCTTTAATTGAGGAACAAACAAGTTTTAGCTGGTCAGGTCTTGTCAGGAAATATCAATGGACAGACAGGACAGGATGACTTGCAGGGAAGCTTGATGACCTAGTTATGGGGTAGTACAGAAGAGAGAGAGAGAGAGAGAGAGAGAGAGAGAGAGAGAGAGAGAGAGAGAGAGAGAGAGAGAGAGAGAGAGAGGGAGAGAGAGAGAAGGAAAGGATCCCTGTGCTAGAGGGGGTTAATGTGGCATATGCTATATTGTTCACATGATTTATAATACTCAACTTTATTTCTTTACACAACTCAGTCTCTTCCCCTTCATTTGCTTCCCATAACCCTTAGGGACCCTTTGACAAATATATCTTTAATATCAAATCAATTTATAATTCTAATTATTTATATAAACCAAAATTATCTTTTATCTTTATGTTATAAAATTTTACTTATTCTCTAGCCTCTCTTCTTTCATACCTACTCTACTGGTGTCTCTTGGGTTCTGTCCATGAAAACTTAGAAGTGACAGATGTTCTTTTCATCCTGAATTTGCCATTGTAATTCTGTACCAGCAGTCTGTGGGCCTGTCCACCAACACACAGCAGGTGGAGAGGAGAGATGTTTTTATGAGTGAAACTGTTGGTACAGATACAAGCAGGAAGGCAATGTGTATGGGTAAGTGCCATTCTCCTTGGAATGGATTTACCAAGACAAAACATGACACACAATAGAAACTGTGTAGTCAGGCAGGACTTCTAGTGGAGGAAGGGGCACACAAAGCTACCCACAAAACCCTGGACCTAAAATTTGTCTTGCCTACAAGATATGCAGGGATAAAAGATAGAACAGAGATTGAGGGAATGACCAATCAATGACTGGCCCAACCTGAGACCCACCCCGTGGTAGAGGTCCAATTCCTGACACTATTAATGATACTCTTCTATCCTTATAGAGAGGAAACTAGAATAACTGTCATGTGAGAGGCTTCATTCATCAGTTAATGGAAACAGATGTAGAGACCAACCATCAAACATTAAGCAGAACTCAGGGAATCTTGTGAAAGAGTTAGGGGAAAGATGAAGGAAGCCGGAGGGGCCAAAGACACCACAAGAAGACCTACATAGCCAACTAACCTGGGCCCATGGAGGCTCATAGAGACTAAACCACCAACCAAAGAACACACATAGACTGGTCCTAGGCTTCCTACACATATGAATCTGATGGGTTGCTTGGTCCTCAAGTGAGTCCTCTAATAATTGGAGTGGGGGCTGTATCAGACATGGACTCTCTTGCCTCCGTCTGGATCCTGTTTCCCTAGCAAGGCTGCCTTATCTTGTGAAAGAGGAGGCACTTAGTCATGATGCAACTTGATGTGCCAGATGGGTTGGTACCTGAGGGTGGGGAGGGGGGGAGTAGGTGGGAACATGGGACTAGGGAATGGTGTTGTGATTGGGATGTAAGATGAGCAAATAAATGGAAAAATAGATAAATAATAACTTTTTAAAAAGAAAAACTAGATTAAAAAACCTGTTAGACTCTTGAAGGCACAAGTTGCTCATGAAATAGCCATGTTATGTGTCTGGTATATTGTTAGGGTAACCAAGGCAATACAAGAGTCCTCTTAAGAGTAGCAAAGTCTCTACATAAAAACACGATCCTTATGTAAAGCTTTCCTGACCAAGAAATGTTGGCAAGATTTAGTCTGGGAGTTATGGCATCACCTGAATTCAAGAAGGAGATTATAGAACATTCCAAGCTACTTAGTGGCAGAGTAAAATTCTAAATCTTATCTGACTAAAGAAAAATCTGCTTTATATAAAATCTATGTCCTGAATCTTCTTTTAAAATTTATTTTACTTTTGTGTTTGTTTTAGTGGCTTATTTTTCTTAAGTCAGTGTCCCATGTAGCCCAGGCTGGCCTCAAACTCAATATGCAGCTGAGGGAGCATTGACCTGGCATTGATGATAACCCTGCTACCAACTCCCAAGTGCTTGAATTACAAGCATGCATACCACCACATGCACGTTAGTCCTCAATGCTAAAAACAGTTTTTTCTTCTATTCCCTCTGTTGTGTCAAAGAATATGCTCTGTTCTCTACATTATGATGGCTTCTATACTGTCAGGCCACTTGCCTAGTACAAAGCATACAAAACATTACATATGACTACAAATTTCCCCCACTTGCTTCTCAATTTCAAATGCTGCAGCTCTGTTTCTTCCTCACACACATGCTCCTCCACCAGGAAAGTTTACAGCCTCATACTTGCAACTCCCTCCTTTCCTGTGAGTCCCACCCCTTGTCAGCATCTTACTGCCTGGGTCATGTTTACTATTCCTCCTCTTTCTGGAGATTTTCCTTCCCAAACCTTCAGTATACACTGCAATATTTTTTTGCTCATTGACATGTTCTTACAATTACTCCATGAAATTAAAGTGGCCCACTTAAGGTATTAGCAATTTTGTTCCAAACATAACATTTCTCCTCCAATGCTTTATGTTTCTCTATTATGGAAAAAAATTTAATAAGACATCCTGATCTGGTTATCTTTAAGTATAAGCAGATCTGGGTTTTCATAACACTATTTGCAAGGTACTAAACTGACTCACAAAATACAAAATAATAAAAATATCAAGAGTGAGTGAGTGAGTGTGTATGTGTGTGTGTGTGTGTGTGTGTGTGTGAGAGAGAGAGAGAGAGAGAGAGAGAGAGAGAGAGAGAGAGAGAGAGAGAGAGAGAGAGAGAGAGATGGGGGAGGTTCCTTAAGGAACAAGGAATAAGGACAAAATCCAGGAATGAATTCTGTTTAATTGATTTTCAAGGTCTTTTAAGTGGAGAAATATGGAGGAATAGCAGCTTCCTCATACCACCTCTTTTGAAATGGACTGCTCATAGGCATGTGACAGGCTGATAAGCTTCCCCTCAGCCTTAATCTTTATTGGTTGCTTAATTTAACACCTGCCATTTCATACAGAGGGAGCAAAATAATTTACAGACACTGTTATTTTCCGTACCTAGAGCCTCATCCTGATATTCTCCTAGATCAATTTTTAAAGAGTTTGATCAAATTCCAAAACAAATCATCACTGATGCATTCAAATTAATTAGTGCAGGAAAAGCCAGGCAAGTCCTGCAATAAAACACATTAAGGAGGCGAAAATGGGGGTAGAACCCTGACGCATCTCCACTAGTAATGAACAAAGTGTAAAATACAGACAAGTAATATTCTAAATTTAGAAAAGAATAATTTATGAGAAAATTAGTATTATAATCTACAGCACTGCTTTTAACTGCAAAGTTTCACAAGATACCTAAGGAATACTTGTGGCTTGGGGTGATGTCTTCCCTTATACCTGAGCCTTCAACCTTTGGTTCCACATGGTATTTTTAGCGGTGGGTGTAGTAGACACGTGGGGTGATATGGAGACTAAGGGAGACATTTTGCAGGCCCGTATAGACTGTTCAGGTTTCTTTTTCAGAACGAATTTTTACAAATAAGAATGCTCAGGTTTGTGGAGACAGTGAGCTAGAACAGACAGTGAAGGACAGTGGGAATAGAGGCGAGCCACTTGAAGACGACGCAGGGTTTGAGTAGCGTGAGAGAAACACATTATGGCTTGTGGGGAGCACCACTTCTTCCTTTTCTATTGGCTCAGACTATTAGACTGCCGCAATTCACAGTTGCCTGTTGTGTGTTTGGTGAATTCAGAAAGACTAGGGGGAAAAAACTTGACTTGAGTGATGTCCTTGCAAAGGGCAGTGGTGTTAATGTTGGCTTTGACCCCCTTCTCCAGGAAAGCACTTAAGAAGATGCAGCCACTAAATGATTCAATTAGTCTAACCTTTTCTACCTGCCCTTCTGAGAAAAGAGACTCCTCTGGCACAGCAGGAGCTCGTGACCATCCCCTTTGTCAGCATGGCACACAGAGTGCAGTTGTTTGTGCAATCAGAAAGCTTTTATAGGACATTTTTAAAGGTACAAAGAAGAAATAAGGATTGCTCGTGATTAGAGGTCAATCTTCTGAAATGACTCAAGGCTGGTGTACTATGTAACCTACACCATTAGTGTTAAAATAAAAGGGTCAGGGGAACAGAAACAAAAACCTAGAATCTAGTGTTGGTGATTTGATAGCTTTCCTGGTAAGAAATGGGGGTTACTGAACATGTGTGATTTCCGGCTTTTTTCACAGCACAGTGATTTCTAGATCTTTAAAAATCGCTTCTGGCCTGCCCTCTCATTTGAATCTACTGCTGAGTCTAAAAGCTCATGAAATTCTCCTGTGTTTACTAAAGATTCTTTCTCATTTGAGGAATCAATTCTAAATGCAAGCATAGACAGACTATATTTCATACTTGGTCTTTGGAACAACGGGGACCTCATTATTTGCTGGTATTTTTTCAAGCAACAGAAAATTATAAGGCAAAAGAGACTTAAAAATTTCCAATTACAAAGCTTATGGTGCAGCAACACTCTAGAGAGATATTTCCGAAAGTTCCCACTGCCAGGAAGAACAATAGTGATTTACCTATTCTTCAGCTTAATATTTGGTGTGTATTTTTTGGAAATTCACTAGTTAATCGTCAGTGGAATAAGCTCGTGAACGTTTCTATTTAAAGATCTTCAGTTCAAACAATATTCATCTATGCTTTCCATAATCTGTCATTCTGAAAGGCACTGGGAACACATAGCCTCATTAAATTACTCTATTCCTAGTGTTTTATCTGAAGATACACTGCATAGATTTCCAGCTAAATAGTTTGACTCAAGAATAAAAGGACAGGACAACAAAGCTCTGGGCTTGGGGGTGTCTTAGTATAGTTCTGTTTTGAATTCTAAACTCATCTACCACAGGACCATCTTCTCGGCATCCTCAAACTCCTCACATCATGTCACATACTAAGCATCTCCCAGGTGCGGGCTGTACATTAACAAGTTTCCTTTAGCTCCTCCCGCTGCACTCATCCTGAGAAGGAACTTAACACTGTAAGGAATCTGAAGTCTTGTGTGGAACCATCCCTGTAACCCATGGGTAAAATGGACTAGATTTTTTTTTCAATTCTCTGTTATCATTTTGTTAAATTTGGTTTGCTAATAATTTTCTGAGGACTTCTACATAGACGGTTATTAAGAGTATGGTCAGCAGTTTTCTTCACCTGTAAGGTGCTTCTCCAGTTTTAGTATCAGCATAATTCGGATCCCATGAAAATCTTTGATTTATTTTTTTAAAGAACATGAGAAACATTAGTTTTTGTTCTTTGCTGGAATTAAGTCCAGAAGCCATGTGTTAGTGGTTGTGTCTTTAGAAAAATTTATGGCTGACTCAATGTTCATACTCATTATTGGACCAAGAAGATCACCTCTCATGACGCTTTGCATTTCTGTAATAGCAGTTGTTGTGTCTTCACACACACACACACACACACACACACACACACACACACACACACACACACACGTTTTTGGAGATCTAGGTAGTTTTAGGTGCTTTTTACAAAACTCAAATCTTGTACCAGATGTTTTTTCACTTCTGTCACCAAGGACTTGCAAGGGCTTCAGAATCTGATGACCAGGATCTGGAAATGAAGAATAAAGGCACAATTTTCATCATATTCCCAGCAAGATGGCTTTATCATCTATATAATGTAAATATTTCCTCTCAATGGAGTATTTTGTATTGATTGGAATCGTTCCTGCAATTGTATGTGCACATAAAGTGCGTTTACAACCACCTCCGCCCTCTTTTATTTCTTCTTACTGCTGTCAACCCTCTCCTTCCTACAGGTCCCTTCCCCACAAGTGTGCCTTTTTGTTTTGTGACTCACTGACTTTAGCCAGGGCTATCTGTGTGGCCATGCGTTTGCTACTGTCCAGTGGACCCTGGTATGTTTACCTCTTGATAAAGACAATAACTGTCCCCCAGGATCCATCAGAAATTAATAATTCAACACATCAGGTTAGACCTCCACATGTTCCTGTCTGGTCCCTGATTGACTATTGACAAGATCAGTGATGTTCAGGCCCAGTGCAGATAATGCAGCTTTTGGCTGGGGGGTGGGAGGGGGGGTTCATGATTGCACAGGCATGCTGTATCCATAAGGTACTTTTTTTTTTTAAAGCCCTTCTTCTTACTTTTATTATATTCTTTCTATTGCTACTTCTGCAATAATATCTCTTGAGTCTTAGAGAAGGTGGTACAAAAATTCTGTTTAGGACTGAACACTCAGCTGTTGTTTGTTTGAAGCACCTTGATAAGGCATGAATTGCTGTGTTCATTGCCTTTCATTGCAAAGAGACATTTCTCCGATTAAGGGTGACAGGAGTGTTTGTTCATTGGCATAAGTGTAAATATTTACAATGGAGTTTGGTGTCTTGCCAATGTAGCTGTGAGTTTCCCCCTAGGGCATATGACTTGCCCAGCCACAGTCAATATCGTAATTAATAAGATAGAAAGAACTGCATTTTAATTGTGCTCCAGGTATTTACTAGACTAAATGTTGAGAGGAGAAAAAAAAAAATCACTAACCTCGTCATCACTGTAGCTACTACACTACACATTTGAGCTTTTTGTGTTCTCTTTATAGTGCCCTACCTGGCTTAGCTCACTTTGTCCTCACGACAGTTCTATGTAGAAACATGTAATCTTCATTTGGGAGTGTATAAGTGAACCTGAGCCTGTGGATTGGGAAAACTCTCTTTAGAAAAAAGAAATTTAACTGTGCTCTCTCTATGTCTCTCTATCTGTGTCTCTGTGAGTGTGTGTCTCTCTTTCCCTCTGTATCTTTCTGTCTTTCTGTCTCTCTGTATGTATGTATGTGTGTATGCATGCACATATAATGCATAATTTATATATAATAAGGAAATTAACCAGGGGATTCTTAAAATGTTTGTCTTAACTTCTGTATGGGTCTCTAACTCTGTGTGTGTTGTAGCACCCTTTCACTGTAGTCTGATACATATTTAGGCATCTCTTGACTAAAGGAGTTTTGCCCCATCTCTTGGCAAAATGTATAGTTATAATTCAATTACATTTGTGGAGTTAATCATGACAGTGTGATTTTTGAGATAGTTAAATGTTAATTTTATTTGAAAAGAAGTATAGTATAAATATGTTTTTAATGTCATGGAAAGGCAGAAAAGTGAAATGTTATCTGTAATTTATATTTCCACCCTGTATTTTTCTGAAGTTCCATTGCATTATAAAAAACCTATAATGTGTCCTTTGGCACTCTCATTTAATACTTCTACGAAAATTCTAGTTAATTGCCAAGCCCTTTTGGTTTGTCTCTAAGTAGCTTCTGTGTCAACCTCTTTTCAGAGTTTCATAAAATAGTAATGTATTCCAGAAAATTGCTTTAATATCCAATAGAACTACCTCTAAACATTACTTTTTTTTCAGCCCATTTTTCTCACTATTATGTTCTGAGTATGTTTTTCATGTTACCTTTAAAATAAACTTGTATATTTCTAGAAACTAATCATGCTGTCATTTGTATGTAGATTATCTTAAATGTATAAATTATCTTAGAGCAATTAAACATCTTTTTTCTTATGCTACGAATGCATCCATTGTCAATGCTTCAAATACATTAACGTACTGAAGGCAAAGCAAGCTACTATTTTTAAATTTTCATCCATTTTAATTGCTATTTTCCACTTGTAAATTGCTGTTTACTTTTTTAGAAAAGATTTATTTTTATTAGCTTTTCAAAACTGTGTGTGTGTGTGTGTGTGTGTGTGTAGGGTACATACATCTAATCCATGGAGCTGAAGATACTGGTGGCCTTGAGCTGTCTATGGTGGCTGCTGGTCTTCTGCAAGAGCAGCACATGCTCTTACCAACTCAGCCATCCATCTAGCCCCATGTTTACTTCTGTTTTGTGAGCTTCTGCTTGGTTTTTATTGAACCCCAATGTTTATTTTTATTATTTAGTTGTAATGTTTATTTACATATTGCCTTATTTAAAGAAACAATTTTTCTCAAGTTAATTAGTTGCTATGCTAATTTTATAAGTTATATCTTTTACAATTTTTATTAAATATTTTTACATATACATTTATATTATTACACACACACACACACACACACACAATAAACTACTTACAGCAAGAAGAACCACAAAACAATCAGGAATTATATATATATATATATACATACATATATATATATATGTATATATATATATATATATATATATATATATATATATATATATATATATATATATATATTACATTCATAGTGTTTTGGCTACTTGTATTTGCCAGGCTTAAAGAAAACATCTTTCCTGTCTTGGTGAATCTAAAATTCTGAATGTAAATCAATATCTATCATATCTCGTTTTTATCAACTTAAGCTCTCCTTAATTTTGAAATTTAGGTTTGAGTTTTCATTTTTGATGTAAGTTTTCTAATTTTATTGGGATAAGTGTACACTTTTACTGTATTAAGCATTATAATTTTTAGAATAGATTATGCAGATATAATGATGATTTCTGTGTTGAACATCCAGTGAGATTGGGGAAACAAACTATTCCAATTTTTTCTTTTTTCCCCCCCAGAGCTGAGGACCAAGCCCAGGGACTTGCACTTGCTAGGCAAGTGCTCTACCACTGAGCTAAATCCCCAACCCCGACAAACTATTTTTTTAAAGGTAGATTGCATTCCCAGCTGTAGACAGCCAACACAAAAGGAACTCAAGGAGGTTCCTTGTCCCATAGTGTTTTGTCAGGGCTTTTCCTTTTTAATAAGTCTTATACTTTTTATCTTTATTTTACTATTTTATGTATTTTTCTCTTATAGGTACATTATGTATATTTTATCACTTCCAGTTTAGTGTCTTCATGGAATTCCTAAGTATGCAAATAACTGTATCTCTGTTTCTTGTGCCTTCTCTTGGGCTCTTTTCTGTTGTTGTTGATTTACCAGTATGGACCTAATAATGTTTATTATTAGACCTATAATTATTATTATCACAGTATTTTCTAACCCGCTAGCAATCAATCAAGACACAGACACCTGTAATATTTTAAAATAACCTTAGCTAACGTGGGCCAGGGCAGATTATTAATCCCCTAAACTACTTCCCATAATGGATATCGGATCCCTGCTCCAATCCCATGCCATCTGCTTCTAAAAATTTCTATCAAGCTGCCTCCCATCCATATCCCGTATACTTGCCAATTATCATCATCTGGGCCAAGTCTCCATCCATGCTGGCCGCATGCTTCTCCCCCACTTAATTCATAATGGCGCAACCTTCTTTTCCTCTCTCTCCTCTGGTCTCTCTCCTTCGCAAGATTCTGTTTCCCCACACCTGGGAACCTTAGCCACACCTATTTCATTTGCCCTGCCCAGGTGTGAGGGCCTTTTATTAATTAGCCTCAAAATACATCAGACGAACACTTTTTCTTCTGTTTGTATGTTTTACTCAGTTCTGATCTCTTTGTTTTTGTTTTATCATTATTATATTATATTATTATTCCTTAGAAGCCTCTTTTCCTTTTATTTTAACTTTTTCATGATTCCTTGTGAATTTCACATCATGTACCCCAATCATCTCCCTGTCCCTTTGTACACACCATCCACTCTTGCAACTTCCCTCAAAAGAAAATAGAAAAGAAAAGAAAAGAAAGAAAAAAAAATCTCGTGGAAGACATGATGTATGACACCCTTTTGTATGATGTATGATATATGTACCCTTTTGTATGATGTATGACGTATGTACCCTTTTGTATGATGTATGACGTATGTACCCTTTTGTATGATGTATGACGTATGTACCCTTTTGTCCTCACTTCTTTTCTTGCAATTGTTCACTAGGCTGTGTCATTGGCCTTGTTCAAGGCCTCTGGCTTCTGCTATGCTACCAATACTAGATCCTCACCTGGAATCCTCTTGGACATCCTGTTCTTGCTGTGTATTATGGAGATCCTGCAGCTTTGCATCTGTGGAACCAGCCTTTCATGCTCTCCAGCAGTTCATCAATGTGGTAGGTATATAAAGTAAATAAGAAAGCTTATGGTTAACTTACTTTTTAATTCTTATTGGTCATATCTTGTCTATGTAAATATGTAACGCTGTAAGTTTTTCCCTGAAGCTTATCCCATATATCTAGTTTATTATATTTTCATTATTATGATTTTTCAGGAGTTAAAGAATAATGTATTATACTGAAGACTAAATGTAGATAAAATGTTTCTTTTCTTATTATCTGGACAATAATGTCCAATTTTTATTGAATTCTTTTATATTTCTTCTTGAAACAAAGTCATGCTTTGAACTGATGTTAAATTTATATTTGAGGAAAAGTTTTGCTGGATATAACATTTTTGACTCATTTTATTTTCTTGAATACTAAATATTATACTTTTAGAAAATTAGATTTTTAAAATTGTAATATTTTTGGAATTCAGATGAAAATGCAACATTGTGTCTCCTTATAAAAACTTAAAAACATTCCATACATTTAAATAATACCTTATAATGCTAAAAATCCATTAATTTTACTTAGTTTTATTGTAGATTTTGTCATTTGATGTCTATTCTGAAAGATATCCAATGTGCCTTTTCTGTATGCATTCTTTTCCATTTTAAGTGTTAGGCTCAAGAAACTCCTCTTAAACATGAACATATACTTTTGTTATTATCTACCAACATTAAAGTATTTGGAAACCCTACAGACATCCCATCACTAGAAAAATCAGATTATTGCTGATTCCTAATTTAAATACTAGCCCTGCTACTTTCTTGCCTATACAATCTTAGGAAAATGTCTTATATTGTCCCTCTGTTTCAGTTTTATCATCTGTAAAATGAAGAAAATACTGCATGCCTCCTAATGATTTTGGGAAACTAAATGACCTTATGTACATACGATACTTAAACATTATATCACAATGCAGTTTTTTATTTTCTATTTTTTTAAATTTTATTTAAGTAATTTATTCAGGTTATATCTCCTCACTTCTATGTTCCCATTCCTCCCTCCCTCTCTCTTTCACTCTGTTCCCCTCCCTTAGGCCTGTGACAGAAGGGGACCTCTTGCCCCACCATGTGAGCACAGCCTATCAGATCTCATCCTGCTAGCCTGCTTCCCCTTCCTCTGAGTGCCACCAGGCCTCGGCACCAAGGGGAAGTGATCAAATAGGGGGCACTATAGTTCATGTCAGAGTCAGTCTTTGCTCTCCACACAACTGTGGAGAATGTGCTGTTCATCGACTAGATCTGAATAGGGGATCTAGGTTTACTGCATGCATTGTCCTTAGTTGGTTCAGTTGTTTGAGCAGAGTACCACATTCAGATAATTGTTATCTTGGCTTAAATGTATAAGTAAAAAAAAAAAAAAAAAAAAAAGTCATTTTGAACAATAGATATAACGCAAGAAACTACTGAAGAACACATGGGTCAAATTGCAGAAATACGGCTTCTCGTCTTAGATCTATAATGTTCAGGAATTTGTTAATCAATTACAAGTTGTAATATTTAAAGAACAATGAGACAATGCTCAATGGTATCTCACTTCCCTGGGAAGTTTTCTCATTCTCTTTGTCTGGTTACTTTGCTCTTATCATCAGAAATTCAGGCTGGCTACTTCCTTCTTCAGCTGGCAAGATCCCCTCAGTGTTCACGGGGCTCCCACAGCACTCCAATAACATCTAGTTTAAATCTAATTATACTCTATGAATGTCTTCTGACTACATGGCTTTGCCTCCAGAAGGCAGAGATGATGTTTGTTAATGGTGTTAATGGACAAAAAAAAAAAAAAAAAAAAAATATTTTTCTCATCAAATTTACATTTTCTCGAGAACGCTTGTAAAGCTAGAGTGGAAAAATACAACTAAAGTTTTCCTGAAAGCACATCAAGTTAAAAGGTTTAACAATTATAAATAATGGAACCCTGCTCCTGAGCATAGGATTGAAATAATTGTGCCATTTAAAGTCTAAGTGGGTTCACCACTGTAAATAGAGGAACCAAGGACATCCACTTCGTTTTAATACTCCTTTGCAAAGCAAACTGCACTGCCTGTATATCAAGCTACTTTCAAAGCTCTGTGTCAGTTTTTGAGAGACGGGAGCATCTCTCTGTGTTTGCTGATTATGTTTTTAAGCCTTTGAGAAGTAAACAATTGCTGTTCATTTTACCTTCCTTTGTGATTTATATGAATACTCATAAAGCCCACATCTAGTCTCGGAGCTCTCTCAGCAATTCCCACTTACAAATGCTCTTGTAAATATCTTGGACCTCTTTTTTTTTTTTTTTTTTTTAATGCAACACCACTTCTTGTATAAATGCAGTGAGTAAACCACTCTGTTAGTTATCTTATGCTTAAAGTAAGACAGAAGGGTACAACACGTTGGCTAAGATTTGAAAGCCGAACAAATGGCAAGTGTCACTGTTATTAATGTGAAATTTGCCCCTATCTACCATTTTCCACATCTCACTCCTCTCCAACACATCTATAATCACCATGCTTGTGGTAGTCTAGTAGACTGAAGAATAAGTGTGGTATCTTACAGAACAATTAAAAGAATGTGATGGTATGACATACATTAGCTCCCACCATGGCTCCCTTGCTCAATGAATAAAGTCTAAACTGCTTATTTAAGAATGCAAATGTTATTTGCATATGTTGCACATGTATCTTATATTTCTATAAGACTCCAAGAAGCCTTAATGCTATTAAATGCTTTTTTTTTTTTTTTCTTTTTTGGTTTTTCGAGACAGGCTGTGTAGCCTTGGCCATCCTGGACTCACTTTGTAGACCAGGCTGGCCTCGAACTCACAGCGATCCGCCTGCCTCTGCCTCCCGAGTGCTGGGATTAAAGGCGTGCACCACCACGCCCGGCCTTTTTTAAATGCTTTTCTTTAACATAGAGTTCTACAATTTTCCATCTTAGTCTTGTACTTTTACTTTTCACAGCTGCATCCATTCATCTATACACACATCCACTCATCTGTCCATCCATCCATCCATCCATCCATCCATCCATCCATCCATCCATCCATTGATTCAAGAGACATTTTATTGATTCTTTCTGAGTTTCACATTATGCACACCAGTCCCGCTCATTTCCAGATATTCTCTCTTCATGCTTGTAACATCTCCTCCCAAATGACATACACACACACACACACACACACACACACACACACACACACACACACACATACCCCAAAGCATAAAAAAATCTCATTGTCCCATAGTAAATCCTTCTGTCCATACATTTTTCACTTGCAAATGGTCATTGCAATGAGTCTTTGGTCTGGTTCCAGGTCTCTGGCTTCTGTGATACCATCAGTTCTAGATCTTCATCAGGCCTCTGCTTACTCTGTTCTTCTGAGTCAGGGAGGTCCTACTGACTTTGGAGCAGCAGGACTGGCCCTTTCATGCATCCCCACCATTCGCAGATGATATAGATTTAGAGTCCTAGATTCAGAGTCTTTGATCTGGGCCCCAGTTGAAGCTGAGCTGGTCAGTCCACCAGATCTCCCTTATCTGCTCCATCAGGGTAAGCTTTCCAGCTCTGCTCCATCTCACCAGGAGGCAGGAGGAAGGGTCAGCTCTCCTAATCCCATGCCCTCAGGGCAGGCTAACTGGCATGCACACCTCCAAAGCCGGCTCCACTATTCTGCCCAGTCAAGGTTCAGAGCCTACTTTCCCAAGTACTACAGCTTGAGAGGAGCTGTCTGCCAGCTCCACTGTATTGCCCAAGTGAGGTTCACAGCCTGTTCTCCCAAGTGCTACAGCCACCAAGGGGCCTGGGCTAGTTCTCCAGCACTCAGGACTCCAGGGTCAGCTCTCTTGGTTACTACAGGTAGTGAGTGGGGAGAAAAGGGCAAGGCTATCACCCCTGCACCCAGGCCACCTCATGCCAGGTGAGTGGTGGGGCCAGCTCTTCCATGATCTTGCCTTTGGGGCTTGCTCACTGTGCACTCCCTCCACTGGGGCCAATTCTACTGTGCTGCCCAGATAAGGTGCAGGGCTTGCTCTCCAGAGTGCTGCAGTGGGCAATGGACAGGGTCAGCTTACCTGCTTTCATGGCCTCATCAGGGCCAGTTCTCCTAATTGCCACAGGTGGTGAGGGGTGAGGTGGGGGTGAGGGGTGAGGGAGGGAAGGCAACACCCTGCCACCCCTGCCCCCTCACTGCAAAACCAGTGGCTGGGCCAGCTCTCCTGAGCTCTTGCCTTCAGGGCTGGCACACATACTCTGTCACCACTAGGGTCAGCTCTGCTGTGATGTCCCTATGAGGTGCAGTGCCTACTCTTCCAAGTGCTGTAGTTGGTGAGGGGCAGAGCCAGCTTTCCCGAGCTCATGACCCTGTGGGCAGCTCTCCCGATTGCCAGAGGTGGCAAGGGCTGGGGAGTAGTGTCACATCTGTGCCAATACCACCCACAGTAGACCAGTGGTAGGGGAAATTCTCTCACACTCATGTCCTCATGGCAGGCTCACCCAAAATGCAGCTACCAGGACCAGCTCTGTGTTGCCTGGGCAGGACAAGACCTGATCTCCCAAGTGCTGCTGCCAGTGAGAAATGGACCAGATCTCCAGAGAGCCACATCCAGTGTGAGGCGGGGACAGTTATGCACAGCTTCTGGTCATCCACTTGGTCCCTGGTTGCTGCCCCAACCAGGGACATCCTCATGTCCTCTAGTGATAATATGAGGCATGAACACCAACACTGACCTCTGCTGCTGCAGAACCACAGACTCAGACATGGTCCTCACAGGCAGCTTGGGATGAGTCCTCACCATGGCCCCAGGTGATGGGGCTGGCCACTCATTAACAGGATACTTGTCTCTACCCTTGATCTCCAGTTCCATCTCTCTACATAGTTACCAAGCTACTCCACTTCTCTTTCTCTTCTGTCTGACTACCACATACTTGTACACTGTGGTGGCTCCCCCTGAAGTCTGTCCGTGCAGCTGGCAACCTCTTGGGCAACATCCTCCATCCCTGTTGCACGGTGTGGCAACAAGCAGGTGTCTATGGCCTGTCTGTGACATGAGCTGGAAAGCGGCAGGTTTGTGGGTGGCGTGGAGGTCCACAGGTCCCTGTCTGCTTCCTCCTGTTCTGCGTTACCTGGATTTGATTTGTATTGGTCCTAGGTATAAGACAGCTTTGGCCACCACACCAGGCATCACGCTAGGAAAAACGAAGGATTGCTATCCGCTTTGCCCTTAGCTGATATGAGAATAACATTACCAACATTGCCAGGAGGGATCCACAGTACCTCTTAAAGAATCTGAATTTTCTGCTTTATCCAAAAGCTTATATTTTAGAGCAATGGCTAAGTAGGGAGTATACTAGATTACCCTAAAATGAATTCATTGTATGTTTCTATTATGGACATTTTTCTTATCACAGGCCATAGCACTGTGCTTCCTTTAGGATGGCTTTTTGAAAGACCTTAAGATTTGAACTCAGAATTGACTTATATCCTCCCCCACCCCCTAGTGTATGGAAACCTATGATCTCTTGGATGTCAATGAAGAACAGAGAAAATAGACACTGTGGGAAGTAAGAGAAGCATAGGTCAGACTTGAAGAGTGAAGTGGAGATTTGCAGACAACACTCTCAGTGACAAACTGATTTAACTCTGTGGTGCTCTTCAAACACATTCTTCTTTCTTAAGTGAGTTTGTGTGCCTTGCAACCAAACGGTAATAGACATCTAATGTTCGGACTGGAAGTAAAGGACCAGTGGGGAAACTTTCGGAACATTAACATTCTAGTTGGTTTTCTGTTGCTGTGACAAAACATTTTGAACTGAAGCAATGTAGGAAGAAAGGATTATTTCAGTTTTTTTTTTTTCTAGGTAACAGTCCACTAGTGAGGGACATCAGGACAGGGAGTTCCAGGAAGGAACCTGGAAACAAAACCATAAGGAATGTTGCTTACAGGCTAGATTTCTGGGTCTCTCTAGCCAACTTTTTTTTTACACAGTCCAGAACACCTTCCCAGAGATTGGGCCACCACAGTGAGCTGAGCCCAATCATCAATCAAAAAATCTATCAGGAACGGGGCCACAGGTCAATCTGATTTGGACAATTCCTCAACCGATGGTCCCACCTCCTAAGTATGTCAGGTTGTGTCAAGTTGACAGAAAAACTAAGCAGCTGTCCCATTCAAAGCAGAGAAGGTGCTGGCTCAGGGTAGGTCTTGATAAACTGATTCTTGCATTTTCTCGCCATAGGCTAATAGTGAGTCTTCATAGGAAAAAAAAAGAGAGAGAGAGGGAGAAGCAAAAGATGAAGAATAAAATCAAGGTATATAATCAGCCAGTTCACAGGAGAAATGCGCAGCTTGGCAAATGTGAAAGTGCCCTGTGAGAGCTCTAGTTGCCTTAAATTCTGAAATTAGTGAAATTCAGATCAAGAAATCAGCCAAATTCTATGTTGAATTGCAGCTGTTGAATTCTCAGTCCTGTTACACATCTGTGGCCAAATTACAGGATTCAGCAAAATACAAATTCTGACTTTAGGAATAACATGTGGATTGAAGGTGGTAGAGGATCTTAATATTTCCAACCTTTTCCTCTTGATGTTTTAGGCATTTGACGCTGAAATGTTGATAAGGTGCTCTAAAATAACGCACCTTTAGTGATTGTCATCTGGTATGTGTCTTACAGGATGTGGCCTTGCTCTCATATTATGAGAATGGATTCTAGAAGAACTCATTACTTCTCTGCCTCTGTTCATTGTATCTTACATCCATTAATTCATTAGGTCTTTTATTCGTCGATCTTCTTTTGAACACGCACTAAGCTATTGGCACTCTTCTAGGCATGCAAGAGGCAATAGTGAATCAAAAGAAAATTTTCTCCGTATAGTTCATATTCCTATGGGAGAGAAGTTTCAGACGTTGATCCAGTCTTTGAAAGAAAAAAATAGAGGGATGAAGCAGAAGCAACTGTAGAGGTGGTAGGATAGAGGCAACATTTGAGGTAGTGGAGATGTTCCCACCTGCAGTAGGATGACCGAGCTTGCCTGGAAAGAAGAGCAGACTAATGGTGGGGGAAATGGGTGAAGGAATACTTAGTAGAAGAAAATAGTGTGAGGACCCCAAAATAGTAAACAGCGTTTTAAAGAATGAATATGTATATTTAAAGAATGAATCCTGATTAGAATATACACATGATATATACCATATATATACATATATGTGATATATATATATATATATATATATATATATATATATATATATATATATATATTAGAATTATTGACAGTCTGGAGAAAGTTGGTGTTTCTAGAAATGTTGGAATTACTATAATAGGAATGAGGATCTGGAGCATCACTGACCAGTAGACAAGATGAGAGCTACATATGTGCAACATGAAACTTTCCAGTTGCTACATAAAATAATACAAATAAACAGGTGAAATGCATTTCAGTAATATACTTAATAAAATACAATAGAATCAAACTATTACTTTAACATGCATTATTAGTATTTAGTTATTTAGCATGGGAGAAATATATGAAAATATTCCCATAACATGAGTTTCCTTCTCACATGACAATGTGTACTTCAAATGTTTTATGAAGAAGGGTTGGATATATTCACATGAAGTGGTAAAAAGAGTGGAGCCATGTGAGACAGCAATTTTTGGAGGTTGACAGTGAATCCGTCACCATTGTAATCTTCAGAACACTGGAAACGACCGAAGTTCAGCTTTTTCTCAGCTAGAGAGGCCTAAGCATGGTGATCAAAGTAGACTGGTTTACACGGGAGGCACTGTGTGAAGAGGCAGAACGTGATGCATTTTCTACATGTGAGCATGCGGCCACAGAAGATGAAAGTCTAAGTACGTCACAGAACAGCAACGGACACTGGGATTCAAATCACTTCCTTCCTCCCACGCGTCATCTCCTAGAGTCAGTCGGAAACATCTGGCAACACTGCGCTATGAGAAGGGGAAGCATTGAATCACCTTTGAATGAGGCAGTTTTCAGAAAGAGGTAGAGATGGGCCCAATAAACTCAGAGACTGGGCCAAGTGTTGCTTCCGGGTACCAGTTCCCACCCGTTTTCAGGGCCGATGGCCTTTCTTGAATTTGGGTTCTAAGACATTGCTGTCACCTGTTACTAAACACGTCCCTCCCCTTTCATTGTTCTGCTTTACAGACTTCTATGTGTAAAATCTGTTTCTCTAAATGCTGAACACAATGAGGTCCTGGTTTAAGCAGGATTTCTGTGAACTACAGGTGTGACACAAGGCGCTGGCCAAATACAGAGAGCAGACCTGTAATCGTGCAGCATAGCAGGCCCAGAACAGCAACTAACAATCTTATTTTAAAATCTGCCTGTTTATTTCCTTATTTATGTGCCCCTATTTCAAAAAAGAGAAAATGCTATTTATAAAATAAGGATCAAAAATTTCCCATAGCTTCAGGAAACAGAAGTGATTGCTTTTTTTTTTTTTTTCAGTGCATCACTTGTCTTGTATATAAATTGATCTCTGGTCACTAAATCACTTTTTTTCTATTGCAAATATTAGAGCAAGATCTCGATTTTGTAGAAATCTATCTCCATAAATACATTCCCCCTGCTTTCTTTATCCCATTTTCAAGGAGAACTTTTTATTTTGTGTTTATTCCCTCAAGCTTTCCTCACTCTGGCCCTACAGGACACCAGGAATCCTGGCAGGCTCTTGGATTCTCAGTGAGCAATTCCACTCGGGGTCTCACAATAGCTGTCTTATACAGAGACAAGGCTATTGATGTCCAGGAGATTTCTAGAGTAATCACATTTTTAATTTCTACAGCCTTGAACGATGCTTCCTCAGGAGCTTTTCTAATGCCTCAGCTTAGAGATGGCCGCTGGAACTTGAGATCAGCTCAACGTAGCTGTCACTGTAATAGCAGCAACCTCAGTGGAATCTTGGAAAGAAAGAAATCAAAAGCTTTGCAGCATTTACACAGGGTTTCTGCAAAGGCTCTTCTGAGGGAAATAATTAGTCTGGAGCATTATCTGTTGACAAAACAGCATCCCAAGAAGCTGAAGTTAAATGCCAGAGTCTTCAGAAAATAGAAGGAAAAGAATCCTCAATTTCAAGGTCCTTACTCTTGGCAGCTCCCATAGCTGTGTGACAAGAGAAAAACATTTCTTCAAGCTTAGCATGGCGGTGAGCATAGGAAGTGAGATCCTTTTAAAAATATGAAAATTTCCTGCTACTACA
Organism: Acomys russatus; assembly: GCF_903995435.1. Classification (NCBI taxonomy): domain Eukaryota; kingdom Metazoa; phylum Chordata; class Mammalia; order Rodentia; family Muridae; genus Acomys; species Acomys russatus. The sequence goes on along the minus strand of NC_067144.1, from coordinate 37,050,071 downwards.
CAGGTTGATGTGATGCTGGTTACTCTCTAGTCCAGAGAGGAGTTTGATTTATTATTATTATTATTATTATTATTATTATTATTATTATTATTATTATTATTATTATTAACAGAAGCCTCCATGGACATTCATACTGGGGTCATAGGGGAACAGTAAATAATACAACATGTATCTGCTTTTTCCATTTAGGAGATCTTGTTGAGTTTCTAATGAAGCAGCTAGGATGGGTTTTACACAAGCCTTGTACACCAGAGAAGGCTAGATGCTTTCTGCCTGTCCCCCTCTTGTATCAGCTTCCTTTCTTATTCTCTCAAACTTGTCTGGATACTTGCAAATCATCCATTCTTTTTTCATTTAGCAAAAGTTCATTTGCCTGCAGGTGATAGTTGATATGCACACACAGCATTTTCTTTAATTATATTCTGAGTGCACTTTTTTTGTATTTAACAAAACAATATGGGTTTCAATTTATCTAACATCTTAATAATTATTATGTTGTCTTCTGGTGATTTCCAAATTTATCAGATTGGTTTCTTTCTATATATATTTGAGTGCTTCATGAGGTCAAGGCCTGTCACTGTTGCCGTGAACTGTCAATATTGTCACAAGCATTGACAATGGGCTTACAGACTATGTCCAAAAGTGTGTAATGAGTGAGCAAATTATTTGCTTTTACTTATTACAACACTCATTCATTCCTATCATTTTTTTTCATTTTATAAAAGAGAAAAGCAAGACTCAGAAAAGTGGTCACCACCCCAACGTCATAGAAGGAATAAGGGCACAGCTGGCTTCAAGCCCAAGCTTGCTCACCTCTGTCACCCTTCCATTTCACCCTTCTTCAAGCTAAATGCTGATGTGAAATCTCCTATTCTTCTGGCAGATATTCACTGTTAATTGTGTGCCTTACAGTCTTCAAGGGAGCCAGCCAACCTATCCGGGCAGACAGAAGTCAGACAGCATGAAACACTCACAGATTTTGAGTGGTTGGTTTCCTAAGTTGTACAAAAGCAGCCTTCTGTCAGTGTGTTTACTCATTTGTCTTGGCTTAGGTTTGCTTTGGTTAGACTTAATGGTCCATCTATTTCTTCAATAAGCCGTCCTGCTCCACTCTTCACCACATCCTGCTCTATAGGTGCATCTTTTATGTGACTTTGACCTCGGTAAGTTTCAATAATGGCACCAAAGTTTGGCCCACAGTGTCTTATGGGAAAACATCTGAAAAGGGTCCTCATTTTATTTAGCAAAACTGGTCAAATTAAAGTTTCATACCTATGCTAATTCCATAAAATTTCCATGAAAGGGAAACACCCAGACACATAGGGAATGGGGGCTTCATGTCCATCTAGTTCTGCACTGACATTTTATCTCTTGATAGCCACCCCTCCATTCAGTCACATTTTCCTTATGTCACTTAGATGTTGTTGACATCTCACTTTAGATTGTAAGTTGGTCATTTTTTGCCACCCTGGTTTTCCCTCTCTTCTGTGACTCTCTTTTGAGGCACTTTTAGTTCTTCTTTTATCATACTATACTTGATGCTTAGAGGATATATTTGGCAGGAAGAAATGTTTGCTGCCTCTTTCTCCATTAACAACAGTCGCAATAAGACACTGCCTGCATACATATGTGCACACACACACACACACACACACACACACACACACACACACACACACATACATATGCACACAGCACAGAGGTTTCAAGAGAAGGGATACATGTATGGTTTATTTCCAGTTATCATATTTTTTTCTTGTCTTTTTACATTTCAGATTTTGACTCCTATTACCTGTAGTTTCATCTTTGGTAATATTCCCATATGTTTAACTTTTTATTATTTCTTCTCCACCACAACTTAAACTGTCCAGAGAAAAAGAAACAAACTTTGGGATTCTGCTACATTTTATTGCATGAATCAAGAAGAAAAACATTTATCACTCTGGTGTTTCTATTAACGCAAGCATGGCAATCTGAGAGAGAAATGTTTGTGCTGGTGGTCCAGCTCCAAGGCTCCAGATGATGTGTTCTAGCTCTACTTTCTCCAACTTCGAGCTTTCAGCAAAGAAGTTATGAGGGTGTTCAGAGTCTAAAGGCTAAGAAAGTTAAGCAACTATTTGTTTATTTGATGAGTGGAATAAATCTCTGCACTCCTTATATTTGGTACTCTAGATAGTTTTAAATACCAATCCAAATATATCCAGTGTTAGGTATTAGATATAGCTGCTCAGGAATATTGCCAACTGTAGGTTGTAGAGGAAAAAAAATACCTGAAATTGGCATGCATCACATTACTATGGTGTCAAACTTGCTAGACATGTGTTGGCCTGGCCATTAGTGGGGATCCAAAGTCCTCCTGAGATGAGACAAAGGACATCTGCAGCTTCAGACATCCTCTCTCCCTGTCCTCTGTCTGCTACACAGGACAATTCTGTCACAGATTCAGCTGTTCTTCTTCCTAGCACATCTAATTTGCCTTCAGTCTTCATTTGTATGCACATTACAGACATAAATGTCCCATCTTAAAAACATACAGCAGAGTACTACTTTGTCTCCATAAAATGTTTGCAAACAATACTTAGTTGTAATTGTTAATGATGATGCCCCCCAAAAGCCCTCTTATTTTGATATTCACATATATATTCTTGTTCCTACTTGAAAAAATTTCCCTCCCTTTCTTTTTATAGCTTAGGAGGGAAGGAACATTAACTGTAATATTGCAGGACTCAAGGGAAAGACATGAGCATCTGAAGGTGGCTGCTCGTTGCACTGTGCAAGACAATCTGACCTGTGGCCTAGGTGGAAACAGGAAGAACATGAGGCTGAGAGTAGTGCTAAGCATTAGGGGAAGTGAAGATTAGATGGCCAAGCAAGACAGCTGGCAGAAGCACCACTATTATCTACATTTTATGATGTAAGAAACATTTATTCTTGCCTCGTTGTTTCTTCATTATGAGCAGTTTTGATAACCTGGCAATTTTACTTTTAAGTATATATCGAATCTGTTCCCAAAACTTCATGTCCATCATCTATACTCTTATTTATTAATGCAGCCACATTACCTTTGGGAAATCCTGTAATGGTCTCCTAATTTATTCACTTATTTGTTTTGTTGCCTATTTTATTCAATAATTCTTGGCCACTTACCAGGAAATTCAGTAATAAAGAAGAAGGGCATTTTTTTTTCCAGGAAGCATCTGGTTTAGTGGGAGGAACACGAGCTAAAAATGGTGGTGGATTCTATTTCCCCTTCTGAGTGAGATTTAAGCATCCTCCTTTGGTTCCTTTTTGTTATTTATCTTCTTTGGGTCTGCACATTATAGTATGTCTGTCCTCTACTATATTGCTAAATTCTTATAAATGAGTACATACCATGTCTGTCTTTTTGGATCTTTATTCAGAATGACCTTTTCTTTTCTTTCTTTCTTTTTTTTTAATGTTCATCACTTTTTTCCTTTTTTATTATTAATTTATTCATATTACATCTCAGTTGTTAGCCCACCCCTTGTATCCTCCCATTCCTCCCTCCCTCCCACTTCCCCTCCCTATTCTGCTTCCCTATGTCTGTGACTGAGGGGGACCTCCTCCCCCTGTATATGCTCATAGGGTATCTAGTCTCTTCTTGGTGACCTATTATCCTTCCTCTGAGTGCCACCAGGCATCCCCATCCAAGGGACATGGTCAAATATGGGGCACCAGAGTTTGTGTGAAAGTCAGATCTCCTTCTCCGTGAGTTCACCCAGAAGCAAAAAAAGTTAAATGGTATATACTCACTTATATCGAGACACTAGTCCAAGGGTACGTCCCCATGAAAAACTTTACCTACCAGGAAGGTGGGTCAGAGGGGAGGACATCCTATTGAGACTTTAGGTGTGAGAAGCCTGGGAGAATGAGGAAATAGAAGGATCTAGAGGGTCCTGGAAAACTACAGGCAGGTCTGGGCCCTGGGGTCCTCCTCAAACTATGGCACCAGCCAAGGAAAATATAGGCAGTAAACTTCAAACCCCTACCCAGACTAGCTGATGAACAGGATATTCTCCACCGTTAAGTGCAGAATGACCTTTTCTAGTTCCATGCACTGTCTGCAAATTTCATGATTTCCATGTTTTTAATAGCTGAGTAGTATTCCATCCTGTAAATGGCCTACAGTTTCTTTATACGTTCTTTGGCTGAGGGACATCTAGGTTGTATTCAGATTGTGGCTATCATGAATAAGGCTGCTATGAACACAGCTGTTCAACTGTCCTTGTTCGTTGAAGCATCTTTTGGGTATAAGCCCAGGAGTTTTCTGTCTGGGTCTTGAGGTGAAGCTTTTCCCAGTTTCCTGAAAAAGCACCATATTGATTTCTAAAGTGGTTGTCCAAGTTTGTGCACCCACCGGTAATGGAGGAGTGTTCCCCTTTCTTCATATCCTTGCCAGCAAGTGCTGTCACTTGAGTTTTTTATTTTAGCCATTCTGATGGGTGTAAGATGGAATCTCAGAGTTGTTTTGATTTGCATTTACCTGATGACTAAGAACATTGCACATTTCTTTAAGTGCTTCTTGGCCATTCCAGATTTCTCTGTTGAGAATTCTCTCTTTAGCTCTGTGCCCCATTTAAAAAAATTGGGTAATTTGGTTTGGTGGTGTTTATTTTATTTTTTGAATTATTTATATATTTTGTATATTAGCACTTTGTCATATATAGGACTGGTGAAAATCTTTTTTCCCTAATCTGTATGCTGCCCTTTCATTCTATTGACAGTGCATGTCCTTTGCCTTATAGAAGGTTTTCAGTTTTATGAGATCTCATTTATTTTTGATCTTAGAGCCTGAGCTGTTGGTGTTCTGTTCAGGAAGTTGTCTCCTGCGCCAATGAGTTCAAGGTTCTTTTCCACTTTCTTTTCTAATAGATTTGATGTATCCGGTTTATGTTGAAGTGTTTGATCCACTTGGACTTGAGTTTTGCACAGGGTGAAACATATGGATCTATTTTAAGTCTTCTACATTCAGACATCCAGTAAGACCAGCACCATTTGTTGACGATGTTGTTTTTTTTTTTCAATTGTATGGTTTTGGCTCTTTTGTCAAAACTCATCTCCATAGGTATGTGGGTTTATTTCTGGGTCTTTGGTTGGATTCCATTGATCAACCAGTCTATTTCTAAGCCAGTACTGTGTATAGTTTATTACTACTGCTCTGTGGTATAGCAAAAAGAGGGAACAAGGTAGGAGAGGGATCCCAGAGAGAAATAAGGTTGGAGATTAGACTTGGGAAGAGCAGGAGCAGTGCAGAGCAGAGGGAAGACAGAAGGCCTGCCGAGAAAGAGAAACTATAGGCCTAGGCTTCTCAGTGACAAGCTGGAGACCTAAGTCAGGAAAGGCTTCTGGGAGGATATGAGGGGGTCCTAGCTGAGACTCCTAGTAGAAGTCGTCATGGAGATGGAGGAGGATGCCCTCTAACTAGACATCTATAAAGGGATCTGATGCTCTCTTCTGTCATGTAGATGTACATAAATATGCAAATTTAATCACTGAAAAGGACACCCTCAAACTAGACAAGACTCCTACTGGAGGTAGGAGAACACCAACCCATCCACAAAATGTTGACCCAAAATTTACCCTGCCTACAAGATGTGAATGGATTAAGAAAGAACAGATAAAGCAGAGACTGAGGAAATGTCCAATCAATGCCTGGCCCATCCCAAGACCCACCCCACAAAAGAGAGCCAACCCCTGAAACTATCAATGATACTCTGCTCTGTTTGCAGATGGGAGCCTAGCAGAGTTGCCCTTTGAGAGGCTCCACCCAGCAGCAGATTGAAACAGATGCTGAGACTCACAGCCAAACATTTGGGCAAAGCGTAGGGAGTCTTATTGAAATGTAGGGGCAAGGATAAGGGACTTATCCATACGAGCACCACAAAAAGACCAAAAGAGCCAACAAATCAGGGCCCAGCAGAGTTTGTGGAGACTGAAGCCCCAACCAAGGACCATGCATGGAACTAGAGTTAGGCCTCCTACATAGATGTAGCCAAGGCTTTATGTGGGTCCTCTAGTAAGGGGAGTGTGGGCTGTCTCTGACATGGACTCAGTTGCCTGCTTTTTGATTGCTTCCCTCTTGCAGTGTTGCCTTGCCAGGCCAGAGGGGAAGAGGATATGCTCAGTCATGATGGGACTTGATAACTTGCCCTGGTGGGTAGGAGTGGCTCCTTTTTTTCTGAAGAATAGGGGAAGGGGGATGGAGGAAGAGGGAGGGAGGGTGGCACTTGGAGAGGAGGGAGGTGGCTATGACTGAAACGTAAAGTGAATAAATAAATAAATTAATAAAACAAGCAAACAAACAAAAGTGTGATGGATAGTGAAGCAGGAAGCAGGGGGCGGGGCTAACCGCTTACCTAAATGCATTCCTTATGTAACATCTAGAATAATTTCCTCACAATGGAAGTATCCAGGTTATTACATACTGAAAAATATTCCAGATGTTCAGAACAGGGCTAAAATCTGACTGCTGCCTTAGGACACAGAGATCTTTTTGCTCCTCCTGCTTCTTCTCATCTGTCCACTTTTTCATTTAGCCTCTTTCTCCTCAGGCCATTTCTCACCCTTCAGCCCTTCCAAACACTCTCTTATTTTCTTGAGAATATTCCCTTCACCCTTCTTCACTTCTCCTTTTTTCTCTTGCAAAATACGACTTGAACTCCTGTGTGAGTTTGTAGACTTGATATTCTGCTGCCATAGTAACCTACATAACACCATCACTGCACTTAACATTCTACTGTCAAGCTTTGTTTTCTATTTTGCCTCTCTTGTTAGATGGTAAGTTCCATATCTGTTCAATTTAGTTGTATCCCCAGAGACTACTAAAATGTCTAAGCAAATTACAGAATAAAAATAGAATCAATCTCCTTTGATATTATTGTTATATTTCTGTATTGTTTTTAGAGTCTTCCATATTCATTCTTACTTTATTCCCTTAACCTTTTCACGAAGGCTTCAGTGATCATGGGAGTCTCCAGGATGCTCGTTTTGGCTGTAATATGGAGGGACTTAATCACTCACAGAGCCACGGTGATCTCATCAAAAAGCAAATATGATATTATCCCATGGTTTTAAGGGAGCTCTGGAGAGTTCGTTTGGCCTAGAATTATAAATTTCAAAAGTACCAAGTGGCATAGGTTCTATAATCTTTCCCTGAGGTCTCCTAGTCTTTCAGTTTTATGCTATTTCATACTGTTTTACTTTTAGATATTTTGTTCCCTCTGACTGGAACACCTTCCTATCAGTCTACCTAAATGACTGTTTAGGAAATTTCTCCTCATCCCTGAATGCTCTCTCAACCCTGTTCTCCTCTCAAGACTCTCTTCCAAGGCTAAGGGAAAGTACTTATTCTCCTATCCTCTATCGGTCTAAATTCACCATCTTTGTTTTTTTTTAATTTTACTTTTATTTATTTATTCTTGTTACATCTCAATGGTTATCCCATCCCTTGTATCCTCCCATTCTTCCCTTCCTCCCATTTTCCCCTTATTCCCCTCCCCTATGATTGTTCCTGAGGGGGATTTCCTCCCCCTGTATATGATCGTGGGTATCAAGTCTCTTCTTGGTAACCTGCTGTTCTTCCTCTGAGTGCCCCCAGGTCTCCCCCTCCAGGGGACATGGTCAAATGTGAGGCACCAGAGTACGTGAGAAACTAGGGCACCATCTTCTTATTAAAGTGATTTATCCATACGATTATATGAATATTCGTGGAATTGCAGTTGCAGTTACTTTCTCCTTTTGGACTGGTCTCTTTTAGTTGTATTTTCTTGATTCCGAAAACATAATACCAAGCAAACTGCTACAGTTATGGAACATAGACGCAAAGTATTTTTTGCCAAATTATCTACAGATTGATTTTCCTGGCAACAATATGGAGAAATTGGAGATTTAAATGCCTTCATTCTATCATTTATTATTTTAAAAGAATTATTCTTCATGATCACTTCTCCTTTTTGTTCTGGGATTTTGTCTGGCTTGAGCTTGCACTGGTCTGTGCATCTTGTTAAAGTCACTGCAAGTTAATATGTACCACTGCTCTTTTGTTTCTGAAAAACAGTATTCTATGTTGTCACCCAGTATCTTTGGAGTTTACAGTTTTTCTGCCTTCCCTTCCAGAGAGATCTAAACCATTGGAAGAGGCTGTATGATACAAACAGGCTAAGCATTAGGCATGAAAGGCTAAGCCTTCTGTCATCTCCTACTCTCTGGTCCTTAACCAGGTATGCATCTCTGTGTTAATCATCAGCTACTGCAAAAGGAAGCTCCTAGGTGAAGAGCTATCTGCACAGAAAGCTGCTGGGAGAGAGAGAGAATCTGTTTTCCTTAGCAGGGTGGCCTTTGGTAGATTGACTGTGTTCCAGTGGATGACTACACATGTTGGGGAAGAGGATACACAAAGTTGGGCGTGTAGAAAAGGAGGAGTGGATCTGGGAGGAATTGGTGAAGGGGAGTGAGTATGATTAAATACATAGTAAGACATTTTAAAAGAACTAATTCAAAACGATATTCTTAATGTATACTGCTATCCAATCACCAAATGGTACCTCACTTATAGAAATATTTGTTAAGTTTTTATTTACCAGATAAAAGCAAGTTTAATTAGTTGACAATACTGTTTATGATGCAATTTACACTTTTATCTTTGAAACTGAGAGATGCTAATAGGCTCACAGCTTCAGTAGCTCTTTTATAGTGGACCTTCATAAACATCCTTCCAGCAGTAAAGAGTATCTGAGCAAATTCTTCACTGTGGGTAGAAATAATAATAGCTCGCCTGTTAACTATGGTTTGGTTTCATACAGTGCTAAAGGTCATAGCAACTTTGTCTATGTACTGATAATAATAATAATAATAAGCAAATACAACTGCTAAAGCATGTACTTATCTGAAATCAATAGCAAAGTAGGCATAGGTTTTAATTTTCTTGATTATTTGATCAATATTTTACCCTATTGATTACTATTTTACCTGTATTCTTGCTATGAGGAAAGCTTTAACAAAGTAGGTTTTATCAGGCAAATCCTTAGTAATATTTATATAGGATTCATTACATATGGACAAGATTTTGTTTTCACATCCTTAGCAAATAAAGCACTAAAAATCTTATGAACAGCCAGGAAACAAAAACCCAAGACTACTGGTGTAATCTCTGAGAAACTTTAATAGCCATAGCTTTCTTTTCATTCCTAGTAAAAGAGCAGTTTAAGTAATTTATGAAGCACTAGCCGGAAATTAAGTATGCAAAAGCTTCCACTACCATAGACTCCACAGTAAGAAAATGGACCACAGCTTGAAATATGTTTCCCAAACTGAAGTTAAGGTCGAAGTGTATTTTTGAGACACATATGGCTTACAAAGAATGTATATAAGAAAGTTTGACTGCAAAGCTATGCCGTCTGTTAGAAAGAAGATTCTGAGAGAGTTGGGGCTTCTAAGAATTCTGCCAACTACACTAGTAACTATCCTGATTTGTAATTGTTAGCCAGATCATTCTATTGCCTTTGAAAGCTCAAAAGGTTTCAACAATTAGTGGAGAAATGTCAACCTCCTGCCTTGGAACAGCTAGTTACACCATCATTGAGGCTGTTCATGCTAGAAAAAAGTTTTCCATTTCAAAGCACTTCTTTTATAAAGATCGCATATTTTAAAGTCTCCTCTTCAGATGAACATAAGATATGCAGAGAATTTTAAAACTGGTTAGTTTCAAGGCCTTAGTGTAAAAATTTTAACTAGATTCCCTGGAAGGAAATGCTGCTTCTACCCCTTCACATAAAAAAAAAAAAAAAAAAAAAAAAAATCATTAGTAAAGATTGAAGGATTTTGAATAACTTAGGTACTTGACTATGTTTCAGCTTTTAGAACCAATTCTTTACAGAAACATCCCATTCTCATCTACTCATTTTGGATGAAAAGAGATAGCTTCAAAATGTTTAAAAGAAAACAAATCCATATGAAGACTGAATTCGGTCATTTGAATATAGTTGCCAACTATACTCTAAACTTTTGTTTATTGCACAATAAAGCTGTAATTTTAAGTGTCTATTTCAGATTATTAGAAAAACTTCTAATATCAGCATTTTTTCTTATAGGAAATATTTAACATTATTTATGCTTATTAAACTCTCTTTTGTTCAAAGGTTTTCAAATATTTTATAAACAGTGATGATCTTATCATAGCTTTGTTAAGAATTTAGTATACTCAAAGTTGAGTGTGTATTTAGTTTTTTTCCATTGTGTATTCCTTTCTCAATATGAACATGTTATATTTTATTATTCTTTTTTAGCACCAAAAGAAATTCAGAACACCTTTATGTAGAAGCTCATATACAGTTTCTTAGGAAAACTCATACCTTTATGGAAAGAGATTCTTCTCCAAGAAGTAAATAATTGGTAAGATAAATTATAAACTGAAAATATATGTTGCCATATTAGTGCCAGCAAAGCCATATAGCTCAAGACAGTTGTGTGTAAGCTGATCATTGAAAGATCGGAGGTGACTTTATGGAGTAACAGGCTTTGGGTTTGGAAGGATGACTAAGTAAGGGACAGGAGATGACAGCATGTATAACTTTGTAAAAAATTATGAAGATTAAAAAAAATGTGTTTTGGATATCAGTTTCTTTTTTGGAGAAAAGGAAATGAAATGAAGCATCTTCTCACTCCACACATAAAGCCTAAGAGCACTGTCTTCTATGGTAGCATAAGTTATTCATTCACTACGGAAATGTTCCCTAGTACATCCGGTTTAGTCTGCCTCTCTATAGTTATAAAAGATTTAGTAAACCATGCAAGACCACAGTCCTAACAGGGCATAACCAAGTCTCTCAAGAGTATTTTTCTAATAAAAGTAGGTAGCTCCATATCACTACACAGTAAGGCTCCTGAGAGAATCCTTGGCACTATTTCCAACCGTTCCAAAGGATTCTGCAAAAGATGTGAGAATAAGTTTTGGATGGCAGCATTATGTTTGCTGTAACACCTGCCATGGTTTGACTAATGGTGACCTCCCCCCACCCCCCAGATTCATGTTGGAACTCATCCATGATGAAATAGCATTTAGAAGTAGTATTTAAGAGGTCATGAAGTTATAAGCACTCTACCCTCTTGAATGAGAAGTGAAGTTAGAAAGAGTGCCCTTAGCCTTCTGTTCCAGCTGCAAGGCTAAGACATCATCAGTCACCTTTGGAGGATGCAACAGGACGATAATTTGGAATCAAAGCCAGACCCCTTCTACTCCAATCCTATGTGGTTCTTAATCACAGACTTTAAGCCTGTTGAATGGTGATACATTTCTATCAGCTAATATATTACCTAGTATCAGAACTATTGCTATCGTGAAACAAGACCACGAAACCAGCAACTAACTCCACACTGGTGGGCTTGTTTTATTGAATGGAGTTTAAAGAGTTGAAATGTTGAATTCCTGTATGGGATATGGGTAACAGCTGTACTGCTCATGCCCACCATTTAAATAAGCTTTGTCACCACAAAGAATTTAAGAATTATGACATCTATTCCCTTTAGTGGAAGTGGAAGGCTGTCTTATTCCTGCTACATATTATTTTTCAGTTGTGAAGTTGTGTGTTTAATTCATATTCACTTAATTTCTGCTTGTTTTATCCTATCCTTGAAAATTATAAGTCACATGCTGCTGTCTTGTTCAACAGATGAGCAATCCCATAATAATTGCAAAGGTTATTCAGCATTTACGGTATTTTCTGTACTGTTTGAAGGACTTGTAGGTGTCCATTTACTGCATATCAAGATCCAGTAAAGATAACAGTAACTGCAGAGGCAATTTAATGCATAGAATTTCCTGCATAGATGTAAGAGCTGAGGGCCAAAACCCAAAAGTAAACACCTGGAGATGTTACCGCACAGAGCTGCTGTGTATTCTTTACCTTCCAGTGTGACCAGAGAAGATCTTGTGTCTAAAACCTGGTAGATTGGAGGAGGATGCCCAGATATTTGATGAGAGGTATATGTGTCTGTCTATCTGTCTATCTGTCTGTTTATCTATCTATCTATCTATCTATCTATCTATCTATCTATCTATCTATTTGATGGAGAGTCCAAAAAAGCTATTGCTTCATTTTCTAAGAAAGTGAATAGATGTCTAAATATACTTTTAAGTGTACAGTGTTTTAAAAATAAGCTAGAGATTCAAATAGAACTTACAAAAAGAGCAAGAAACAGAAAGAAGTCCTTCTGTCACCCTCCTCTCCTCCAGTTGCCTTCTTTGACTCTTAACTAGGAGAGCCTAGCATGACTATCACTAGTAAAGGTCTGAAAATGTCATTTGTAGAGTCATTCTGCAATACCATTGACTAGCACTGAAGAATGGATTTGGGCTGAGAGTTAATAGATGAATAGCAAGGTCAGACATGTCACCTCTTATACCTCTTATGAGGTAGATTCTACTTTCATCTCTACTTTTTAATAAATGAAAAAAATGTCAGAGATTTTAGGTCAGTTTTTCAAGGCCATCCAACAGGAGGAGTAGGTATGAGCTCCAGAATTTTAACTTGTATCCAATACAACATATGTACTTATACATTTTTTCTTGTGTTGGTGTGAATTCTCTTAAATATTATTGCCTTTTTAAATTTTGAAGTTAAAATATTTTAAAATTTAATTTTTTTTTTTTTTTTTTTTTTTTTTTTTTATTAATTTATTCTTGTTACATCTCAATGTTTATCCCATCCCTTGTATCCTCCCATTCCTCCCCCCCCATTTTCCCATTATTCCCCTCCCCTATGACTGTTCCTGAGGGGGATTACGTCCCCCTATATATTCTCATAGGGTATCAAGTCTCTTCTTGGCTACTTGCTGTCCTTCCTCTGAGTGCCACCAGGTCTCCCCCTCCAGGGGACATGGTCAAATGTGAGGCACCAGAGTATGTGAGAAAGTCGTATCACACTCTCCACTCAACTGTGGAGAATATTCTGACCATTGGCTAGATCTGGGAAGGGGTTTAAAGTTTACCTCCTGTATTGTCCTTGGCTGGTGCCTTAGTTTGAGCGGGACCCCTGGGCCCAAATCTGCCTATCATATTGTTCTACTTGTAGATTTCTAGGACCCTCTGGATCCTTTTATTTTGCTGTTCTCCCATGCGTCTCTCATTTAGAGTCCCAATAGGATGCCTTCCCCTCTGTCCCAGTTTAATTTGGGAGTTTTTCTGTACACAAAGGAGAAGGAACTATCAAGATGCGTTTCATATTTTTGTTTTCTATTTAGTATATCTGGATATATTTAATTCAATGTGTGCTCACGAATTGATTAACAATGAAGATACATTCTGAGAAATGCACCATTAGGCATTTTTGTCATTCAAATGTAGTAGCCTGTGCTTATGCAAAGTAAGATGGCTATGACATCACTTGGCAGCAACCTTATGGCACCATCACTGTGTATACGCTTAGCCAGTGACAGAAATATCATTATAGTGTGTGTGCTGAAGTGGTGTGTGAGAAGAAATTGTATTGCTAGGATTGATTCTTTCATTTTCTGATACATATTTTTGAGCTGCTCATTCATTTCACTTTTCGTAGAAGATGTTGAAATAGCAGCAAAGTCTCCTGTTGTGGCATTGACATTTAGCTTTTTCACAAGGGAGGGATGATGGTTTAGTAAGAAGCAATACCGTGAATTTTGACGTAACCATGGCCTCATTATCACTATCATTATTCTTTCAAATGAATATTGAACTAAGTGTAAATGTTTCTCAAAGATGTAAATCTCATTCCTTCCGGCTTTATCCCCTGAAAAGATTAAAAAAAGATAGGAAGTGACCATCTCTTCAGGAATTTCTATGTCAAGAACATGCGGATGTTGAGAAAGGGTTACAGTCTCACATGAAAGGGCTCAAAACAAAAAGTACTGTGAAAATTTTCATTTGTAGATGGGTCGGAAGTCAAAGGTAGCTTAGGAACTCTGCTTCTTTGCTAGTGAAAACAGCTCTCCGAGTTTAATATTTGAAAAATCTATAGCTATTTCACATTTAACAGAAGTTTTCAATGGAGTCTAGAAATACTGGGGAATGACTTTAACAACATATGTAGTCACCAACATCCAATTTGTATCTGACATTTTGGTCTTTGTGCTATAATTTTTTGTTTGTTTTGTATTATTTTTAAAAGGGGATTTTACCTAAGAAACTTATTTCACATACCCCAACACTTACAGTATTAAACTTAACTAAGATTTTTAGTTTTCAGATTTTTCTCCTAGGAGTGCTGGGACTATAGTTAAGTTGATACAGTGCTTGTCCAGCATGCCCAAAGCCCTGGGTTTGATTTTCCAACACTACAGACACTGACTTGATTACACACGGCTGTAATCACAGGCCACTTGAGGTGGAGGGGAGAGGATGAGATAGTCAAGGTTATTTTGTTCCTATGATGTCACTACCCTGAGCTACAGGAGACCCTGTCTCAGAAAAAATGAGTAAGTAAGTACAAAGGTATATGGAATCAAAAGCTTAGACTAAAGGAAAATCCCATGGAAGGCTTTTTCTCAAAAGCTAGGGCCTATCTAGAGTAGAAGAATTGCTGACATTCCCAACCCTGCTCCCCAGTGGGGAAAAACATTAAAAAAAAAAGTGAACACCGGAATCTGAAAAACAAAGTGATTGGAGTAGATAGAAGTACAGGAAGAATTGCACCATGTAGGCATGAGTCCAAGCATGAGCTGTCCAGTATATGGGTAAGGAACACTTAGGCTTTTAGAGGATGACACACCCTCATCTTTACCTCCATCTTTGTGGTACCCACTACTTCCTTTCATACATTTTTTCATTTTTTTCCCACCTACAGCCTGATTCCCTTTTATTCTGCCTCAACTCTAACTTTAAATAATGATTGTTTATTTTCTTACAAGTTGATTTTAATTTTCTTTTTCACATCCTTCCTGTGGAGTGGTGCCTTCAAGAATCCAACCTTCAGTAAGACGTTTCTTGCCTCAACTCTAGGCGCAGGTGCAGAGCTTGCCCTTAGTAATAGCCCTGTTTGTGTCCTGAATGCTAACTGAGACAACTATCGACAAACATGTTTATTGACAAAGACAGCGGACTTTGACAGGCCTGTGTGTGAAAAACATTTCAGATTGCTACCCAGGAGAATAATATTTGCCCCCTAACTGATATATGCTTTTTAGGATCATAAACTTTAACATTTTAAGCCAGCCTTGAATTTTAAAAAATTCTACATCGTTGTGCAAACTTTCTTGCTTTTATAAGCAAAGTATAATAAGCAGCATTTAAGCATTTCTTGATGACTCACTTTAATTTCGAAAAATAACAACTCTAGCACAATATAAAAGAGAGTATAAAGTTACACTAAATGGACTCAGATTGCTATATATTTTGCATCTTAGATAATAATTATTGTCTTTCCTTTCAAGTTGTTAAGCTATGAAATTAGCTGTTTTCTAAGAGCTCCCTGACTTTTTATCATATGATGTTTTGAATTTGAAAACCGGATAATCAAACTGACTAGACTAGTGTGCGATAAAGTAGATCGACTTTCAGTAGTGACTGTTGAACTTTCCTGCTAGGAAAACACATGGTGTTGCATACCTAAACACTGACACTGACTGGGGCTCTCCCAAAGCCTTTTTTCATTTGAAAAAGCATGGTATTGTAGTTTAGAGATCAAACTCAAGGCTAAGTGCACGTTAGACAGGCACTCTGCCATTGAGCTGTACCACCAACAACTTGATTCACTTTCCAACTTGCATTTGGGTTCTGGAAACTCTGTGGCTCCAAACTGTCCGAAAGCAGCACTATTCACTCACATGCCATGTCATAAATAACAAGAAGCCATCACGGCATAATAGGTGTAGGTAAGCATTGGTTTTGGATCTTCTTTTGTCCATTACTAACTTGGGTGAGCCACTGTGCCCTTCAGACTCTTGCCAGCTTGATATTTGTAATGTTTATAAGTGTTTGGTTTCTAGGCTCTTGAGATAGATAAATCAAATAAATACCCTACTTGGAATTTTTGTGCATAAAGGGTCTTAAAACATGTTACTTCAAAACTAGAGGGATTAGCTGTTCTCATATGTGTCCAAATACAGTTCTAACGCATCGTATAAAGAAAAAAAAAAAAAAAAAAAAAAAAAACTCCACAAAGCATATGGAGTAAAAATTGATTAGTTCTCAGAAAGGAGCAATTTAGCTTTGAAAAACCAAACCATACTGTTTACCATATGCAAACCCATATGCAAATGCCACTTTTAATGTATCAACTATTTTTATCGCTACAATTTTCATAATAAAAAAATTCTATCTACCCTTCAGAGCATTATTTTAGTGATGACCAAATGGCCAGGATCCCAGACACTAGGCTCTATTTTTCACTGTCCTGTGTTCTACTTGGTCCTGTGTTCTCCTTTTAGCCCTTAGTCTTTACAAAAGGAAATTTTAGTGACACAGAGCAAATCAAAAGCCAATGAGAATTTAACCAAGCACAGGGGAAAGCAGTGCTTCAAACTTTGTGGGGAGGGACGCATTCGAATATATCTCCGGGGTAAAGAAATAGCCAAAGCCTAGGACTCCACTGTCTATGGAATACATCCTTTTGGGCAGTACCTAAGTACTTTTGAAACCAAGAAACTTGTCTTCTTTGTTGGAGGACGTTCCATGCCCAGCCCAATCCAAGCACAACTCTCATCCCCTGAAATCTGTTTATGTTTCGTGCTGTGTCTGTTTCATGGGTGTGTATGTATGTGTGTGTGTGTGTGTGTGTGTGTGTGTGTGTGTGTGTGTGTGTGTATGGGGGGAGGATGTCCACAACTGTACCTTATTTAGTTTGCAAAGTTTCAAAAGGTGATGTTGGCTGGAACATATTTAAATAACTGAAAAAATACCAAGAGGACAAAATTTTATAATATGCAAAACATGTTGAAAAAGTCAGTGATTAATTCTGGTAAATAAAATTTAAAAGTGTCAGCCATCTTGACACTAGTAAGGATTGTTTAGAATTTGTTTTACACAGCGGGTTTGAATGGTGCTGATGAAAAGACTATGTCACCAAGCCAAAAACACACATTTTCCAGACTTTTCCAAAGTTGTTGTTGACCACAGCCCAAGGGTATTGCCTGGGACTATTATCACAACCAGCGATCTCAACCTGCTTGTTGACTTTTGATAAATAAGAATGTTCATACAAGCAACAGACTACTATCTATATGCTTAAATATAGCATTTGATCGAAGCTATTAAAACCCTTTGCAGACATGGCTCTAGCACTTCATTACGTCAGTAATCATAGAGTGCCAAACTCCCTAATTTCCAATGACAGCATGGAGTTTACCCATAGGCATATTCTGGGGGTGAGTTCACATTGCTCCTGACTCCACCACAACTCTGAAAGCCCCACAGTGGATTTGTTTAGTCTTCTCTCTCTTGGGAACACTCAGTAATATACCTGGACTAATATTTGTTATGGCTCCAGACATTTTCTTACCTTTGTTCTCAGGAGAGGGAGGGTGTGAGGAGAAAACCCTGCTCCCACTCTCCGAGACTGCCAGGAATGTGGGGGAAACCTGTCATCATTCATGTCTCATGTGCGAGGCAGAAGTGGAGGAAGAACCAAGAAGTAAGTTTATGAACTTCCCATCTGTGTAGAGAACCTGCGCTTGATTTAGCTAAATATACAGATACATAAAAGAAAAAGCCATTATTCTGTTGGAGCCTGGATCTTGAACCAGAACCTGAAGGTCAGACTAGTAGTGATTTAAAACAGAGAATCAGACCCGCAGTGCTGCCATGGTCCAGATGCCTCTTTTATGTTTATCTGCACCCCATCTTTGCTTTCATAAACGTATGGGTTCTAGAAAACCACAAGGACTTAGCGCTTCCTTCTCAACTTCAAACTGTATTACTCACTCTACAGCTTGACTTAGAGATCCTCCATGCCACGTATTTTTGAGACAAAATCTGTTCAATCTCAAAAACTCAAAAAAAATCTTACCTTTTAAATAGACCTGCCTTCAGTATTCTAATCATCCATCTTTTAATTTCATAGTATAATTTCAATCATTGACTTTGCTCTAATACATGCAGTTTGTATTGCATGTATTGAATTAAATTGAATTGAATATAAACTTTTGAGGCCAGTTAGAGGCTGTAGCTTTATTCTCTCTCTCCCTCCCTTCCCCCACCCCTCTCTCTCTCAGTGTGTGAATGTGTGTGTGTATCAATGTGTATGTCTCTCTGTGTCCCTGTTTCTGTCTCTGTCTCCCTGTCTCTCTGTCTCTGTCTATCTGTGAGTGTGTGTCTCTGTCTTGCTATTTCTGTCTGTCTGTCTGTCTGTCTGTCTGTCTGTCTGTGTCTGTCTCTCTGTCTCTCTCTCTCTGTCTCTCTATCTCTCTCTGTCTCTCTGTCTCTCTCTCTGTCTCTCTCTCTCTCACCCACACACACACACACACAGAGTGGGAGGAGAAATACAAACATGATTGATTTCACTATTCAAAAATTCCATATTTGTAAATTCACCTATTTTCCAAATTTATTTGTAATTCCTAATCAATCCTTAACACATTTTTTTTTTTACTCATTTGTGGACATACATAGATTTAATTGCCCAATAGACATTTTCTGTATTCTATTTAGATTGCTGGATTAGATTTCTATGGTTTTCTTAGCAATTTCTTTTTTGTTTCAGATGTTAATCTTGGGTGAGGTGCTATTTAAAATATTCCCGACCTTAGTCCTCAGTGTCGTCTAATAGATCTGTATAAGACTACTAAGATGTGCTAGACAACCTTTGCCTAGACTTGAACTGTGAGCTGAGGCATGACTGTAACTTCAGTGTCAATTAGTGGGCAATTCTGGTGTAATATAGACACAGTCATATAGAACCCATGGTTATTTGCTGATTTGTTGACAAACAAGCCTGTGAGCAGAAGCTCAGGCGAACCTTCCCTGGCATTTCCTCTAGAAGCAAGTGTACAGCCATCACTAGTTCAATGTTCATAATGAGGTTGCAGAACATAGTTACAGCTTGTGGTGAGAACCAGATATGCATGCACACACACACACACACACACACGCACACGCACACGCACGCACACGCACACACACACACACGCACATGCACATGCACACGCACACACACACGCGCACACACACACGCACACACACACACACACACACACATGCGCGCACACATACACACCTGTTCAAGAAAGCTGAAGCTAGCAGTAGCTTCTTTTTGCACCTTTGTGTGGTTTACGTCCTATGCACCTTTCAATGCCTCAGTTCTCCTCCTGCTCTGCATCTTTCACCCTCTACAAACATCCTGTTGACAGTGGGTTAGAAGGCAGAGAAACAGCTCAGAAGACCAAAGCAGCATGACATTTTAATTTGGATGTGAAGCTACCTGCCATCATACCATACTTTCCATTCCTGCACCAATCAGTACCCTGATTGTATCCTAGCATCGGTGTCTACAGTGAAAGAAAGAAGAACCAGAGATTGCAGATATAACCTCCTTACTACCTCTCCTGACTTGCTCATGGGGTGTGTGGATGCTAATTGTTCCTGGCACTCCTGTCGCACCCCGATGAGATTATGGAGCAGTCTCCAGAACAGGACTATGGGAGGTGACTAATAACAGATCACAGTGCAGGCGTGGAATTGAAATGTTCCCAGTAACCATAAACAAAGCATGTTCTCTTCCTCTCTGATGGACTCTAAATTCTATGCATGGTGTGGCTTCTGCATTATTAACAAAAAGCTTCGAGGAAGTAATCCTGAATGGATTGTATATTACAAGGTCATCATGTGTAACTCAGAAACGTGGCATAAACATGCATCGGCTCTGACTGGTTAGGCAAGGCAGCCTTCACAGTGTGCAGAGGGAATGTACTTTAAGTAATGAGTACTACTGGACAATGTTTACAAAAATCAAGTTTATCCTACTGTGTTTGATTGCCAAGTACAGAAAGCTAGAACACATCAAAACTTAATTGTCATCTCCTATTTGTCCTCTCACAGTCCTCTCTGGCAAAGCCGATTTCCATCATTGGCTATATGCATGGCATCTCCACTTAAAAGCAAGCTCAAGATACATGTATTAATGCATTACTTTAAAATATTATAAAACTGAATTTAAAATTGGCCCAAAACTTCCTATAAGTTCTTGTAGACAATGCTTGAAGTGCTATGGGCATTTTGAATAAATGATCAATAGGGGTCCCACCCCCCTCTCTCTGAGTATTTATTTTAATGTTTTGTATTTAATAAATATATTCAGGAAACTTATTTTACTTCACTGGTGCCTTTAACAAATTACACTGCATCTCCTTTCCATATATATTATGGATATCCTGGGCAACTGGCATAACTTTTGTGGTATGAGAACATTATAATTTTGTAGACACAAGCAGAATAGTTGCCAAAATGAGCAAAATGAAATTCTCTGTTCCATTCAGGTTAAAGTTCTAGCACCCTCAGACCAGGGCTGTCCCAGGACCCCCTATACCAGTAGGGGAGCAGGAGGGGACATTCACGCTCAGTATTCTCTGCTTCATCTTGTCCCTCTTTGTTCTTTGCTTCAGGCTTCTCTGGATAGGAAAAACAGTAATCTGGAAAAAGTAGAAATATCACTAGTTTCTGTTAGACAGTGTTTTCTCAGAAAGAATAAGTTTTTGCATCTAGTTAATAGCTGGACCTTTTAATTCCTCCATAAACTCTGCCTCTTGCATCCCTGTGAAGACTTCTGCCCTGAAAATAATAGTTCTTCCTACATTCCTCCTCAGTGTTCTCTGGGATCCTCTCATGTTATCAAGAAATTCTCGAAGGGAAAGTCACTACAGAAAAGCCCTAGCCAAGTTTTCTCAGGTCTTATTTTCTTAGGTTTTAGGGAAACTTGTGTGTCCTATTTTTTTCCATATTAAAAAACGTAGCTATTCATTATTTTTTCTTGTTTTTAGACAACAGTCATGCATGAAGGTCCCCCAATTCCAAAGGACTTATATCACTTTTCCTAAAGAACTGCTTAACTACCTAAAACCTTTATTCTGTGATGGCATCCAACTCATAGTCTCAACTTGAGGGAACCAACTAAATAAAAGTTCAGTAAAGTAAAAAGTCAGCTTGGGGTTCTGGAGAAGATGCAAATGCATGTGTCTCCCTGCCATCAAAGAAGGAGAAAAAAACACAGTTCTTTTTACTAATTGACTTCAGTTATCCTCCCCTCTGTGATAAATATTGTCTGAATTTCCCATCTGCTATATAAGGAAGAGGTGGGCCATGGTCCAGAGGTTACAGAGGACATTTTTGATGAGTTCTTTAAAGAGCCATCAGGAATACTGCATTGGATGCACCTGTATCCTTCAGTAAACTCAGTTTTGGCCTGCATCAGAAAGGCAGATATCTATGGTAGCATGCATAGTGCATTAATCACCCTAAGCCTGCTATCCTCTGAGCTGGTTTTTAGTAACCTTATAAAGTGGCAGAGTCAGGAACCATGAGCGTCAGTTAATTCAGTTTCCTCTGCTGCATCCAGTTGGTAACTTATGCAATCTCAACTCCTCTAGTCATGGCACCAACTCATTGTTTCCGGATACAGCTTCAGTTAGAAATCTGTCCACGCTTCAAGCTAAAATCTGCTCAGCGATTTTTACCCAACATGCCTCCTTATTCTGTTCTTTGAAGCTAAACTGGACAAGCTGTTCTGTCCTGAAAAATCTTCTATGTGAGATTCTTGAAATATCCAAGTATAGCAGAGATGTTTTTCTATTTCTTGGAGACTCGGGGTTCACATTGATTTCAGATGCTCCTTAGTGAGAGTGATTCAGTTCAGAGGCTCTTTGGATGCAATTCATTTGCCAGATGGTGCATCACCTACACTAAGCAGAGTGAATATTTCAGGATGCATCACTTTAAAAACTACCCTTGCTGCCCTGTTTCTCCTGCAGAGTCTTATTCCGCTATTTGGAATTCAGATATCCTGCTTTGTATTGCCCTCTTTCCTTTCCTGTGGTTCAAAATGTCAACTTATTATACACACTTTTATTTCAGCCAGTAGCTTATTGAACCATAAATGCTAAATGTTAAGGTCTTGGAATAGGGATACTGTGATATTAATCTACGCTTCCCTGTATGGTTAGCACAGGCTAGAGATTTGATAAATATTGTTAACTGAATAGGCAATCCACCATATCCGAGGATTCCTGGCAGCTTTCTTATCGTCCCATCACGTGGTTATATCATGCTACACAATCGGTCACTGTACATTTCGGTGTCTCTTACTTTTGGTCGTCTAAACCAGGCCTGAACTATTATGCTCGCTGAGATGTCCTTACTTGCCTGTAAATTGACTAAATGCAAAAATGATGGGGCACACATGCAGGGAACTTTTGCTTAATTTGAATTGGGAAGATACATTTAATCCACATTTTTTGAGCTGGGAAGACCTACTTTTAACCTGGGCTATGCCTTCTACTGGAATCATATATAACAACATAGAAGATGGAAGCTTTTGCTCTTTCCCTACTTGTTCTAACCACACCCGCAAGCTCATTCCTTTATTGGCCTTAGAGCCTACTTCTTTGGGATTCGGGCATATACTGATGGCTAGCTGAGAGACACAGTCTTCTAGACTAACAGCTGCAAGATTCTTGGACCTATCTTTCATTGGCAGCCATTGTTGTATCAGCTAGACCACAGCCTGTAAGTCATTCTGATAAGTCCTTTCTCTTGATATCTCTGTCTCTCTGTCTCTGTCTGTCTCTCTCTCTCTCTTTCTCTCTCTCTCTCTCTCTCTCTCTCTCTCTCTCTATTCATTCTATGTATTGTTACTCTAAAAGCCCTGATTAATGCACTTATAATTCTGTGTTTTTTAGTTACACACCAATATTAGAAAATCAAAATCTGAAAAACATATTTTAATGAAAACAAGTATAACTTATTTTAAGCTATTTTTTGTTATTGTTTTACTCAGTGCTGAGTGTTGAACCCAAAGCCTCACAATTGCTCTTCAAGTGCTCTACAGCAAGCTATATTTCTATTCCTAAGCTGTTTACTAATACAGAATAAGCCTTGTCTTATTAGCTGCTTATCCATAACTTCCTAAAATGTTCCCAGTTGCATATCTAGGAATCAACAAAATAACAAAGCTAAGCACCTCTTCTTTGGCTTTTGTCTTTGGTTGGTGGCAGAGGGGGCTGTGGAAGAAGAAAGCCTCTCATCCTTATTCCCAAACCCCATGTTTTGAGAGGCTGGATCCCTTTGTTGCTTCGCGTCTACAGCTCTTCAAACAGGTGCCTTCTCTGTATTTCTGTGTCTCCTCTTCCCCAAAGACAACATCAACGTATTCATTTCTGAAAACAATCATTGGTGTGAAGTCATACCCAAGAGCTTCTAAATAACTAAAGCAGGTTCTCAGGTATTGAATCCCAGGAAAACAGAGAGGAAACCTTCTTCTCCTGGCATAACTTACCCTTTGCTTTTTCATGCAGTAAGTAAATAGAAGCATAGAAAAGTACTCTTGAGCTGGGCATAGTGGTACATACCTGTAATCTCTTGTGATGCAAAAGCAGGAAGATGAGGCAATCTGCTCTACCTTTTCCTGCATATCAGGTTCAAGGCTAGCTTGGGCTCCATGAGACCCTGTCCTACCAAAAACAAACAAAAACAAACAAGCAAAACAAAACGAAAAACCAACATCAAACCAAACCAAATCACCAACAACAAAACAAAAACAAAACAAAAATCTAATTTTAACAAATTCCATTTATAATGTCTAAAGAGCACTGGCTTGTTACAAAGAGTTTATTGTGTCTGATCATAGTTTTAGGTGTAGGAAATGTAGCTTACAGCTCTACTGTGATTTTTTTTTTTTTTTTAGATACCACAAATGCCTTTGCATTTATCTAACCATTGTTTAATGTATGCTTGTCTCTCTCTGGATTCTTGTTTCATTACTGGGGAAGAAGCACCTCTAGCTGTCTACTGTATTTGTGAAGTAAAAACAGGTGAAGATAAATATAAACTTATCAGGCTTGATGTTTAAAATTTGGCAATAGAGGTGGCTAAACACATAGGAGGGGAAATAAACATGAGTGATTGGGAGCAGACAAATGGAATGAGCCTGGAACAGCTTTGCCTATGGCCTGAGCTATTGCTTTGAAGTATTTAGAGTTCTTGTGAAAGGGCGGTTATTATAACCAAAGCCGGCTTTTCATAGCCTTGTTATGTCCACTAGAAGAATTGTGTTTCATCCAAGAGTTTGACTTCTATTTGTCATCAGCATTGTAAACAGTGGCTCTGTTTTTCCTAATCCCTGTAAACACTCCAGACCCACCAGTCTGCTTCTTTTAAACGTTGAGTACATTGTTGGTGCTCAATAAATGTTTAGCAGTCGGGATACTTATGTTTAACAGCTGCAACACTGAGTCCAAGGACAGCTGCGTTTTAATGATGTGTGAAGTGATTTATGTGTAAGCTGCTAAAACTCATAACTAAAGTACTTAGCACTTTAGGTTCCTCTGGGACAAAAGGTGATAGATTAAGGTAAAACGGTTTTATTATTTAATTCCGAAAGAAGTAAATTACCTTGGCCAAATGTTCTTTGATGTTTCTGGTGAACTGCTGTGGTCTGATGCTCAGGAAGCCTGGTCCAGTGGTTGGAACTGTGGCCAGGGAGGCAGGAGTCCTGGGTACTATTTCTGGTCAAAGCACTGACTTCCTGGGTGACCTTGGCCAACTCACTTAACCTCTTCTTTCCTGTCTCCTGCCCTAAGAGTTGAACAGGCTCTGCTTTTCAAGGTTCTTCTCTGAAAGGGCATTTTAAGGGTAAGCTTTCAAATGCTTTATTTGGTGATAATATTTTTGTAGGGTTGGGTGATTTGTTTTTCTCCCAGCTGCATGGCTGGCTGTTAGAAAAGCAGTATATATTAATGTGTCCTTAGGCCAAATACACAAGGTACATTCTCAGCTGTGGACACAAGTGTCTGTATGTAGAACACCAACACTGCCAGACACCTCTGCTTCCAGGCTTACTTGCCCATGTACAGTTACTTTGACTCTCTCCCCATTATGCTTAAATAGGTTTAAGGAAACTAAAAAAACATTTACTAAACTTTTGGTATAAATACCTGCAATGTGAATTACCTTTGGCAGATAGAGAAAAACCAGGTCACATGTTTGGGCAAATAACTAATATTCAGATTCAAGGCTTCTATGGATGATACAGAAGAGTGAGATGTAGAAGACTACAGAGCGGTTCTTATTCTTGTGCTTTCATCCTGGTGAACCATTGTAACTGGAAGAGATGGCATTTGACTCTGTAGAGAACAGACCTTGAGTTTTAACTTCTTTGCTTACTGTAAATTCCAGGAATGCTCTCTCTGGCTCCACCTTTCTTATGTTGCCTGGATGAACATATAGCAGCACCAGTGGATCCTTGTAAATCTTTTGGGAAAATGGTAGGTAGACATGAGATGTGGGGTGCAAGTAGGAAAAAGATGCATAAGGGGACATTATTGAATAAAATATATTTAGTATTTGTGATTAATGCATTAAAAATATCCCAGTGAAATATGTCCTGTGAGTTTTTAATCACTCATCAAAATGGGCTGGGCTTTTTATAGGTCATGGAATGTGTCACTGATTCTGACCCTCATTTTAAGCCAACCTTAGGAAGATAGTAATTAGCATGTACTAATACAGCTCAGTACTTCCTGTGCAGGGGAATTGAATTGACCCTGAAGTAAGAAAAAGATTATATGGGCATCATAAATATACTCAGTGACGTTTTTGTTTATGGCTCAGCTACCATCAGATTTCTTATTACAAATGATGGGTATAAGTTGCATTATGATTGATTGCTATTTTTGAATTTTTAATATAATTTTCAGTTTTTCCTCTGTGTATTTTGAGAACAAGCTGCTAACATTGCTAAGATTCTCATTCATGTCTATTGAAGGGCAAAGAAACAAATTTTTAGTCATTTACTTCTCTTTAGCTCTAATCAATGAATTAATGATTTTTAGTTTGCAATAAAAATAATCACCAAACATGAAAATCATTTTTTATTAAAAATGTTATAGCAGAGCTGGGCATGGTGGCTCACACCTTTAATGGCAAAACTAGGGAGGCAGAGGCAGATAGATCGCTGTGAGTTTGAGGCAAGCCTGGTCTACAAAGCGAGTCCAGGATAGGTAACAGAGATACCCTGTCTCAAAAAAAAATGTTATAGGAAAAAAAAGTTTAATATTGTGGTACAAAGCTCTGGTCACAGCACAATAGTGATCAGATGTGTATCCAATGTCATCACTGTTTTTATGGGGTATTTTTCGAGTAATCTGAAGTTCCTTAGAAATATAACTTTCAGATTTCAGCAGAAGAGACAACATAGGCTAAATGGCAACAAACCCTCACTTCCATGTAAATGAATCAAGTGCAAGATAAAAACAAAGTTGCTAACTATTGAAAAAAATTCAGTGTTTATTTCACTGCACTGATCACATGGGAAATTCCGTAGGGAGATAATATTCCTGAAGGTGAGTGTTAATCCAAGAAACAGGTGTGCAGGAGAATTTCTTAAAAGTGCAGCACGAAAATATGTTTACCTTGCATACAATCTATCTGAAATATTTGGGACCCATTGAAATCACATAAAACTAAATTACTAAATTATTTGATTGCTTATATATTTTTTTATTTGTGATAATTTCATACCATATATTTTATCGTATCCTGTTCCCCAACTCCTGCTAGATTGTCCCACAGACCTAACTTTATTTTATTTCTGTATCTAAGATAAAAGAAAGAAAGAAAGAAAGAAAGAAAGAAAGAAAGAAAGAAAGAAAGAAAGAAAGAAAGAAAGAAAAAGAAAAAGCCACGGAAAAACAGCGAGTCCAATGTGTTGACCGACTATTCCTGAGCATGGGGCCTGCCATGTACTTGATGTCTTTGATGTACTCTGTGTTACTCCATTGAGGAAAACTGATTTTTCATCTCCCAACAGCTATCATTTCTTGAAAGCTTCTTGGTTAGGGGTGGAATTTTGTGCCAACTTCACTTCTTCTGGTCTGGGATTTTGTCTGAATTGAGCGTGTACAGGTCTTGTGCATAGAGCTACAGTATGTGTGAGTGTTTATGTGAATGAAACTATTGCGTCCGAGAAATGTTGTTTCTTTAAAATCATTTTCCACTTCTGGCTTTCTGCCCCCTCTTTCACTAGGATCCATGAACCTTGAAGGGAAGAGTGGGATTAAAAAACAATCACATTTAGGGCTGAACATTCAAATTCTCCTGTTCTCTGCACAATTTTCAGTGGTGGGTCTCTGTCTTCAAGTTTCTATGATGAGAGTTAAGTAAAATAATGATCTGTTAGTGTAACAATATGTTATTAAGAGTCATTTTTCTTCTTTTTTCAGTGAGGGGGATAATAGTAGTGGGCTTTCCTCAGGGCTCACGACCTATCTAGTCTCAGGGTCTTGACAATTAACAGTGTCAGGTACTCCATCTCAGGAGGCCAACCTTAAATCCAGCCAGAAAGTGGTGGTTACTACCTTAACATTTGTGCCACTATTACACCAGAGGACATAGTTTTCCAGGCAAGTCAGAATTACAATCTACGGTAACTTAACTGGGTGAGATTAATGAGTACTTTCCTGTACCACGTATAGCACTTTCCAGCACTATGAACACTAGCCGGTAGAGATGAAACTTCCAGCTGAGTACCAATTAAGTATCTCCACATTTTATGCCAAAACTATTAATTATCTTCAGCAGTTGGGTCTATCACCTTGTAGAATGTATCCAGCAGAATTGTCACTAGCCTTTAGTATTTGTGGAGGACTACGGAACCCCAACAACTCAAAGATGAAGCCTGTTATTTGTACTGGGAGGTTTACATGGTAGCATGTGATGTCTAGTGAGATAATGTCTCCCATGTACTGACGATTAGCATTCCTCTCACAGGGACACTATATTGACAGATGTTCTACAATAGTTGGCTTCCATACGGCTCTTCTAAAGCCTCCTAGTATTAGCTACTCTTCCATGTATTCCTTGCTCTACTCTGGCTTCCTATTCTCCAACCCCATTTAATCACCCTGTTCTAATTTCCCCTTTATTCCTTCATATCATTTTATTCTCTTGAGCCCCTTCCTTGAAAGATAACTTACTTTATCCTGCCCCCTTACTAGTTACTTAACGTTTGTGCATATTCTAAGTAAAACACACACACACATCTAAGCGTAAAAGCTGTATTCACATGTAAGAGAAAACATATTGATTAACTTTTTTGTATGAAAACAATAACGTATAACCTTATGGATTGGTTATTACTAACCACAAAGAAAGGTACATAAACTTTTCAAAGGTCAAACAACTAGGAAGTGGAAAACTTGGGATGGCAAAAAAACCTTTACTGTACTCTGCCTTCTATAACTACTACACTTGATTTTTTCTTTTAAGGTTGTATGAAGGCTGTAGAAATTGCCCAACTGCTTCATCAAAACATTGCATTTTTCATTTAGGCCTAGTACGCTAATATTTTAATTAAGAAATTTACTTTTGTGAGACATTGACACATGTAATTTATCCTAATCCATGATACACTCAGCTACACACACTTTCTGGTGAAGTAATACTAGCACAGAATTCCAAAGACTGCTAAAATATTAATTTTTACATAAAACAAAAATTATACATATTCATGGAATACAATGGTTCAACATGTAGGCATTGTATAGTGCTTAAATCAAATTAAATGCCAATAATTTATAGAAGTTCATAACCATATTAAGAATCTCAAGGGTATGATGCTTTACAATACTCAGAGCATTAGCAAAATGAGCTGAGTATTTGAAGTATAACAGGCATGTTCATGCTGGTTCCTCCTTCTCCTTACAGGTTCCAAGGGAATCAGTAAGAGGCGGGTCCAGGTGAACATCACCTGTAAAGGCTATGAGTCAACCTGAACAACCTTCGTCTAGCAGAAGATCTTCCTTCTTACCTTTGTTATATTGACCAGTAAGAATGTCTGTTTGCTGTGCAGAAAGCAACACCCTTTATGGAAGTGGTTCTCAACCTTTGTAATGCTGAGACCCTTCATCCAGTCAATCATATTGTGATGACCTCCAACCATAAAAAAATAATTCATTGTTATGAATTTTAGTGCAAAGGTCTGTGTTTTCCGGTGGTCTTGGATGACCCCAATGGAAGGGTCATTTGGCCCCCAAATGTTCATAACACCTGACAGCTGCTACTTTATGTTCTTCTTAGGCCTTTGTGATGTAGAATATCTTGAAAACACAGTTTTGAAAAGAAAAATTGGGATAAAATCTATTCACAGTTCCAAGGATGAGAAAATATACAAAACAAACAAACAAACAAACAAACAAACAAACAAAAAACCAAGAGACTCATGAATAACTGCCTCCTAACAGTATCATTTCCTGTGGTATATCCTGTAGTAGCTGACTCCTACAAATATTGTGCAAGAGTAATATGGCTGATCTTATATGTATAGATTTTTCTCCTTGTAAAGTGATTTTTCTGACTCAATCAAATTAATGGAGGGTCCTAAACTTATATTTTTGTTAGTGAGATGTTTAGGTGTTCAAAACCAGCACCAAATACGTTCATTCATGCTTGAAGGGTTTCACTCTTATAAAAGGAAGAATTAAAATTAAAAAAATTTTTCCTATATTTTATATTCTTCCTTTGTAAGGATTTACTTGTTTAGAGGCAAAAAATAAGTACATAAGTAAGTAAGTAAGTAAATAAATAAATAAATAAATAAGGGTATTTGCTGTTAGTCTCTGGCCACTGAAGGAAAAAGTGCATGCTGATAATACCCTTTCTTGCAGAATTCTAATTTGATATGAGAGGATGATCCAAACTGGTAGACTACTGTCATGATCTGAATGAGATGTTCCCCATAGTCTCAGACATGCTTTTAATAATTGGTCCCCAGTTGGTGGCACTCTTTGGGGTGGTTTAGGAATTGTGACCTTGTTGGGGAAAATATGGACTGGAGGCAGGCTTTGGCAGGTTAAAAACTTAGTGCCGTTCCTAGTTTGTTCTCTTCTCTCTGATTTCTGTTTCTGGCTTGAGATTTGAGTCCCCAGATTTTAGCTTCCATGTCTGATGCCTGTTGCCACACTGTCCTAGCCATCATGGACTCTAGCTCTCTGGAGCCATATCCCAAGTAAACCCTTCCTTCTGTAGGTTGCCTTGATCATGATGTTTTATCATATCATAGAAAAGTAACTCATATAAATACACAGGAATATATCATCTTTGATGAACAATGTAACTTTGTGTTATAATACCATTCTAGCATGAAGTATCATGTTTTGCAGTGTGAAAGCTCTAGTGTGCCCAATAAATAATTCTCTAATTCTCTCTCCTCTCTCTCTCTCTCTCTCTCTCTCTCTCTCTCTCTCTGTGTGTGTGTGTGTGTGTATGTATGTATGTATGTATGTGTGAGAAAGAAAGAGAGAGAGAGAGAGAGAGAGAGGGAGGGAGGGAGGGAGGGAGAGAGAGAGAGAGAGAGAGAGAGAGACAGAGACAGAGACAGAGACAGAGACAGAGACAGACAGAGACAGAGACAGAGGCAGAGGCAGAGACAGAGAGGTGTATGTATGTGTTAATGTGGGCACACATATGTGGCCATGTGTGTGCCCACTTAAGATTGGTGTAAGGTTTTTTTTCTATCTCTTTTCATTTATTTATTTTAAATTTGTTATCACATTTATTTATTGTGTATGTCTGTGTGCCCACATTGCTACAGCACCTGTGTGGAGGTCAGAAGACACCTTGTGGGAGCCAGCTGTCTTCATAAATCATGTAGGCCGAGAGAATTAAACCCAGAGTGTCAGTCTTGTTGGCAAGCACATCTGCACACTGAGCCATCTTACCTAATCCTCTATCTTCTGTTTAGAGAAACAGCTTCTCACTGAGCCTGGGGCTCACTAACTCAACAACAACAGCTGGCTAGCAAGCTCTAGGGACCCTCCTGTTTCTGCCTCCCCTTGGCTAGGATTACAGGTGCATTCTATCATACTCCACTTTTTTAAAAAATTATTTTATTTTATATGTTGGGTATTTTGTCCATGTACCACCTGTTCCTTCCAGAAGAGTTGTCAAAGGCCCTGTAATTGGAGTTACAGATGGTTGTGAGCCATCATATGAGTGCTGGGAATTGAACCTAAGTCCTCTGCAAGAGCAGCAAGGTGTTCTTAACTATTGAGCCATATCTCCAGCTCCCCTCCCCCCACTTTTTGCATGGGTGATAGGAATCCGAACTGAAGTCTCATGCATGCATATCAAACTCTTTACAAATTGGACCATCTTCCCAGCCTCTCAAATAATGCTTTAATAACTTGAATAAACAACCAATACTGAATGTGGCTTACTGTGGGAATTTCACAGTAATTTGCTCAGTGTCACTAAGTGCTTCTAGTTTCTTTTTAAAACTGATGAGATTTTAACCCACTTTGATGAATAAAATTAAGCCATAGAAAACTTTCATCCCAGTGTTGATTAGCAAAGAGGAATGCAGAATGGTGCGATGCTTGAGACTGAGATGGCTCATGGTCTTATCACTGATCCTACATGAAATAATAAAATTAGAAAACAGGACTCTGGGTAGTGAATGTGAGCTGCTAAAGGACAGCTAAGCACCCTATGCTTGAGCTGATTTTTAACACAGAATGAGATTGGCATACATTTTAAGAAGCCCTTCTGCTTTTATTGATGACTGACACAAGTTGAAAAAGATAGCTACAATTGTACAACATCTAAGATATATTTGCCATGACATCTGGAAGACTGTGCTCCATCCACCAGATGTATCGGTTGTCCTAAACACAGATCACTCAAGCCACCACGTCTTCGAATCAGCTGAATAAATTAGTGATATGGAAAAGGTGTTTAAGGTAAAAAAGAAAGTTGTTTGGTACTTAGGTCTTAGATTTGGGCTTCCCTGGCAAGTGGGGCCAGTCGTTACGAGGCACACTTTCTACTTAAGTACAGTTTACACTTCTTTGTTCACCTACAGATGATCTCAGAGCTAACAACAGTCAGGTAATGGCATGCATTTATATGGCTTTCTAATCAATGCATGGCTGTTAGTTGGGAGTGTATTTGAGTGTCTGGATTTTTAAATCTCATCTACCCACTGCCAGATTTCCACTCAGAGATGTGTGTCCTAGAAAAATAAATGCGAATTTAGTAAGAACAGTAAGCACAATCAATCGAGAATTTAATTTCATGTATACGATAATACTTTTTTATTAATCATTCTTTTCCCCATGTTTATATCAATATCTGAAATATCACAGTAACAAAAATGATTATATAAATATTTTTCTTACCACTCCTGCCAGTTTTAACAGAAACATGGTAATTTTTTTACTAGGTATTTGTTCGGAGGAAGATAGGGTTAGAAAGTATATAACACATTTGGCCACAAACTAAAACCTCAAATCTACAGTTAGTTTTTGTTTATATAGGCATACTCTATGTAAGACAGAAGGCTCGCTTACAGCAAAACAATCATGAATTGCTTATCTGGAACTGAAACCTAACTAGAGGGCCCTAACTTTATTATTATTTTGACATAAATAGGAAATTCCTTGGGTGAGGGGAAAGTTAACAATTGAAAAGAGGGAGTTGTCTACCAAAGTCTCAAGCAGGTAAGGTGAGGTTTTCACTGTTTCTCAAAACAATATGGAGGCCACTGACAACGGCGGAACTCACTGGCTCTTACCACAGTCCTCCCTCGGGTTAACATACATTTCATTTTCTCTATTTAAAAAAAAAAAAAAAAAAAACCGCTCTCATGCCACTTGGTGGCTTCTGGCGGACCCCACTAATACACGGCCACTAGATGGCAGTATGAGCACATCATTCCCCGCCCCCTTCCTGCATTCTGCAGCCAATTTTCTGTACCTTGTCCTTTTTCTCTTTACAGGTTTCAGCTTGTCACTTTTCCTTCCCCTCTTTGTTTGCTATTTTTACTTTTATTCAAATGAGAGGACAACCAGCTGGTTGAGAATGTCATACAGTGTTCACAGGAGGGCTGCAATTGAAAAACGGAGCTAGTTGGTTGTCTTGGCTGCCGTATCTGGTTTCCAGGCACCAAGGGCAATACATGATCGGAGGCTGTGAGGTTTGGCCGTGCTTGGCTCAAGGATGGTCCACCTGAGATAGGGTTTCAGCCATACAGAGGTGTCAAGAGGCAAACACACCTTTCCCCACGGTTCCTCCACAGATGTAGATTGGCATTTTGGGTTTTCAGGGTCTGTGATGTATTCTCTGTCAGGCTATGAATCTTATTTTTTACCCATCAGAACAAAATACATTAAAAGGCAAAGCTATACATAGTAGCATGTCAATAACTGATCTCAAATCTGTAGTTAGTATTACCCGAAACGCCTTATGTTTCTGTGTGTTTGATTTTTGAGGCACAGTCTAACGGCAGCAGAACAGGCTGTCCTACAACGCAAGATTCAGCACATGCTGGCCTTGAATTCACATCTGTCTTCTTGTCTCAGCCTCAGCTGTGCGGTGAGTACAGTCAGCCAGGCCTTCTAGCTCTGATATTGAGTTTGCAGTCATATCCTTTAGAAGCTTTGATGCCAGTAAGATAAGGTAATACTTGCACATTTTGTTGAGATGTACTTTGTTAAAGACAGACTGTCCTACAATTTTTATTCCGGAGCAAGAGAAGCAAGGAGGAAATTGTGAAGAGTATAAGTGAAGTCAGTTGAGGTCCTGTCGCATCCTTACCTATGTTGCTTGTGTGAGCAGAGACTCAGCCTCTCCTCCACGCCCTTCTGGTATGCTGGAGCACCAGCCTTTTGTGTACTGCCTCGATGCCCTGGTGCTGTGGGTGCTGACTGTTTTCCTTTCTTCAAAACCCACACCTTAGCTATTTCCAGACATGAACCTTGTTTCACCTGAGTTTTCCAGAGCAGATAGTAAACACTGTGGATTCTACTGTCATCGCTCCATTGTTCTCACTGTCAACTTCAAACTGTGTGACCCTTTGCTCACTTTCAAACCATATACAATGTTTCATGAGGGAAGGAGAGAGAGAGCTGAAAGCCACCACACTTTGGTCAGAATCTCCCATACTGCGCCTACCTTCTGACTATGTCAAGAGATCGATTCTTCCCTGGGAGCAAACAGAAAACTGTAACTACTCCTTCCCAACCCCAAGGAATCCTGTATGTAAAATTCTTCATGGTAATTATCTGTACCCTATTTTCTCTGAATTATAAATGAGTTTCCTTAAAGGAGATTTAATGTTAAGCAAGAAAACTTTAAAATGGACAATTTACCTTTTAATTTCTTACATTATATGATGAATAATTTAGAATATTCATCTGATTATGCATTTATAATTATTTGAATCCCTTGTACACCTTTTAGTCATTTATTTGATAAGTATTTACCTTCACTGTGCCAGCTATTCCTTAAAAGTTATAGAAACAAAAAGAGCATAACAGACTTGGCCCTGTGCTTCATGGGGTTTGTTGAACATGTGATGGTTATAGATCAAGAAACAATTTTAAAGTCAGATGCAATGTGAAACATTAGAAACAAATCAAGAAACTAGTATTAATAACTACCACCTATTAACTAGGCACATTGTCTCATTTATTTTACTCTAGTATAACATCTCAGATCAGGAAAGCATAGATGTAAGGATGTTTACCTTTTCTAGACAATTCTTTAAAATTTTATAGTGTAGGGAGGAAAAAAATGCCAGTTCATCTTCTAATTGTAAACTTCCTCTACACCCTTACTTGAAATCAACAGTTATGGACACAATGTTCAGCTCCAGATGTACACCCTATACAGTGGATAGAATCATAAATACAAAGAATGTCGTTCCTGCTGTCATGGAGACTGTATTTAGAGTGTTTATAGCAATTATCAAACTGAGCTATGAACTTTACTACTTTAGTATTTATTACAGTAAAGAAAAAAAGAGATTCTTTTTCGTGGGAACAAAGGATTCCTATGTTTGTATTCTATGATTTGATGACACATGTGAGCAACTCAGGCAGAGGAGGTATGCTGAGCCCGTGGTAACAGCCATCTCAGGCTACATATAGGTTCCAAGGGAAGTGCTGCGGGTCTTATGCCAGCGACCAAGTTTGTTTCCTTCACTCCACATCAATTTACAGTGAACATATAAAATACATTTGATAAGCTATCCAGGCTCTCACTTCCTTCTGTTGTGTTTTGCATCTTGTCTTTCTAATTTTGTTACCATCTAGTGTCTACATTTGGAAGATGGTTGCTGAGAATACTCAAAACTCTTTCCCTGGCATCCTGAGCGTTACAAAGAACACATTATTTAACTGTAAATGAAGATTTTAAAAGTTTGTACAAAGGCGATGACATAAATCTTCCTTTCAAAATCCAGATAAACTGCTGATAGACAACTCTCTTTATGAAAAGCATTACGGGACTGATGTTTTTATATAGATTTGGAAACCATATGTGTTGAGTTGTCTCTCTGGCATCGAATGAACAGAACTCACATTATGAAATACATACTGCTGCTTGGATATTTTTAATTTCTCTTGCCTTCACTAAAAAGGAAATGGTTGTGCAGATCGCAGGAACACAGTGCATTCCAAATCCACATGTTCATTCCTCAGAAGCATGCTCCTTTTCTGAGACCTCTTTTAAAACTTGTTTGATTCATCCTCTTTTGTTGCATGAGGCTTAATTTTCAAACAATGCTACCATATTGTAAAGTGTTTTAAAATACAGCTGGTGTAAAGCAAATGCTTTTTATTTCTCTGCCTTGGTCCCTTCCTTAATCTTGACTTCCACACTCAGAGACAGTAGCAATGATAAAATATGTTACCTTGTTTCTATTATTTGGATATTTGGTATTTTTCTCAGATAATTACGTCATGTCTTGAGTCATATAAGTGCTAGAGTATAAAATGGCATCTTGGATCTCCAAGTACTCCTGAGCACTATTATTATTATTATTAATATTAATTCACATTACGGCCTGATTGTTATCCCACCCTCTTATCTTCCTTTTCCCACCCTTCCTCCCCCTTCCACTCCATTCCCCTCCCCCCAGACATCTGAAGGGGTGGGACCCTCTTTCCCAACTGTCTGGCCATAGACCATCAGGTCTCATCAGGATAGCCTGCATCCCCTTCCTCTGTGTGCCTGCAAGGCAGCATTGCCAAGGGGCAGTGATCAAGTACTGGAGACCAGAGTGCACGCCAGAGGCTCAGAGGCAGTCAGCCCTGCTCTAGATTACTTAGTGGTGGGAAGTCCCATCGTAATGTAGGAAATATTGTGAATAAAAAAGAGAAAACAACTTAGGGACACATTTTCATATTTTTCTTCTTTCTGACTTTAAATAGAAGTCTGACCAATTGTGTCCAGTTTCTAGTATCATGATTTTCCCATTGTAGCAGAAAGTTTCCTCTATCCATGAAACGTATTTCTTTATTCTAAAGTAATTTTTGTTACGCATTTTTGTCACAGCAACAAGATGAACATCTAACACAGAAAATTGATACCAGGAGTGGGACTGTTGCTGTTATAAATCC
The DNA here is from genome assembly GCF_903995435.1 of Acomys russatus. Taxonomy (NCBI): domain Eukaryota; kingdom Metazoa; phylum Chordata; class Mammalia; order Rodentia; family Muridae; genus Acomys; species Acomys russatus. Next base: position 37,013,483 of record NC_067144.1, on the reverse strand, counting down.
GTGTTTATCTTTAGTCCTTTGGAAATGGTTTGTTATGAGATTGTAGAAGAATTTGGAACTTTGGCTAGGAAACACTGAATACTGTATGGAGAGCTAATGGGCCATTCTGGTGGTAGCCTATAAGGAATGAGTGTTGATAGATATACAAACAACAGATGTTCGGCTCTAGAAGCTTCAGAGATTAATGAAGACTTTATTAAGAACTGAGCTATATGTCACTCTTGCCATAGTTTGGCAAAGACGGCCTATGTTCTCCCTAAACCTTGAGAATCCGAATGATGCTGAAAATAGAAGCAAGGAACTAACTGTTAGGCAGTCACCCTTTCGACAAGAGCAGCATTTGGGCCGTGTAGTGTTGCTGCTAGCTACTTTCATCTACAGCTACAGTGAGAGCAGAAAGTGAAGCAGAAAGATATTATTAGAACACGCAGTTTGGTGAGACTAAAAGAACAATATCCAGTTTAACTTTATGGAAAAGATGGGTTTGAAAGCCTCAGTAAAGAGGAAGCTGGCGGCAACAGGAAACGCGGGAACAGGAAATGTGTTCTGAGGGCAAAACCTGATTCACTAAAAGCTCTATTTCATGAAAACACAAATTCATTGAGGAAGAGAGCCCAAACTGAGAATACACTAAAGGGGTTTCCTGCTCCTTGAAAGCAAGAATCCAGGGGATGTTTCAGCAGGGTCAGCATACAGAAGCTGATGCAATCCTGGTCTAAGAAAGCTGCCCTTCATGAGAATCTGGTCACAGAACTTGCCAGCAGTGTCTACAGAATACTGATTTGGTCGGCATGAAAGAGTCAGGATGAAGGGTGTTACAGAGCCCTGCGCTATAATTCAGAGCACTGCTGAGGCTGGACTATGTGTGTCAGCATTGGAGTTCCTCCAAGGAGGCCTTTGTGTGAAGGTGTGAAAGTGTCCTAGAAACCTACAAGTAGAACATTATGATAGGCAGATTTGGGCCCAGGGGTCCCGCTCAAACTAAGGCACCAGCCAAGGACAATACAGGCGGTAAACTTTAAACTCCTACCCAGATCTAGCCAATGGACAGAACATTCTCCACAGTTGAGTGGAGAGTCGGGTATGACTTTCACATGAACACTGCTGCCTCATATTTGACCATGTCCCCTGGAGGGGAAGACCTGGTGGCACTCAAAGGAAGGATAGCAGGTTACCAAGGAGAGACTTGATACCCTATAAGCATATACGGGGGGAGGTAATCCCCCTTAGGAACAGTCATAGGGGAGGAGAATAAGGGGAAAATGGGAGGGAGGAAATAATGGGAGGATACAAGGGATGGGATAATCATTGAGATGTAACAAGAATAAATTAACTTAAAAAAAAAAAAAAAAGAAAAGAAAGTGATGCCTATGCTTTAATGGAAAGTCCAGGGTGTTGGAGATGCCAAAACGATGGGATGTCCCCTAAAGAAAGCTGCAAGAGCAAAATTCCAGTCCCACAGAAAGTCTAGGGGTACAGCAAGTAGCAGGATTGGAGGAGGGTGGCTGCCTAAGCCCTAGGAAGCCCAGATGAGCCCATTAGGAACCTCAGAGGTCCGACATGAAGTCCAGAGCTTTGTGTTTTCCTTGCTGGGTTTAGGACTTGCTTTGATGTAATCATTCCTTTCTTTGTCCCCACCACTTCCTTTTTGAATTGGCATGTTGTATACTGTCAGTATGCAATTTATTTTATAGGCATTCACAAAGATTGTTTTGAATGACAGAAGAAAATTTAGACTTTTAAGTAGTATTGAAATTGTTTAAAGACTATATGGATTTTTAAAGGCAATTAAATGAATTTTATAGTATGAGATGGCTCTGAGCCTATGGGGACAAAAGATAGGGTTTGTTTGTTTTTATTTAAAGTGATGTGTTTGGGTGTCATACTGACAAGGGATGAAATTGTGATGGTTACTTTTTTCTTGTTTTAACCTTTTGTTTGTTTGTTTTTTTTCCTTTATGTGTGTGTGTGATAAGATCTGTCTATGTAGGTCTGTGTGCCCTTAAACTTGTTATGCAGATATGGTTGGCCTTGAATGAAAAAAAAAAAAAAGAAAAGGTATGCCTATCTCTGCTTCCTAAATTCTGGGATTAAAGTGTATGCCTCTACATCAGATGTGATGATTAATATTAATTATCTCCTTGGCAGGAATTAGAATCTGCATGAAAAATGGCCTCTGGGTATCTCTTTGAGAGATACTGTAAATTATAATGAATTGGGAAGAGACATCCGACTGTGGGCAGTAAAGGACTAATATTCAAAAGTCTGACATGGGCTAAGGAACTTGGGACAGGAATCTTGACTTGTGACTAATATCATCAGGTGCCTAGCACCCAGGAGTCTCTTAATAAGGGAGTCTAAATGATGGTGTGGTCTCCTAAACTGAGGAATCTCTCTTCCCCAAAGGACCAAAACCCTGTGTCCTGGTATGTAGCCTCTACTCTTACAGAGAGACTGTGGCCTTCACTGTTCAGGATAAAGGACAATCTGCTTTTGTTGTGGTTGGCATCTCCTTTCATTTTCAGGTCACTTTGATCAATCACAATCTAACTAACAGGCAGAACCCTTCCATGGACTTTTGAAACTGAATACAGAGGAGAGAGAGCTAATCGCGGACATTCATTGGCATATGCCTCTCAACTGCAGATATAGTGTCACCAGCTGGCTCGAGCTCCTGACATGGTTGTTTGGATGGATTGTACCTTTGAGCTATAATTCCAAATAAACCAATTCTTCGGTAAGCAGACTTTACCAGTTGTTTTATCTCAGCAACAAGATGAGTAACTAATGCAGTTACTAAAAGACAGTTTTAATGATCAGAGATCTTTTTATATTGATTTTAGAATATAACTGAATTCTCAGGCTGTGTTTCAATGAAAATTTCTCATAACTAAATTACATTCATGCATACTTCCTGGAACCTTGAACATATAGAGATAGAATATATCTACCTCTTATACTCTTAGGTCTTAATTAGCAATAGTTTCTCAACTTCTTCCTGTTATACATGATGGATTATTGGTTTTATATTCCTAATAAGAAAATAGAATTTAAAAGACATGAGAACCACAATAGCAAATGCAACCCCTCACTGGGGAAAAAGTTTCCTTTTAAATTTTTGTTGCATGTATCTCAGAAATAGTTCCTTTATAAAAGTTAAGTTAAACATAATGGTTGAGTTCCTGGGGAGAATGTAGCTCTGAAGATCAACATGGAATACACACACACACACACAAACACACACACACACACACACACACACACACACACACACACACACAGAGAGAGAGAGAGAGAGAGAGAGAGAGAGAGAGAGAGAGAGAGAGAGAGAGGAGAGAGAGAGAGAGAGAGAGAAAGAGAGAGAGATTGTGTATATATACAGTCAATGGGAAATGGATTCAGGTTTTCATCACAAGGTACCATATGAACAAACTGTTGTGTTTTAAGAGAGGAAAAAGAAAAACCTATCTTTATCCTTTATGAGTTCTTGGATAAAACAGACCATAGTAGTAAAACTTAGGTTAATATAAGAAGCACATAGTTGGGAGTAGCATGTACAAGTATGTAGAAGGAG